>NC_135499.1:211118350-211478265 GCF_052857255.1 Amblyomma americanum
CTACGACCACAAAGTAATTTATAATTGAATTTCTTCTTGACGCTGTTTAGGATTCGGTTTCATCAACCGATCGATGGCAGTGACGTGCAGTTGATGTTTAGGTCACGTAAGGCACACACAAAAAAAAAACGGCAATATACCTGCTGATACCTGGGTTGTCGTAATTCTAGCTATTGAAGCAGGCTGGTCTAACTGTTGTAGTGAGTTAAAACTATGTGTCAACATTTATATTGTCATTTTTGTGCGTCACGTGGCCTAAACATCAACTAACGTCACAGCCATCGTTTGGTTGATGAAACCAGCATGGAAAACAACATGGAAAAAGAAATTCAATAATATAATATTTAGCGGTCGTAGGCAAAAAGCACGTGGTGATCCATGCATTCTAATGTCAAAAGCATCATTGCAAAGAAAAAAACACGGAATAAAATTACGTGTCTATAGTCCTTTAAGAGTAGAACGCGATAGCTTAATCAGGTCCCGTTCTCATCGCCTACTCAACATTCACACAACGACTTGCTTCATAAATAGCCATTTCATAATTAGCATACACATTTTTATTCATGTACACGTCACAACTTATTCAGTACACGTCGTAAAGGCACTTCACTAAAGTCACAATGCATTCACTAGGTCCACCTTCAGTCAGCTTCCATCAACGGGCCTTTGTGGCTTATAAAATGAAATCCCCCAAGTTTTGACGTCACCAATCGACATGGTTGGTGTGTTTCTGTTCTTTCCGCAACAGGCAATAAAGAAAAAAAAAGCCTTTATGGTTTATGGGTAGCGTGGCCGTTTCGCAATCCGAAGGTACTGGGTTCGATTTCCATCCCCGCCTAAACTAATCAAATTTTAGTTTCAACTCAATTACTTGCCTTGTATACAGGAACCTCGCTGAGAAATTTAGCGACAACCCGAACATATCTGACCTACTCCTGAATTTTCTATAATTCTTTGTTCGGTGAAATTTTTCACTCACGGCCAGTGACGCCGACGCCGGCTTTTCTGCGACGTGGAACCCTCAACGAAAACTGAGAAATCGATTAATATGTGATATAAACATTCACTGACGAAAGGATATGCTCAAGACTCTGTTATGGATGTGAAACCGATTGTGTTAAATCAGGCGGAAAGCGAAGCTGTGCAAAGAAAACCAGGCAGGGAATGTTAATATTCCTATATACCTGCGCTTGTTGCACCATGCCAAGCGCTTGCACTTACTTACACACTTCATTGAATAATTTGTTCCCACGGTATATTTTGTTTTTTTGTTACCCCGTATGCAACCTTTTAAATATGACGGGTGTTTGCGGTGTTAATCTTGCACACCATGGGGACGGGACCACAGTCAGGCATATATGTGCCTTTAGCCTCGGTTTCCTCTCTACAACTATATTTAAAACTATATTTAAAGCTTCATAGTCCCCTGTCCCTTTCTTAAATCTGCCCCTGTGTGAAAGAGTGCTCAAGAAGACGACGGAAGTGTTATCGAATGCGGCAGAGGTTCAGGTTGTTTCATGATGGTATGAAGTATGCTAGAAATGTAGCGTGGCTGTGGTTAGCATAAGATAAGGGCAACTGAACACCATTGGAAACGGTCATTCTCTTCCAGCAAACTTATTTTGGCTGATGGTAATGATGATTACGATCATAAATACGACAGTAATTGATGAAACTCAATAATTCCACTGCTGGCGCTGGCGATCTTGTCTGGAAAATACAGCGCGGAACAGTACTGGGCCACTGAAAACGACAGACCTGGTGCCTTTCAAGCAGCCCTCAATATGCTAATCATTAGCTTCTCATCCATTCATACCACTTATAGCTGCCAGAATGCATAAACAGTGGCGCGTTTACGGCTGCTCAACCGTCAGAACACGCGATCGGTTGCTGTTCCGCGTCTGCTCCCGACAGATTTGCGCCGACGTTCAGCCTTCCTTTGTAGCTCGACCACGGTGGATCCAGCACGGCAATGGCACTACGAGGACGGCCGTCCGCTGGTGCGTGCAACGAGCGGCATTCTTCGCCGGGCTTGGTCTTTTCACGTCCGCGCGCATCGGCAACTCGAGACCCCAATGATTAGCCTCACTTATCTCATCCCGGCGGACAGCCAGCCTGGCCACCGCGAAATCGTTCGCTTCTTCTACAAAGTGCAAAAGAGCCCCCCCCCCCCCCCCCCGCACGTACACACACCCCTC
The DNA here is from genome assembly GCF_052857255.1 of Amblyomma americanum. NCBI lineage: Eukaryota > Metazoa > Arthropoda > Arachnida > Ixodida > Ixodidae > Amblyomma > Amblyomma americanum. The sequence goes on from NC_135499.1 coordinate 211,120,549, forward strand.
CTTCCGTTTTTAACGGATAAGCGGCGTGCAACAGGCGGGCACCCATAGATTCCCGTGGCGCCGTACACCGCGCTGTTGGCGGGAGGCACAGCTAATTCTTATGCGCCCCAGGTTTGCTTTTTTTTTCTGGTTCCCCTTTTTAAGCGGGTGCTCCTTTGCACAGAGCTCTTATCCCGCACCCCCCTCTCGCCCCTCTTCGGCGTGTTATTCTATGGTCGTCTAATCTCTTTGAGCAGCCCTTATCAGGGCTTCCATTGTTGGCGAGCCCTATTCTCTCCTGCCTGCGGCCCGCTGCCCGAACTCAGTTATGAGTGAGTACAAAAACACTGTATTGTGAACGGGGTCCCCTACAGGAGTTCGGAGGGAGCACAGGCGAATGCTGAGGTAAAGGAGAGGGGGGGGGGGGGGGCGTTTAGAAGGGAGGTCGGCTTGAACCGAAGTGGGGAAAGAGGGTCAAGCGGTCCACAAGGAGGGACTGCTGGTGCTGACAACGCCACTTTGTGTCTTTGTCCGACGGACGCTGTGGGGCTGGCGGCAAGCTGGAGCCGGACGGAACTTTAAGTGCGCCTACGGCCTCCGACTCCACCCCCGCGCCCCCCTGTACACCGTTCGCCCACTTTTATTTCGCAGCCGTCTTAACTGCTCGGGGGCAGTGAATTGTGGATAAACGCCGCGGTGAACCGTGCCTGTTTGCGGATACATGTTGCTTGTTCGCGCGAGCCTTGAGTTCCCATCACGGTCTCTCTGGTCACCAAGCAAGCCCCCTCATGCATTTCATGCATTCTGCTCAGTTTATTTGTATCTTATTTTCAAGGAGATTACTAGCCTACAGGCATGAGTTATTGACACCTTCTCCCCCTCCCCCTATGTTTACTCGTGTGCTTTGGGGATGAGGAACGAGTATGAGTCGTGTCAGTGAACCTAGGCATCAGCAGGTGTGTTGACGAAACGCATTGTTGATTGTCACTGTGACACTCATTTTTCCTGTTCTTTTTTTAGCATGGAACGCGCCGGTAAAAGACGGAAAAAAGAGGTGCTGACAGGTGTGGCCCCGTCATGCCCCGGACGGAGCTATAGATCTCAAATCTCTCAATATACAACAGCCTGGCGTACACGGTGTTGTTAAAGGTGCACTAAAGAGGAATCTGAACTCCGGCATTTCTCGCTCACAGCGCCGACGACGATGCCGGATTTTCTGTACAACGGTAGCCTTAAAGAGAAATCTGAACTCGTATTTTTACCGCGGCAACTCTATCTACACGTTCCGGGCATTCTTATAAACTTCGAATTATTGTCCTGTGCGGCTGATTGCCCTAATTAAATCAGATTAAACGTCCCGGCTCCAGTCCTTTTTTTGAACTCAACGCGGTAGGTAGCAGGAGTCAACGCGTCAGCCAGTCCCCAGGCGGCTTGCCGCTCTGCCATCGGAGGAGGGATACGTAAATCAAAGAGTTCACGTGTATTTTTATCTACGTAGGCCTAATTTGCGGCTATATTGTCTGTGACTGAAACTGTTTATTCACAGAAACCTCAAAAAAAAATCGAAAGCGGAGCCGCCACTGGACTGGCTGAAAGGCACTCCACGTGTTGGTTGACTACGCCTACCTACCGCGTTAAGTTTTAAAAAAAAACAAATGGCGAGAGCCGGGACGTTTAATCCGATTTAATTAGGACAATCGGCCGCACAGGACAATAATTCGAAATTTCTAAGAATGCCTGGAACGTGTAGATAGAGTTCCCGCGGTAAGAAGACGACGTCAGATTTCTCTTTAGTGCACCTTTAAGCTGATATTCTCTTTTTGACTTCCAACTATTCGTCTAATCAATAAGTGCACAAAATTCAGCAGCTCCGATTCGCATAGAACGTTGTGTGCAGCGGAGTGTTAAGTTGAAGATATGACATCTCACAAAGTCTCAATTTCCCTCTCCTCTGGCGGTTGTGTCCAGCTTAAACCGAAGCATGACGGTTTGGGCGAGTTGCTTATGGACTGGTTCACACTATACAGCGTGGACACGTTCGCACAGGAATCTGCTGACACGCAAGATCGTTTAGGCAGAGGAGATCCGTAAATATGGTCTTAAAGGCATGAACACCCATCTCTTCACTTGCATGATAAAAAAAAAAAAAACTGGAGATCTTGAAGGGTGAAACAATGTGACGAAGGTTCTCTTTGGTTTCCGGCTCATATAGCTTACACTTGTTTTTTTTTACTTTTTTATTCTGATTCTAATTGTTTATATATAGCACGCACACATAATAAAGGTCGCTTGAAGCCGTGCATGTGTGTGTTCTAATCTTCATGTCCCGTCACGCGTTCGCGCTAAAAAGTCATTTAAAGCGAGGTAGCTGTCACGTCATTCTGCCTTGGTAGAGGGGGAACAGATAGTTGCGAGTGCCACAGCCACCAGTTTTCAGTGCTGGACACATAATTATAAAGAGAAAACCAGACTAGCCTCATTGGTCAGAGGTCGTCATGAAAGATCAACGACAACGAAAGCCGCGCATAGAAGACTATGCATAGCAATATTAACCCGTTTCTAGGCCAGAAGGTGCCATGACAGAAAAAGAGAAAATTTAAGCTACAGCGACGATCATATCAGAAATATGCCAAAAGCTTTGAATTTCCGCCATTAAGTGAAGCGAACTCAGCTGTTCCACGCTGTGTATGAATAATATTGTCAGCGCCAAATGAGTTTAAAATCCTCAATTAAGGCACGTTACTATATGCGTTTCCCAAGGCATTTGTTTAATCCCGTTATCTATATCATATTTTGTGCATTTTCTTTTGGATTCACTCATAAGTCCCATTTATTCCAAATGACATTATGAGCCAAGTAAAATTACAGGCATGCAAAAGGTGCCGTACCGAATATTTTCTTTTTTTTTTGCGCTACATTCGGAAAAAAATATGGAGTCATGGTGTTGGCCAGGCAGTGAGGGGAGCTTTAATTAGACATTTTTGGCTCCCGCACATGATCCGGAACTATTTAAATGAAGCAGAAATCACAAAATGTTTTAACGGACTCTCGCAATGAACTCCTGCAAAAGAAAGCCTTGTAGTGTTCTTTAAATTTGTGACAAAATTGTAGCTATTGCTTCCGTTTATAGTTTCCAGTTTTCTTTTTCTTGTCTTTAAAATGCTACATTACATAAAATGCAGTTTTCGTGCGCTCTCGACATGACTGTTTTACACTGGTTATGCATCCCAGTGAAAAATAAAATGCGCCAATAAAATAAACAAACCGCATGTCCATATGTCACTGCAACGAACACCGGCTGCGCAGCGACCCACATCCTAGCGTGGCTTACGGGCCACTGGGCCGGAGCTAACACCACTCCAAACCCCCTCGGCGCAGTACAATCGGGACACAATTAGGCGAAAAGCAGCGCCATCTGCGGACATTCACACGAATCAAATTGCCGACGACGACCGACGTACACATGCGCACCGATCACAGAGCCAGCCGACCGACCCCCGATCTCGCGTGGTCCCTCGCCGACAACCCCCCTCCCCCTCCCATCCTTGTCCTCTCGGGGCTCGAACGCCTTCTGTCGGGGTAGCCCCTTAGAAAAAGCTCTCTATCGTGTTCGCGGGGTTAATTTAGCTCCCCAGCGGGCTATTTAGCACAAAAAGGAAGCGAGGGGCGCACCAAAGAGGGGGAGCCGCAAAATTAGCGGTTGTCGCTGCATAACCCCCCCCCCCCCCCACCCCCCACCCCTTCGCTCTCCCGCTTCCAGTGCCCTTTATCCCCATTCCCCTTTCCTTTGTGCTCGCTGAACGGGCCTGGTGTGAACGCGGAGCGGGCTAAACCATGGCCGTTTAGGAGACGACGGCATCCACGGCGACTGCAGACACCCCGACGCCGGCCGGTCGGTCGTGTCTGCTTCAGGGAGCCCGAAAACTAGTCGGGCTGCTGCTGCCGCCGTTTAGGCAGGGCAGGGGGCTGAGCGAGCGCCGCGCAACGGGAAAGGGGGCGGGCGCCGGCTTCCACAAACATTTGTGTAGCGCGAATTCTGAGCCGGCCTGCCTTTTCTTCTCTTCTCCTTGCATCCCCTTTCCGTCTGTTTTATTTCTGCTCTATTCCAGCACACTGGCGCCTGGGCCGCCTTTCATTCTTTCCTTCTCTCGTGCCTCCTCTGTCCTGCCTCCTTCCCTACCGAGCGTCTTTCTCCTGGGCTCATGCAAGGGAAAAGATAACAAACACACGCACGCAGACACACGGCTGCAGAAAGCAAAGCGACCACGTCGAGCAGTCCTCTCGGGCAAGACTGCGGCGGCGCCGACAGAGGCCTTTTTTGTCAGAGCGCCGTACCACCTTTAGGTGCGCCGGGACATCTCCCATCGCTCGCCCCCGTCCTCTTCCAAGCTGCCGCGTACGCCTACCTACTTCTTCCATTTTATTCTTTTCTCATTTATTTATTCATTCTTTCTTTCCTTCCTTCATTCGTTCTTCATACGCGAATGCGTGCTCCCGTAGCTGTGCGTGCATGTCTATGGAGTACGCGTGTTCCGTACACAATCTAGAGCAGAGGCAAAGAAGGACGGGAGCATTGGAGACACGCGCGAGTGGCGCTCCGGGTTCGAGACCCGTCTTCTGTGGCTTTGTGTGCCGCTCTGTGGGAGCCACAATGAAAAGTTGTTTTTAAAAGTAGCCATTTGAAGTGGCTTAAGCCTTTGAGTGGAGCCGTTTTGAGCGCGATGGGGACAGGAACCCCGCGACAGCGAGGCGCCGGAAGTATATAGACAGGAGTTTTTTTTTTTAGATCTTTTGCTTAGACGCCGAGAGCGACACCCAAATCCTTTTTAGTTTACGCTTGTAAAACTGGGTTACAGCAGCAACGGGTGGTAGGATGTTAATTTATTCTTGACTGTTATCGCCTAGGGCTCCAAACCAATTACACTCTAAGAGGATAATTGCTACCTTTCGTATTGTATAAAAGAAAAATGTAAGGTATGCTGATTAAAGGGGCGAACGCTTTCGGCTTAGCTTGTTTTCTTCTGGTTATCAGCATTCGCTATGATTGAATGCCCGCGCATACGGCACTTTTTTGTTGTTTTTGTTTCTGTGCTGCGCCACATAATGTTCAGCGTTCTCAACACACTTGTGCATGTCATAACAGCGTATGCTTAAGTATTCTGTGTCGGGAAAAAAAGTATGCGCAATTTTTTTTCCGGTCCTCTCGGCTTAGAGAGAAACAAATGTTCTCACCATTGTATGCACAGCCGGCCTGGAGATGTCCAGCGGGCCGGAGCTGTCACCCGGAACCGGAAGTCGCGGTAGTCCCGGGCCCGACAGTGCCACGCCGCTTCCTCCCGAAGGGGCATCGGCGCCCGGCGGTGGTCCCGGCTCGGTGTCTTCGCCGCTGTCTTCCTCGTCGGCCTGCGGAGGAGGGACGGCAAGCTCTAAAAAGAAGCACCGGCGCAACCGCACCACTTTCACCACGTTCCAGCTGCACGAGCTTGAGAGGGCGTTTGAGAAGTCCCACTACCCAGACGTGTACAGCCGCGAAGAGCTGGCCATTAAGGTCAACTTGCCCGAAGTCAGGGTACAGGTAAGCCTCTTTCCCCCACACAGTCATAATCATCACTATTCTTAAATTAACAGTTGAAGGACCACGGTGGACTATCCACGCGATAACTGATGTTGGCATCGGCGTCTCTGTATGTCAGAACTGAAAACTATTGTGTTCATCTGTTGCCAACAAAGGAAGTTGTCCAGATGAGACTCAGCTTGAGCTGGAAGGAAGGGATGCTCTCGAGAGTGCGCACTGACCGCCAAACAACCTCACTCTCACTAGCCACATGGTAATCAAATCAGCATTGTCATCATCGTCGTCGTCATTCTGGTCACGTATACTTCAGGACAAAGGCCTCTCTCTCACTGACCTCCAATTAGCCATCTGCGGCCACTCTATCCCCCAGATTTCCCAACCTAACCTCCCCGTATGGCTCTCCACCGTCCCCTGGTGTACCTTTACTTTGCCTTCGATTCTATACTTCAGCCTAACAGACCACCAGTTGTTATCTGTTAGCTGCATTAAATGTACCAACCAAGTCCATGCATCCCTCTTGACTTTCACTACTAGTATACCATTAACTCGGGTTTTTGCTCTAATCCATGCTGCTCTCCTCTCCTCGCCTCGGTAAAAAGAAAGAACGAAAAAAAGAAAGAAAGAAAGAAAGAAAGAAAGAAAGAAAGAAAGAAAGAAAGAAAGAAAGAAAGAAAGAAAGAAAGAAAGAAAGAAAGAAAGAAAGAAAGAAAGCAGCTTTCCCACTCTTTGTGGTGGTGCCCTAGGATGACAAATAACTGCGCTGCACCTAAATCCCCCCCCCCCCCCTGCCCCTTTAAACAGCACGCTCCAAAGCCCAGCCGGATCACCACATCATCACAGATCACGAACTCTCGGTAGCGCTCATAGGGACTTACATGCCAGCCCTGTAACACTGCGTTTAACCAGTGGATGAACGCCGCAGTATTCAGCTACTACAATGAATGCTGCAACGGAGATACTACTTATCACAGGAAAAAAGTCTGTTACGCGGCCATCGCTAAACAAAAGCATTGCAAACGTTTGTTAACTATGAATTTGAGACCACCAGATATGCACACACTTAAACCAAGGGCTTGCTCGCATACACGGCTTGACTGTTTAATTGGGACCGCGCCCATGTACGCGCCTTCGCGTGTACAATACAGCGGAGCTCCGTCACGACCCGTGAGGCTTGTGTACGGACGTTCGCAATTAACTCTGGTGCGGGGGTACACTTTTTCACTCGCGGTTGATTTCCAATTCGCGTCGCGCGCGGACACAAGCCCGGCGTGTGAAGGAGTGGGCGCGAGCCACTGCCGGGGAGCAGCGTTAATTAGACTCCTTTTTTGCCCCAAAGTAAAAACGGGAGGACGTACTTTCCCCAGCCCGGCGGGCTCGCCGCGTGAGACTTCCCCACGTACACTTGCGACACCTGACGGCGGGTGCGAGGACAGCGAGCGGTTGTGTCGCATCGGAGCGCACGCTGCTGCTGCCTTGGGGAGGGGAGGGATAGAAGGGTAGCTGGGGAGGCGTTCTCACGGCAACCGCCCGCCGAGAGACCCGGGCTGGCACCAGCAAGGAACAATAAAATGGAACGATCCGCGACAGATTCATTTTACGCTCGGCTGCGTCCGTGCTCTCAACGCGACACGCGCGTGTGGTGGACAGCGATGCTTCTTTTCCCATAGCACCTAGGTTTTCTTCCTTTTTTTTTTCTTGCCGTTAATTTCATTCTGTCCTAATCCACTTTAATGGTAGCCTCACCTTTCCGCAATGTCCGCTGTATAATTAAGCTTTTTATTTCCTTCTTCCGCGCGAAAATGAATGTTAAATGCTTAACATTGAAAGGTTCGAAGCAATATGAGCTGTCCATTGATTTGTGCTAGCCGCAGCCAACTCAAGAAATGGCTGAGATGGTAAAGGTATTGTTAAGAACGGTGCTGATCTCTGTTTTCCTGCCAGAGTTACGGCCTTTCATCTTCTTCTCAGTCGCTAAGTTTGCTTTCTAGAAGCCGTGCTTTTATTCCTTTCTGATCACATGGCTGCAAACCAACAAGAGACGGTTATATTTTTATTTCGGGAAACTGTACATCTACCTAGAATTCGCAAAACTAAATTTCCTAACACGCGGAGCACGTGATAGAGTCCAGGATGTGGAAACATTTCTAATTATTAGTCGATATTAACTTGCCAGAACTGAAGCTGTGCTTGAGGTACGTGGTAGTGGAGGCACTGACGATAAACATCGACCATCTGGAACTTTTTTCCGCGCATAAAAATCTCAGTGCGTGGTTGGTATGGCATTTCGCCGCGATCTAAATGTGGCTACCGTGTCATATAATGAAACACGTGACCTCTCACTCGGTAGCAAAACTCCACAGTCACGAAGCCGATGCCCCAATGAGGGCGCTAGCTCTGTAGTTAATCGCGATCTTTAACTCAACAGCGTAGAACAAGAAATTAGTGAAAGTGAATGTCAAGGCAGTCTAAGGCTTATTTACATTTAACGCGATAGCTTTAAAGGCATCGTTGTCCAGAAAATCCGGCGTTGTCGGTGTCGGCGTCAGCGCTGTGAGCGAAAAATCACGAGCATGACTCTGGCAGGTGGTGCCCAGAGAGCAACCTAGGAGGCAGGTGCGCCACTTAGGTCACGTGACTTTGCTGCGTCATCAGAACCTGCCCACCGGGTAGTGAGAAAACTGGCCACCATGGTAGGTGGCAGTTACATCAAGGATTGGTCGCTCGGGACGAGCAACCTGGGCCGCACAAGGCCCAGGGTAGTGGCGAATCGCTTAACCGCCCTACCACTACACCAGGAGGGGTATGAGCACTCCCAGGGATCTAATATATATATATATATATATATATATATATATATATATATATATATATATATATATATATATATATATTGGCGTTCACCTATTACGCTATCGCGTCAGACCCTTAATTGTCTCCTGCAATTCTTTTTCGTTCCCCTGAGAATAACTACACAACCTACAATAAGAAATTTATATAAAGTGTAACAAGAAACAACGGATGACAAATTGTTGCAACGGTAGTTTTATTACAAGAGTTCTTGTCTCATTTTAAACAAGGCAAGTAATACTAATCGCATGAAATCCAAGGTTTGACGAAATCTCGTCTAGTCGACTAATCGCTTCATGTGATAACCTGATGTTGCAAGCGCTTTTTAAATATCCCGTTTCTGGGTTCATTCTTCTATTGGCATTAACTATACGTGCCACTTGTGGCGTTCCTTCAGTATTTGGCGTCTTCACTTGGAGTGTGGTAAAAACCTCACTGTGACTATTATTTTTTATTTCGCATAGCAGGCTTTTCGTGAGGCTCCGCAGCATTCTAAGAGCTCTACTCGTCTCTATCTCTACTCGTCGTAAGGCTAATTACTTTTCTTTTGTTCACTCTGTCAGTCTCAGATAAAGTGCTGTACTTTCTGTTATAAATGATAACCGACAGTTTTCCTTCCGATGTCGTGTCATTCTTAAAACTTAAAACTTTTTTTTTTTGCCAGAACCTCAATTTAAGGAGTGAGAGTTGAGAACGTTAACCTGTTTATTTGCATATATCGCAGCTTAAATAGTGTCTCGTTTCTCTATATGGCACATTCTTATGTTCTATACAAAACAAAGGAAGTCGTTAAAGCAGCGAATCAATGTTTTCGTGACTTGTTAAACAGTATATGGAGCCATCAGCAATAATTAGCAGCTTGAGCAGTATTCATGGTATAGTGAGTCGTTGACCGCCCTTACTCCTCAAGAATGGGCCGATAACGACAACAGTCACATATTCAAACACGCTCATTCTTTTTAAACGAAATAGAAAGGAAGAGGGCATTATAAACGTCTTCAAAAGGAAACGCACAAATCCTGTCGGCGTGAGAAAGGATCGAGGTGTTTGGAGTGACAATAACATTTAAGAAAAAAAAAACGGATAAAGGCGTTGCATTCTTCTGAAAGCCCGAGCGAACGTTACGTTCAAGTCACCCTCTCTCAAAGCGGCCAATTCCGAACAATTACATCCTCTCTCGTAAACGCTCCCAATTCGACCAAACCGCTTCCCCTGTTTCTCCCATTAACCACCCAGCACTTCATCGGCTTAGCTTCTCCCCCTATTCCCCATTGCCGCCCGTACCGTACCAGAACGTTTAGGGCCGATGCTCGGGATCCCAAAAGGAGGTCGTTCGCGGCTCGCCGGGCGAAGCGAACCAGGTAATCTCATATTCCGGTCACAAAATCCGGCCTTTTGCGAGGGGGGGGGGGGTGGGGGGGGGGGGGGCTCGTTAGCATATTCATAGCTTTATTATCGCCTCCACAAGTTCCCCTCGACCGCACCGGAGCGGCGTTCACGCGCCCTGCCTCTGCCGTGTCACGCACAAACACTGCGGCTAGAGAGCTACGCTTTGTGTTTGTCCCCGGGACACGACGCTGTGTGGGGAAAGGGAAGGGTCGGGGGGAAAGGCGGGGCACGAAGCTACAGCGCCAGTGGGCCGCATAGATACAGTGGCCGCGTATAAACCGCAGCTGGCTGCTTGACTCGGGTCCCTCCGGCGCATCTCGGCGGAGCCTAAACGGCCTAATAAAATGCCCCGGTGCGCCGCACTTCGTGGCTCCCTCTCCACCGACCCCCGTCCTCCTTTCTCGGAGCAGCGTGTGTACGGCAAATAAGGTATACACGTTCGCGAGGCCTGCGTGGGCATTGTGTGCGTTCGCGCCGCGTCTGGAATAACCAGCGGGGCGCGGCGACCCCACGTCGCTGAGAGCGGCCACCGGAGGTATACATACAACGACGCGCGCATGTTGCACGACTGCCGTGCAAGCGAGCTTCGGAGGTGCGGGAGGGAAGGTTCTTGCGTGCGTCGGAACAGAGAGGGGGAAAGGAGCAGGCGTCGAGGACAGAGGGACTCATCAGCTATGCGTGTCACTGTCGCTCTCGCTGAGATATCACACCGCGACGCCCCCGCTCCCTGCGGGCGTGCCGGGATTTGTTATGCACTCGACGCGCATGCTGCCGCTCCTGCCACGGTCATTTCCTTTGTTTCTACGTTTCTGTCGTTTGCCGTTCTCGGTCTGCAGTGACTATTGAGAGTCCAGTTCATTCTATTCTCTCTCTCTCTCTCTCATACACTCTCTCGAGGGCGGTTTGGACGTCCTGGCCAGGTACCGGCTCTCTAAATTGATTACCGTAATGTGCTCCGTCGAGTCTCACAAAGCAGCTTCACGACCTGTCCACCTCGGAAGCGAGCAGACGGGAGATTTTTCTCCTTTTGTGCAATGTAAATGAGGGTGTTCTAAATTAACAGGGCGCGTTTATGTGATGAGCAAGTGGTTTCAGGGCATGTCGTATAGTGTTTTATCTGGAAACAAGCCTCGTTCTTTCGGAAGCAGAAAGTTTCCAAGAACAAAAATTTTCTTGAGGTTTCTTTTAAGAACGACGACCAAGACATTAATTTTGCAAGTGCAGATTGTCGTTATGCTACTGGTGAACAAGCGCAATATTCATATATCTACTGTAATAGCCGAACCTTTACGCTCTCGCTCGAGTGAGATGAAAATGCAGTTTGTGGATGAGGCAAATAGAGAAAGTGAGTGAATGCGATATTCCTGATTACCCTTATTCCAATCCCCCTACGTAGTGGGCCTGGCTATAGCCTCGGGCCTACTCAACGACGAGCTAGCCTTATCGCTCTGGCATTAGATATCTTAGACGCTCGAAGTCTTGTCGCAATGAAGCTGCCCTCTGTCCCTTCGAGTTATGCGAGAAGAAAAGGAGAAAAGTTGACGGTTGCTGCTCGAGCTCCGTGCTTTAGCAGGCTTAGTTTAAGGCGCAGCATTAGTTTATAACTTCCGGGCATGAAAATATTCAGAGAGCGCCAATACTGGCACATTTCGAAGCCTGGCTCTTTACTGAAACACAAAATTCAGCAATGTATCACAAGGTTCAAGAACTTCAAGAACATCGCCATTAAATCCTCTGGTAGCAAGAGACAAAGCAGGTTAGCAGGTTAGATTTGCAGCATATGCGCAAGTCGTAGCCGATAATCCCACCCTGCGGCTGCTTCTTACCCACAGTCTGAAGCTTTTCTCTTCTGCTCTTCCTTCTTGCTTCACATAAGTGTGACAGATGCGATGGCTGTGCGTAGCCTTCGACTACACAAAAGCCGTGAACAGCTCTCACACGACCCACCATACTAGAAGCACAAAGTTCGCATAGGTTCATATTTTTATTTCCAACAAGGTAAAACATTCACACCAATGTCGCGGGGAAGCAGTGCAAGCAGACAAAAACGAGGTAGGTTCGTCCATCGGGTTCCGCTTCTATGACTAATGAAGACGCAGAAAAAAATAAATTGTGTTTTCACATTTGAATGTGTATCTAGCTTTGCAGACGAAGACAAATCCTCTTGTGGAAACGTTGGCATTGCTTCCCCAACCCCCTTGTATTGCTTCCACCTCTCTTATTCACTTTTCGTTGCAAGAAACCCATCTACCTGCCGTCCCTCTACCATAGCTTTGCAGCTGTTATTTAAAAATGGCAGCAAGCTTGCGTAATGCGGGTGGCGGCGTTGTTTTCCCGAATCGAGCTGTTTCTTGCAGCATTTCGGGCAGAGACGGTGCTTAAGAAATTAAATTTTATTCCGAATGAGAGTCTGAGATAGTTTTTGAACCTTAAACTGACTCCGATGTACAGTGTGAGGACGACGATGGCGCGCTAAGTAGAGCTCGTGCGTTACGAAACGTTTGAACCAGTACGGAGCAATGTCTAGGCTTTAATGTTTTATTTCGGTGCCTCTGTTCAAATATATCCTGGCCGTTTCAGAACCAGTGATGTCGTAATACTTAAACGCACGTGGAAAAGATTTACTAAAACTTGCTTTTTGTTTTGAGCAGTAATATCAATAAAAAAATAATAAAAACCTGTGATTCATAAAGGCCACACGAGAAAAATATAAGCAATTAAGAATATCTGGAAAATTTTTACCCTTTTTTTCCGAAAATACATGTGGGGTCAAAGGGTTAACTGATCGTCGCGAGATGTAGCTGAACGTTTTGAACGTGCGCAGTGCTAGAGTATAGTCCACAGCGAACGGCTTCCCCGCCTCCTTGCGCAGGTGTGGTTCCAGAACCGGCGCGCCAAGTGGCGGCGACAGGAGAAGATGGAATCCCAGAGTGCCCTGCAACACCGGCTGGCTGGGGGTTCCTCCCCCGGCCCTGGCGTAGGGACGGGCGGCGGCGGCTGTCTAGGCGCGCCACCTACGCTGCCCCTAGACCCATGGCTGGCGCCGCCGCTCCTGTCGGGGTCCCCCTTCCTGGCCGCAGCAGCCGCTGCAGCCGCCGCTACGCAGCAGCCACCGCCTCCGCCGCCACACCACCACCACCACTTCTTCGCGGCGGCGCCTTCGCCTGCCACGGCCGCCTTTCACTTGCAAGGGTGCGTTTGCGTCACTCCTTCCCGTAAACACGCGAGTACAACTCAGTGTAACTGAGCGTTAGGAAATTAGGCGACCTAGTAATGACCGCTTCCACAAGTGCGCACTCTGAGGAATCAAGCACACAGGTCTAAACCGTGACGACACACACTCGAAACTTCTATGGCCAATAGCAACCTGTCCCCAGAGCTTACAATGCTAGGAATTACCAGGGCGAACGATTAGGATTCTGTGATGTGCGTTGTAACCTCGACTAGATGCAATAAAGTTGAAGTTGCGCCAATCACGTACCCTCTTACACTCTGAACGCTAAACGTTCGAAGTGCAAAGAAAACTTGACAGACGGTTTTTACTGTGTGCAAGGCTCCGCTCTGGCTCCTCTACGTCCTGGAATGAAGTTCAGTCAGGCCTGGTACTGGTATTGAACTGGTATTTATACTAGTACGCAGCTTTTAAGAGACAAGAAGAGGGCACAGTGGGTCCAGGGATCAAACGTGGGTTAATGACATCCTTTTCAAAATCAAGACTCAAATTGGCTTAGGCAGGACCTGTAATGCGAAGGCAAGATAATCGCTGGCCCTTAAGGGTAAAGGACTGGATTATAAGAAAAGGCAAGAGTAGCAGGGGGCGACAGAAAGTTAGGTGGCGGACGATATTAAGAAGTTTTTGAGGATAGGGTGGCCGCAGCTAGCGCAAGACAGGGTTAATTAGAGAGATGTGGGAGAGGTCTTTGCCCTGCAGTGGGTGTAGTCAGGGTGATGATGCTGATGACACAGCCGAGACAAGAACATCTTTCTAACTAGATCTCAAGTGCGCGAATACCTCGCTGAGCGTCTTCCCACCTGACGCTGCGTACGCTACTGAATGCCCGCTTGTCAACTGCGATGTGGATGTCGGCATCAGCGTCCTCGACGTGTGTGCAATGGCTCACCTGCTATAAAGGGAACCAGGGAAATAACTAGAGCCTATATCGCTTCACAACAGACCAAACTTGCCCTCCAAAAAGATTTGCAGCTCGGATAAAAGCTCAGCAGCTCGTTTGGCGAATATTGTGTGGGAGGAACAAGCGGTTGTCTTCACCTCTTGCTAACCCTTTTTGCAGTGAAGTCAGCTTTACAAGAATTCAGTTCATGAGTGCGAATTGAGAGCGATGCGCACCATATTTTTTTCTTTTTCCGTGTCAGAAGAAAAAAGGCAAGTAGTGCACAACAGTGCGAAGGCCTAAGCTTGGAGCTCAGCTCTCCATATCTATCGATGCAGTGAACGGATATTAGTGAGCAGGTACCATTACGACTACGTGAATATGAACCAACATTGCTGTTGGCCATTAATGCATATTAGACACGGGGCTCGATTTTACAACCTCCGTTTGGCAAGAAATTCTACTTAGGGATCCAACATCATTAAATCGCCCTGAATTCGCCGTTTTCTTCTATATTTATGGCGTGCCAGCTAATCGATACCGATTACCACCGAAGCAACATTCACTACGAAAGCGTCTTCGAGTCACAAATGAATATTTTTGCTTGCACTCCTTGCTAATGTGCTGTGCCAAGATCTACAATGCATAACCGACTATGTCTGTTCACAGTTCGCAGAAGCCGTTGGCACTTTTTACTTTTTTCTGCGTGCGTAGGTACCATATGTTGCAGTGGGTGAGGGATACAGTGGCCAGTGAGTGATACAGAGAGAGTGAGTGAGAAAGAGTGATTGAGTGAGTGGGTGAAAGAGTAAGGGAGTGAGACAAGCGGAGAGTGAGAGTTAATTAGTGAATAAGTGAGTGAGTGAGTGAGTGAGTGAAAGAGCGGATTATTGAGACAGAGGGTCAGTTATTGAATGATTGGACGAAAGAGCGAGTGAGATTGAGTGAGCGAGTGAGTGAGTGAGCTAGTGAGAAAACGATTGATTCAGTGAGTGAGTCAGTCAGTGAATGAGCGGGTGAAAGAGTGAGTGAGTGAGTGAGAGAGTTAAGGAGTGGGTAAGTGAAAGAGCGAGTGAATGAGAGGAAGTGAGCGAGTGGGTGCGTGAAATAGCGATACAGTGAGTGAGACGAGGAGATAGTGAAAGAGTTGTTTGAGTGAGGGAATGAGTGAGTGAGAGAGCCGTAGAGAGAGGTACTGAGTGATTAGTCGAAAGAGAGAGTGAGGTAGAGTGATGACGATAGGTAGTGAGTGATTCAGTGAGCGAGAGAGCTATTCAGTGATTGAACTAGTGGATTAAAGAGTGAGAAAATTAATCAGTGAATGAGTGAGTGAGATAGTGAGGGCTGGCTGAGAGAGCAAGTGAGTGAGAGCGTGAGGACTGAAAGAGCAAATGAGTGAGACAGAGAGAGCGAATGATTGATTGGGTGAATGAACCAGTGAGTGAGAGAGTTAATGAGTGAGTGACTGGGTGAGTGAGTGAGTGAGTGAATAAGACAGTAAGTAAATGGGTAAAACAGACAGTAAGTGAGCGAGACAGAGAGAGAGAGAGTGAGAGAAGGAGTGAATAAATCAGTGGGTGAGTGAGCAAGTGTTTGAGAGTGATTTATTGAACGAGCAGGTGAAAGAGAGAGTGCAAGAGTGAGAGTTCATAACTGAGTCAACGAGGCAAGGAAAGTGAGTGAGTGAGTGAGTGAGTGTGACGTCCAGCAAAATCGAAGTCCATCCCAGAGGCCTAACTTGGCACATGCTTTCTTTTCGCACCGAGCAGGATCGCAGCTCCAAGCAGCTCCCCGCTGAACCTGACATTGTCGAACGAGCCGAAGCCTCAACCCCAGTCGCCTGAAGACGAAGACGACTCAGCCAGCTCCGGCCGCACTTCAAGCATCGTGACGCTTAGGCTACGAGCGCGCGAGCACGTGCAACTGCTGTGCAAGGGCGTGTGACATCGGCTCCTTTCAGACGGCAGGGCTAAGCCATAGAGGCTGCTGCGCAGTACTAGACCTAAAACAATATGTGTATATAAAACGGAATCTCAATTTTACATGTTACATCACATTCTCTCCTCTGTCCCTAAATCCAAACCATTGACAAAATAAATTGCCTTCTCGCATTATAATTCTTAAAAGCATGAGCGCTTAGGTAGCAAAGAATTGCCAAGTTAATATGCCACCTGTTGGAAGACGGCTTGTCGTCGTGCACGGCACTTATTTTGAAGCCACACATCAATTTAATAAGCACTATCTGCTTTCATCTAACTTTTTCAATAAAAATAGACGCAACTCAAGGTCTTCCGAACGCCACCGTTCGAAGACAGTCGTTTTCTCCACATGCTTTTTTACATGTTGGATGTGACAAATTTAGGCGGTCATATTAGAAAGTCTAGGTGACTCCGCTCTTCCCTAGAACTTTAAGCACACACCTATAGGTAGAGTCCTACAGGAAATGCAGTTTCTGTGGGACGACAAGAATAATAGATGCAAACGGTTATCGCTAAGTGCTTACATGGCTTCGTGGGGGCAAAAAAATGAAAGAAACAGCAGTTGGTAACATATTCCCCGGGATAACTGACGTCCACTGACGTCTTACATACTTGGAAAAATATGGTATCTCTATGAAGAGATAGAGCATAAATGGACCTTCTCGTTTCATCGAACGTATCTATAAAAAAAGTGCGTTCAGTAGAATGCAAGCTGATTCTCTAGAGCTGTGTTCTTGTTTCTTCTTTAAACGACCATGTTTCGTGCTTGTACATAATGTAGAGCAACGCACTTGTTTCGAGTTGTCTACAATATAAATATGTAAAAAGCTGGCAAATAATAAAGGCTTTAAGCAAAAATCGGAAGACTCTTTTGTTAGTTTGTTAATTTTTATTTCTTCATTTGTTTACGTTCATGCCGGTGTATTCACGTGTTGTTTTTCTTTGAACATCGTTCTGGACAACAACGTGTTGTGGATGAAGGTACTGAAAAATTAAAGGTTTGTGAAGGAAGGAATGAACGCATGTAGGGGGTTACAATGGGACCACGCCACTATTTTACCGTGACTCTACTGCAATATTATAAGTTATTTCTGAGGAGACGTTCTTCAATTCCCCACCAATGTCAAAAATAACGGCGTTGAAAATAACGCTCGGCCTCAACCGCATTGTGAATATCTTTTCTAACGCATGGTCTGTATAAGAGCTGAAACATCCTACAGAGAGCAAACTCCAATGTCGCCCGAGAGAAAAATTTTATGTGGCGCAAAATAGCGAGGTGGGGAGTAAGAAAAATGCGCACATATTAGCCCAGAGCCATGAAAACAACTGTGCAATCACCATCATTCTTAGCCTGTCCAGCTGGCTGATGCAGGCGAATTCAATAAAGGCGGACACAGGAGACGACAACCTACCGGGCACCATTGATCTTTGTAGCACAGGTATCACGGAAAAGGAAATGCCACTTGGAACCGGAAACCGACCAAAGTATAATATCCGGACTACCATTTCGACGTTTTTATTGCTCACTTGAAAAAAAATTGACCGTACAGCGAAATCTGCGTTACCCGTGTGATAGGAAAACATACAGGGCGTTTCGCCTGAGACTGTAAGAAGTTGTTAAAGATAGTGTTTTATAGTAAGAAGCGCGCTTTTTTCGACATGACATCTAAAAATAATGTGGATGTTATTTACGATGGGCCACAAGCTTCTCAATAAATAATTAACCTAACGGTAATAGTGATGAAGTTAATTATCCAATTCAGCAAGGCGGAAATTTGGGCGAGTTGGTAAGTGTTCATTTTTGCTCTCAGCGCAACACGAACGGGACACAAGACGACAGTTTGTGCTAGTCCTTCGTTTTGTGTCCCGTTCGTGTTGCGCTGAGAGCAAAAATAATTATCCAATTTTATTTATGCAGAGTTAACACGTGTTAGCTGTATTCTGATGGACTACGCCACTGACAATGCTATGTGGAAAAAGCGCTCTTCAAGCTCCAAAAGCTTATTTTCAAAAATTGCTGAGTCTTAGGTGAAACACCATTTACGTTTCACGGAAGACTATTAGCAATTTCAAAAAGAGGCTTTTTGAGCTTTAAAAAAGCGCTCTCCTTGGCAGAGCCTCCTCAACGTTGATGTGCATCAAAATGCAGCCAGGAAGGACCGAAGGGAGCACTAGCCATGCCTACGCCTACGAGCGCACGTCACCCATCGTCATGTGTGTCACGTGCTCTTTCGCAGCGCCCGACCGGAAGCAGCGAGTGGACAGAGATCACGTGACTGCCCACCTCTCAAGTAAAACCCCTGTCCAAGGGGCATTTGAGGAATAAATAAATAAATAAATCAGCTTTAATAGAATGTTAATATCTTGCCCCCAAAACAGAGCCCAGTACCCTAACCCAAACCCACGGTCTCTGAACCAATTCTCCAATTTGCGCGTCCATAATTATTTGTTCCTTACCCTTACAAAAACTTCTTTACACAGTATATAGAGTGTCCACAGACTTATGTCTATAAAGTCTATAAACTCTCTATAGACGAACCCTAGAGAAAAGTCTATAGGCAATACAAATCGTATAGACACTCTATTGCCGCGAATATTTGCAGTGTTTATTCGTTTTTCAAATCTGCCGCGACACCACCTTATCGCTTTGTTTGCGACGCAAGACGCGACTAGATTTATCTCGATTGATCGCAGCCAGGCAAAGCTGGTTCTACGTTGTTCCGGAATGTTCTAGTAACTTTACGCCCTTTATCTCGAATGTTCGCTATCAGCTTTAAATTGAGCACGGCCGACAGCGGCGGGCATTCTGTTCGTCGACCGCCGAGCACGCTTGTCGCTTCGCCGCCGCCGAGTGATTCAGTCCATTTTGGGTGCAAGTCAGCCCAATAAACAGTTCTTTTAGAAGATCCTTTCGTCCGTCTTCATCGCTGCTTCGACTGCCGTCACCACTACGTGACATCTGGTGGAGGTGCGGGGTAGCCTTCCATGTTCCGGACGCCCCCTTCAAGTCGAGAAGCCAGCCCTGAGCGCTTCGCACCCGAGGACGAGCCAGCAGCTCAGCGAGCCAGCCGACGTCTCCAGGGAGAGGAGCCTGAGTTCGGGAAACTGCCGGACCGCACAAGACAGCGAAAAGACGCGGCTACGAGCACCGCAATCTCGCCGAAGATGTCGACACCGATCATACTGCAGCAGCCGCGGGTGCCGCCAACTTTCAATGGATCCCTAGGCGAAGACCCTGAAGAATGGTTGGATCAATTTGAGCGCGTGGCGTCATTCAACAAGTGGGATGATGCGGCAAAGATTGGACACGTTTTTTTTCTCATTGGATGGCTCCGCACGCACGTGGTACGAAAACTACGAGTCGTCCCTTACGACATGGGAGCTATTCAAGAGAGAACTATTGAAGGTATTTACCAGTGTCGTGAGGAAAGAAAGAGCCGAACGACTCCTCGAGTCCAGGATCCAGCTTCCGAATGAGCCCGTCCGCAGCTACGTCGAGGAGATGAAGCGCCTATTTCGCCGCGCCGATCCCGGGATGACCGAGGAAAAGAAAGTTCAGTTCTTAATGCGCGGCGTAAAAGAACAACTCTTTGGCAGCCTCGTCCGTCAGCCGCCAAAAACGGTCGAGGAATTCATGCAGGAAGCCTGCACGATTGAGAAGACCCTCGACGTCCGAGCTCGGCAGTACAACCGCCCTTCCTCTGCCTATGCAATCCGTTCGGACACGCCGGCCACCACCAGCGACAGCTTGCGGGACGTTATCCGCGAAATCGTCCGAGAGGAGCTACGCCGATTACTGCCATCCTCCCCACAGCCACAAGCATCGACTCTGATGGACGTGGTACGGGAAGAAGTGCAACAGGCACTTGGCACCCCGACGGCCACAGAACCCCAGGCCATGACCTACGCCGCTGCAGTAAGGACTGCTCAGCCCCAACGACAACCCCCACGTCCTCCCCGAGATGAGCCACTTGGTCCACAACGCCACCTCCCAGCCCCCGCCCGCCCAGCCTATGACCGACCCTCAAGCCCCAGGAAATGCGACGCCTGGAGGACTTCCGACAACCGGCCGTTGTGCTTCCATTGCGGTGAGGCCGGCCATATTCTTCGTCACTGCCCGTACCGACGTATCGGTCTTCGAGGATTTGCCGTTAACGCCCCACGACCACGCTTCGGACAACGTCCGCACGAAATCGACGAGTACCTGCGTCGAGAAGAGTACACGCCGAACCGCTTTTCGCGCTCACCATCGCCGTCAACCTCGCGCTTTGCGTCGCCACGCCGCAGCTACGCAGCCGCGGTACGAGGAAGGTCGCCCAGCCCCCGTAGGGGAAACTAAAGGCAGCAACCTCTGGAGGTGAGGTTGCTCACGAGCTAAACGCCGAAGATCCTCCACCGACCACGCCCCATGAAGACGCTGCACCCGCGACGCCGCATGAAGAACCGACACTCGCTGCACCGACGTCGCACACAATGAGAACCTCGACCACGACGCAAGCTACCTTGAAATCGATGCCGCCACCCAGAGGAGCTTCGACCACACGCCCAACCCGTGACTCGCATACGCGACGAAGCCGTGACCCGACGCCGAGAGCGACATGCAATGCAAGAGCCAGGACCTCCGACCTAGAAGTGACTATCGACGGCCGGAAAGTTACCGCTCTAGTCGACACAGGAGCCGATTACTCGGTGATGAATGGAACATTCGCTGCGCAGCTCCGAAAAGTCACAACGGCTTGGGACGGCCCACAAATTCGCACCGCTGGGGGCCACCTCATTACGCCATCAAGACGATGCACAGCGCGAGTGACTGTCAAAGGACATACCTATCCTGCGACCTTTGTTGTGCTACCGCAATGCTCCCGCGAAGTGATCTTGGGTATGGATTTCCTTAATGAGCATCAGGCGATCATCGACCTGCGATCCAAGCTGATCACGCTTTCGACGGACGAAGCCATCGCTTCGATGAAAACTCGGGAAAATCACGTTGCCCTAAGTGTCCTGGAGGAAGAAGTGAGCGTCCCACCCCGTTCAAGCGTTATCGTGACCGTAGGCGCCACGAAAGCCATAAACACTGAAGCCATCATCGAGGGGAACATGCAGTTGCTACTAGACCGAGGAATCATCATCGCAAGAGGCATCGCACATTTCCGCAATGGCCAGGCCGAAGTACTGCTGACTAACTTCAGCGAAGAATACCGGCATATTAACAGAGAAACGACGATTGCTTTCTACGACGAAATATCTGACGTACGAGATTCCTTCGCCCTCTCCGACCCCTCCGCAGAAGATCCGCCTGACCAAGAGAACTCGCCCACTTTCGACATCAACCCAGCCCTGCACCGGAACAGACAAGACCAGATCCGCAATCTGCTTCAAAACTACAGTGAGTGCTTTTCGACATCGCCGAAGGTGCGACAGACGCCAATTGCCAAGCATCGCATTATAACGGATCAACACGTCCGACCTCTCCGTCAGAGCCCCTATCGTGTGTCTCCGCGAGAACGACAAGCCATCCGGGACCAAGTCGAAGAAATGCTTCGCGACGACGTCATCCAGCCTTCAAACAGCCCATGGGCGGCACCGGTTGTTCTAGTGAGAAAGAAAGACGGCGCACTTCGATTCTGCGTGGATTACCGCCGCTTGAACAACATAACAAAGAAGGACGTCTACCCCCTCCCCCGCATCGACGACACACTGGACCGCCTCTGCAACGCCAAATATTTCTCATCGATGGACCTCAAGAGCGGCTACTGGCAAATTGAGGTCGATGAAAGAGATCGCGAGAAGACAGCATTCATAACTCCGGATGGGCTGTTTGAGTTCAAGGTGATGCCATTTGGTCTCTGTTCCGCACCAGCGACGTTTCAGCGAGTAATGGATACAGTGCTGGCAGGCCTGAAGTGGCAGATTTGTCTGGTATATTTAGATGACGTCGTTGTCTTCGCCTCGAACTTTGAAGAGCACCTGAAAAGACTTCGAACAGTACTAGACGCAATCAAGTCGTCTGGCCTAACCTTGAAAGCAGAGAAATGCCACTTTGCCTACGAAGAGCTGCTGTTTCTAGGCCACATCGTTAGCAAGGAAGGAGTACGCCCAGACCCGCAGAAAACAGCCGCTATTGAACAGTTTCAACCGCCGGCCGATAAGAAAGCAGTGCGCAGATTTCTCGGACTATGCGCATATTACCGACGATTTGTGAAAAACTTTTCGCGCATCGCCGAGCCCCTGACCCAACTGACGAAGGCAGACGTGCCGTTTAAATGGGAAGCGCCGCAAGCAGAAGCCTTCAAAGAACTTCAGCGTCGTTTACAGTCCCCACCGATCCTTGCGCATTTTGATGAAAACGCCGATACTGAAGTTCATACCGACGCAAGCAGCGTGGGACTAGGCGCCGTTCTCGTTCAAAAAAGTGACGGGCTGGAGAAGGTCATCGCATACGCTAGCCGCTCCCTTTCTAAGGCCGAGGCTAACTATTCGACCACTGAGAAGGAGTGCCTTGCCATCATCTGGGCTACGTCGAAATTCCGCCCCTACATCTACGGACGGCCGTTCAAGGTGGTCAGCGACCACCACGCGCTCTGCTGGCTTGCCAATTTGAAGGATCCCTCTGGCCGACTCGCTCGATGGAGTCTGCGTCTCCAGGAGTTTGACGTCACCGTCGTTTACAAGTCCGGACGCAAGCACACTGACGCCGATTGCCTCTCACGAGCCCCTGTAGATGCACCGCCGCTGGACGACGATGAGGACGCCTTCCTGGGACCCATCAGCGCAAGCTCTTTTGCTCAGCAGCAACGCTCGGACCCCAACCTAAAAGGCCTCATCGAGTACCTGGAAGGCAAGGTTTCTTCACCCCCCGCTTCATTCAAGCGAGGACTGTCTTCTTTATGTGTGCAGAATGAGGTCCTTGTGAAGAAGAACTTTACAGCGAACAAAACAGCCTACCTCCTTGTTGTACCTACTTGTCTCCGCGAAGAAGTTCTACAGGCTTCACACGACGAGCCGACAGCTGGACATCTCGGGTTTACTCGCACCCTCCGCCGCATTCAAGACAAGTATTACTGGCCCCGACTGTCTGCCGATGTCGCACACTATGTGAAAACATGCCGAGATTGTCAGCGACGAAAGACTCCTCCCACACGACCAGCAGGATTTCTGAACCCCATTGAACCTCCCTCAAGACCCTTTCAGCAGATTGGCATGGACTTGCTTGGCCCTTTTCCAACGTCAACATCTGGAAATAAGTGGATCATCATAGCGACCGACTACCTGACCCGCTACGCCGAGGCGAAAGCCCTACCGAACGGAACAGCAGCAGAAGTGGCCAAATTTTTCGTGGAGTGCATTCTTCTTCGACACGGCGCCCCCGATGTGCTCATCACGGACGGCGGAACTCACGCAAGCCATCCTGCGCTACAGCCAAACCAGCCACCGGAGGACAACTGCATACCATCCGCAGACCAACGGACTGACCGAGCGCCTGAACAAAACCATCGCCGATATGCTCGCCATGTATGTCGATGCCGAACATAAAACCTGGGATGTCATCCTGCCTTACGTCGTCTTCGCCTACAACACCGCAGTGCAGGAGACCACCCAGATGACGCCTTTTAGGCTCGTCCATGGCAGGGATGCCACGACCACGCTAGACGCCATGCTGCCCAACGTTACAGAAGAAGAGAACGTCGACGTTGCCGCCTACCTTCAACGCGCAGAAGAAGCTCGAAGGCTTGCCCGATTACGGATCAAAGATCAGCAGCGGTCCGACGCCAGACGCTACACTCTAAGAAAAAAGGGTGTGAGAAGGGGGTAAAAAAGACTTTTACACCCTTTAGAGGACCCTAGGAGTAACTTTGCACCCGTCAATAGCATGCTCCTGATCACTTACCCCCTTTTAGAAAACTTACTCTCTACTTACCCTCCCTACCAGTGTTGATAACTGCGCGTCCGTTCCCGCCCCTAAAACAGCGGGAAGATTAGTTTGCTCATATGTCACGACGGGGCGCTCGTAGAGCATTTTGTGTAGGGTGCCTGGACGCCCGCTCACCTCCGCTTTCAGGGTGAGGACGCGCTTTGTACCACCCCGCGCCGCCGTTCCCCCCTCGCCGCGGCATGTTTCCCACTCGCAGGTCGCGTACTGCGCGCTATGCGTATGGCGACTTCAATAATGCGACTTAACTGGAAATAGCACACAATTGTTTCACTAGCGGCAGTAGCGTTTTAGCACTTTTGAGTGTATTTTATGCATGTTGCACTCGCTCCGACTACATGACAATCGACAAGATATGACGGATTGCTGTGTTTCTTTAATGGCTGCATTGAAAATCGACGGCAGTTATTTGTTCTTCATTGATAGTGATAAAATAGACTATATTAGGGTCACCAAATTCCATTAAATTATGCGGCTTTTGTTGTTTTGAACGTACGGACTTTTCGCAAAGCCCCGAGTTTCTCGTTTATACAAGCAACGCGGAGGATGACCTGCCAAATGTAATACTTTTGCGTAGTTAACACCCACTTTTCCAGATTTATCTGAAGTGCATTTGTCTTATTACTGCACTGTATGTGAAAAGTATTCCACGTAACAATGTCAAGTTTCTCTTCCAAGTGGTCCGTCGTGGCACTGCTCTGGAGTGAATTCAAACTGAGGACGCGTCTCAAACCAAATGACCATATCTTCTTAACTGCTTCTCTTAGCGGCTTGTACCGCAACAAAATAATTCAGATGGTTGCGTTTCCCTTTGGATGGTGTTGACTACAAGTAGACTCATGATGCGATGCGACGACGTCTTCGTAATTCGAAGCGACTAAGTCGCTTTATTCGAGGTAAATTTAAATAAACAATTTTTTTTCATTCCAAAACACGAAGAAAAATCATTCAAATCGACTGATTCACAAAGACACTTCCCAAATCAGCTTCTGATAACTACTTATTTTGAATACCGTTGTCCCCGCCAGGCTACACTAACAAAGAGAAGCCGACGCAACACAGGCCGCCTTACTCGCTTCCGCGGAGCCGTCTGCTCCAGTTGCTAAAAGACGCTGGCTTACTGCCGAACTCGATTAGTCGTCGGGCAGGGCTGTAGATGGGTCTGGGCTAGTAGGAAAACCACGTTTGAGGTAAAGCGCGCAGGAAGACGCTGGCTAGTGAACATGACTGACAAGCTCTCATCCCCACTGCATCGAAAGCTGAGGGGAAAAAAAGAGTAATCTATACGACGTTGTGTCCCAGAAACAAGTGTGACGAATTTTGCTGATGTGGCTGCATGGCGGAAATGAAAAGAGCCTTTTTCTCCAGTTGTAGATTCTTTTTAAGCGATACGAAAAGGAACGCAAATAAACCATTACTGGAGAAAAATCCGCCTTTTGTTGGCGTCACGCAGCCACGACTTCTTTGCTTACTGACGCACAGAAGATAGGTTTGGCGCCAGGATATTCGCAGTGAGCTGATGCAAAGAAGTAGAGAGAGGGGAGGGTTATAATGCCTTCGTGACATTAAGATAAGACATGATAGACTGAACAAAACGCTGCGACGAGAATATGCGGAAAATATTTGCTTGCTAACAAAACGTCTGGAAAAGATCCGTGTAGTGTATATAAATAGTATTTAGAATTTCATTGTTTAACGAACGTATTTGCTCTTGAAAACTTATGCTGCCACCTATGGCGCGAAGACGCTGCGGTGGAGAGTAGTCGCGCTTGCGCCTCGAAGGCATTCCAAAATTTCGAATGTCTCCGCGGAGCTCCGTCGACTCGAATTTCATGTGAACCGAATGCCGTTAAAAGACGTCGTGTAGCAGCGCAGCTATGGCAGTCGAGTCGAATGACATTCGTTTGGAAGGCATTCAAGGCATTCGAAACGCCCGTGTAGCACAGGTATAACCCGCGCAGAAGGCTTCTACTCGAGGCGTGGCACATTCAATAGACACGAAAGAATGTTAATCGCTCCCTGGGGACACGCACCGCCAGCGCGACTGAAGCGGGGTCCTGTTTACAGCAATGGAAGGATCGCGAGGCTCTCGATGACTCTTTTCGTCACAGTTTGAAGCTCTTTCAGGTTCCACGAACTTCGCGGTTTAAGTTGTCCTTTCAATGCCCCCAAACCCTTCTCTCCCCGGCTTGAAATCCTCTCCGTCTGCTCGAGAGCCGAAGCAAGCCAGCACCAAGAACATGGAGATGCATACACCTTTTCGACGCCTGTTCTGGCGTATGCCTTTACACTCTATTTCCAAATCTGGCGGCGAGCGTCGTGCTTCAGATTCTCTCCTCCGTTTCTCCCCTCACCTGTTGGACGAAGAATACAGTGGAGGGCGACTGGGTGACTCATCTGCCCTCGCGCTAACTCTTTCAGTCAGCAGAGCAGGAAGTGAAAACGCGGTAATTGAACAATGGTTTTTGGCTGGAAAATATCTTCCTGTAAGTCAGCATTCCTGGAGTTTTGCGAGTTGTCCATTGTACTCCTGGACAGCTTTTTGTGGCTCTGCAGCCAAGGCTAGGCAGGAAAAAGAGCAAAACGGGCCAAATTTCTGTTCCCAGAACTGGTCGCAATGTTCGTTGGCGCCCTCACCCCTATCTCTTTCCTACTATCCCCTCGCCTCTTTCGTTTCACTTCTTCAAACTACCTGCTATCCTTTATTTCCGCTACCCCAGCTCAGGTGCCACCGATTAGTGATGGCAGATGCCGGGGTGAGCAAACATCTTTTACCTTCCTTTTGTTATTTTAAATAAATAATCACTTACATACAACTGGTCGCCACGATGAAGGACTTCTCACAATCTTTACACATTTTCCAGAGAAAACACATTTGGAACAGCAGTTTTCAGTGACACCGAAAATCTCCCAGAAAAGACGAGCGATAAAGATGGGGCGAATAAAGAACGAACGAATATTCAAAGCACTCTATCGCTAAAGAATAGCACAGGAGGGAAAGAGACGCGGACGCGCAGCTCGGGAGCCATGCTAACCCCTCTTGTTCATCAGAGCCTTTTAGTTTCACCCCCCATACCCGCTACGTGCTCTCCACTCTCCGTGCGATTACCTTGCTGTCCGTGCACTGTGCTGACTCCCTGCTCATGAGAACGTATTTCTCCTTCGCTGAGACGATCATTTTGGTCAATACAGGCATGTACAAGTCGAGCACTGTGGAATGCTAAAGTAGTCATGGTTTTCAGCTGTGAGAGATGTCCCTACTATGCGACAAGCTACGCGAGCGCAGTGAACCACATAGGGAAGGTTCACTCTCAAGAGCCGAACTTTAAAGTAGTGTGCGGGATAGAAGGCTGTCCTAACGTCTACGGCTCCTACAAGTCATACCGCCAGCACCTCAACAGAAAGCACTCTGAATTTATCAAGACCGCCGAAGTTTACAAGCCATGCAGCGGCAGTGACAACGTAGCATCGGATACCGGCGTGGACGAAGGCCCATCACCTCACTCCATCGAGACCACGTCCGACGAGACTCGGCGAGCAAATGGAAATCCACCTACTGACGACAGCCCTGAATATGAGCTCGACGAAGTTAAGCGCCATTTGATGCTCTTTTTTTTTTTGAAGTCGACAGAGACGCGCTGTTTGCCACGGAGTGTTGCGCATGACATATTTGATGATATTAAGGTGTTTGTGCAACTTCTGTTATCTGCAGTTCTGCGGCGCACTTTGAAGGCCGGGCAGAACGGCCGCACTAGTCTGTGTGATGAAGTGGAAACTTTGGGAGTTGACATTGTCGATTTTCTGTGGGCTGACCTTCAAAGTGATCATGCCGTTCTGGCATACGTGCAGAAAAGGCTTCATTATGTTCAGCTAGAGGAAGTTAAACTTTCAGGAGAAACTGACCCGAGAGTCTGTGGTGTGTGCTTTTATGTACCCTTGGAACGTTCCCTTAGAGCTCTGCTGACGTCTCATGAAGTAGTTGAAGCAGTTTTGCATCAGGCAAGAATTGATTCCAGCCAAAAGCTTCGGGATTTTTCTGACGGCGCTTTTGTTAAAGAGCACGCTTTACTCATAGAAGGCTCAGCGAAATCTGTACTTCTGTTATTGTATACTGACGAATTCGAAATCTGCAATCCTCTCGGCTCGGCTGCCGGATCGCACAAAATATTGGCAGTGTATTTTTCGATCCTGAATCTCCACCCAAAATACAGGAGCAAATTGAGCTCTATTCACCTGCTGCTCCTTGCCAAATACACCGATGTGCGAAGATTTGGCATATGTCAAGTAATCGCTCCGCTAGTGAATGACATGAAGCGTCTTTACGAGGAGGGCTTAACATTTCTTTTCAACAGTTCCGAGATTGCACTCCGTGTTTTTGTAGTTGGTTTTACCGGAGACAACCTGTCACTGCATAAGATAGGGGGGTTCCGCGCATCTTTTGCAAACGGCAGGGTCTGCCGATTTTGCCTTGCTCACAAAAAGAAGTTGGAACACACTACTGTCGGAAGCAGATGTAACTGTGCGAACAGCAGCTGCACACAGCAGCCACCTCACGGCTGTAACGCTTGACAGAGACAATGCGCAACTGTATGGCGTTAATGAGGAGTCTTCCCTCCTGAAAATCCCTGACTTCGACGTCACACAACAGTTGCTTCCCGACTGTATGCACGATATTCTGGAGGGAGGAATAGGATTCGTGGTTAAACATGTGCTCCAGGGCTTATTGTCTTCTGGTGTGCTAAAGACCGAGCAGTTGAAGAACATTTGTAATTATAGTTTCCAACAAAATGATAAGAGAAATCGCCCAGTAGCAATCAGCATTTCTCGGAAGGGCATCGTGCTCAAAGGCACAGCAAGCCAGAAGCAGTGCTTATTCCGTTTACTGCCGCAGTTTTTCGCCGACATAGTGCCAGAAGGTGACCCTGACTGGGAGATATATCTTCAGTTCCGGGAGATAGTTAATATAGTCTTAGCAGAAGAAATTCCTGAAGATTGCTGCAGTTATTTGGAGGTCCAAATTTCTTATTTTTTAAAGAATTTTGGAACCAGATATCCAAATGTGCATATCATTCCCAAGATTCACTACTTAATCCATTACCAATATTCATTTCATTGTTCGGTCCTCCACGCCGGTACTGGAGCATGCGGTTTGAAGCAAAGCATGCTTACTTCAAGACTATCGGCACGCGCAGCAGGAACTTCAGGAACATCTGTCGTACTTTGTGCGAAAGGCATCAGCTGCGAGCATGCTACGAACGGTCAGCTATGGTCGTCAGTGACAGTTTGAGCACTTCTCATGCGTCCTTGGTCAAGCCAGCAGATGTACCAGAGTTCGTGCGCATTGAACTTGGTATCACAGATCAGGAAGTCAAAATGTTCTCTGTGGCAAATGCCAGCGTCGACGCTTGCTCGTACAGGTGTTCAGATGTTCTACACATAGGCTGGGAAAATGAAGCTCCTGTCTTTGCTGAAGTGAAAAAGTTGCTGATTTTTCGAAATTGCCTTTTTCTTTGCTTGGAGAAATTTCATGCAAAAGGATTTTCACGTCATCGTCAAAGCTATGGTGTGTCGCCGTCTGGAACAGACTTGCTTTTGCGTCCAGGACAAGAACTAGACAATCATGCGTTGGACATGTACGAGTACAGTCAGGGGTTTGAAGTTATCCCGCATTACGAACTTTTTGACTGATGTGATAATGCTAGCGCAAGTCAGTGTGGATACTAGATCATGTGCAAACAATGCATGAAATAGACGTTGTGAAACTGTTTTATGTTTTATATCTATGTTCTTGCTAATTACATGTTGCTCCGCGAGGATGACGTCAAATGCAGTTGCCGCTAGGATGTATTGACATAAATGTATATATTATTTGATTGAGCAAATTTCAATGCGTCCATATAAGCGCACATATCTCTGTGTGTCTCACATCCTGTGGTGCATTAGACCATCTCTTCATGCATCTTTTTTCGAATATATGTATGTGTGCTTAAGTCTTCGTGTCTGAGAGTAAACAAGTACCTGCATTTTTAATACATTTGGCTTGATTCGCTGTCCTGAGATTTGCTTTCTTTTGATATCTGTCACATTCTCTTGGACGTTAATTAATCGCGCATAGAAGACTACGTAAAGTATGGAAGAACTGATGATACGTACCAAAGTTGTACATAACGCGTTACATGTAATTGATTACTTGTAAGCAGTTGCATTTTCGTGATACTTTGGAATGTGCTTTATTCGTACCGAAGCGGTGTCCTTGTGGTAGAGCATCAGCCTAACATTCGGGGGGTACTGGGTTCGATCCGCAGTGCCACCGGGTACCCGCCTGTTTTTTGATGGCTACAAGATTTTCCCCGGCCTTGTGCTCGGCTCTTATAGGGTGAGATGCTTGGGAAAAGGGTCTTGGGCCAAACCGCTGTCTTGACGGATCAGAGATAAGGCGGATCAGAGCTAAGTTCCGCCGTCCAGCAACCCTAAATCCGGCTCGTGCGGTAGAAGCCCAACTTGTGTGCATCGATTGCTTTTTTCAAACGATGTTTCAGGTAATTCAGTTACTTTTTCTGCAGTTCATCACACGTAATCAGCTTTTTTTTTTTCAAAAATTAGTTGTAACCAACGGTGCAGCTTTCCTGACGGCACTGGTGCTAGGGGACGTGTTTTCTTTGTGATCGAGTGACAACGAACCGGCTGCAGAGAAGCATTGCGCACGATCATGTCCGGACCACATCCGGGTTACCACCGCCGTCTACGGGAGTTCTCCACCCGAGAATATCATGTGACCGCCCTGTACCCCCCCCCCCTTGCACCCAACACCGGCGCAAGGTGTTCATATGTTAACTTATAGTACGGCTTTTCCGTGTAGCGCATGAATTGAGGGCGTGTTCAGTGCAGCAGCTGACCGCTTCACAAGGAAACATCGGAAGGTTATCGACCGCAGCTTCGACAAACAACTCCTCTCGGAAATTAACAGCGTAGGACAAATTATCAAGCAGGCCGCTGTAGTTCACTCCAGTCTCAGTAAATTTGTGTTAAGTGCAAACTACAAGGGCCCTTCCTGGAAGAACGCGCCCAGCGTCGGCGCTCTTGGGGTACGCCGAACGGGCGTCGAAAAGAGGCATGCATCTCCATTTTCGTGGCGCAGGCTCTCTTCCCCTCTCGAGCCGACGGAGAAAATTTCAAGCCGTGAAGAGAAGGGGTTGGGGGGCGATGAAAGGACAGCTTAAACCGCGAAGAAAAGTGTGTGTGTGTGTGTATGTGGGGGGGGGGGTGGGGGGGGGGGGCTGGGCCTGAAAAGCTTAAAGCCATGAAGAAAAGAGCCACCGAGAGCCCCGCGACTCTCCTATTGTTGTAAACCAGACCCCGCTTTCGACGCGTACGCGAGCGCCCGTGCACTGGCGCCGATATCTAGCATGGTCAGATGAGGTTTGCTGGCGTCTCCTGCAGTGTGCATGCGCAGACCGATTCTAGCGTACGCCAAGAGCGCCAATGCTGAGCGCGTACGCCCAGGAAGGGCCCTTTGAGTTGGCCCTTTATGGTAATATAAATGTCGGGAAGAAAGTGACGCAACAGTAGTCGATTACCTTTCTGTAATTGCCAAGTTACTTTCCTGGGACTGTACTTCACCAC
This sequence comes from Amblyomma americanum, assembly GCF_052857255.1. Classification (NCBI taxonomy): domain Eukaryota; kingdom Metazoa; phylum Arthropoda; class Arachnida; order Ixodida; family Ixodidae; genus Amblyomma; species Amblyomma americanum. Next base: position 211,151,983 of record NC_135499.1, read on the forward strand.
GATAATCAGTTTCATTTCAGATGGAGTCATTTTAAATGTAATCGGTTGCTTATTTTCTATAACGTGTGCAAATCTAATATTTAATGGAGCTATGTCACCTTTTAGTTTTCTTTCTAGCAGTAGTAAAAGCAATTGAGGTACACGTAAGAAGCGGCAGAAACACAATCCGAGAACAGGCCTTGTCCCTACAGGTGCGTGACTAGCTCATTTTCTAATTTATGTGCAATATCTCCGAAAACTTATGTTAAAGCACTCTTGAACCACCTTCATGGTGGTGCAAGCGTGCAAGGTGGTGCCATGTTAGGGACGACAAGCGCAGAGCATGTGTACATTTCTAATATTGCCTACTTCTCACTATTTTTAGCACTCAGCAAGTAAAGAAAACAGGCGATTTTTAATGCCGATAGTTAACCACGCAATGCGGTTTGTACCTATGCTCATTACGAAAAAGGTGGGGAAAAAAGGGAAAGATATTTTTACATATTCATCTGTCTTTCCTCATTTTGTCTGTTTTAAGGGTACGTAAAACGTTAGAGGTGAGTAAATACCAAGAAAGCATACACGGGCAATGTTACTAGAACCAGCAACATCGGTTCGGAGAAGGAAACGGAGAGAATAAAGAATCGGCTTGCACAAGGTCCGAAGGGTGAGAGGTGGTGAAGAGAGGGTGCACGGGACACGTGGGTTCGCTCATTCGTCCTTCCGCCATTCGTCCTTCCGCGTCGTCTGCTAGCGCGACCGCCATTTTCTTGCATACGCTGGTCGCAAGGTGCGCGTTTGCTGCGTGACGCGCCCCCCCCCCCCCCCCCCCCCCCCCCCCCCCTGCAGTGAAAGCTTGAATTGACCATTTGCGGAAAAGCGAGCGCCGCCTGTCGTGCAAACAGAGAAGCTCCGCCGGTACCTTTGGTTGGAAAGGGGCTCTAGACCAAGCATGCGCAAGGCAGCGTTTAGCAGCTCACGTGCGCTTGTTTTGTTGTTCTAGTGTTGTTTATTGGCCGGAAACGTGTGTCAGCTAACGAAAGAGTATGATGTAAGAGGAGAACATCCCATTTCCGTTTTTAGAAACAGGGTGTAGCGAATTATTTTCGCGTTGTAGCCTGAAAAACGACCATGTGTGGCAATACCTGCACTCTGCTACCTCAACGGAGCGCCGAATGACCAAGTGAAAATGTGCGTGAATGTGCGCCTATGCGCGGGCGAGTGTGACACTATAATGGGATGTACTTTCCTAATGCACACAGACGTTTACGTTTGCGCTACCTTGATAAGGCCGGAGTTTCTGCTAACTTAACACAACACCTTTTGCCTCAGGGCACCCTTAGCTGATTATTAAAGGGACATCTCCCCTCCCTATTCGAAGAAGAATGTCAGATTTCCGTCTGTGATTGAGGGTTTTCGGTTGGAAAATTGTAGAGGGTGCTTGATATTACGCAAGTTGTATTTTGCTTGTGCCAAAAGCATTACTGCTCATCAGCTGAACAATGTTTATTTCAGCTTGTTTTTGTTAGTAAAAATGTTCCAGGGTCATAGTATGCCCTTTTGAATCAAAGCCAGAAAAACACTGTAGATAAAGAACTAGGCCATTTCGAAGTGGGAGCTGCGCCCAACTTCCACTGCATTTCAGATATGTTTGGTTCTATGGAAGCTTGCCATCCCAAAGCGACTCAGGCTATGACGGATGCCGTAGTGAAGAGCTCCGGATAATTTCGACCACCTGCGGGTCTTCCACGTGCACCGACATCGCACAGTACATGGGTCTCTAGCATTTCACCTCCATGGAAAATTCGGCCGCCGCGGCCGGGATAAAACCCGCGTTTTTCGGGTCAGCAGCCGAGCACCATAACCACTGAGCCACTGCGATGATTTGGTGTCCAAAGGGGGTTCATTTTTTTTGTTTATTACGCCTTACAGTATGCTCGATTCGAAAACGCCACACATACACCTTCACGCTTTTGGCCAAAACTGCCGAAGCTTAAATTTTGATTTCATAAATGAAACAGATCATTTGCAGAAATCTGTAAATCAGCTTCTCCGCAAGGCTTGTTTTCCAACCAAACGGTCTCGTTTCCAGACGACGCTCTCGTATTGTTTGAGGAAAAGAAAATAGTCAAGTTCCCCCTTCTGAGTAAACTCAGGAATGTCTCCAGTTTACTTCAAGGTCAACCTTCTGTAGCACTGCAGTAGAGGCTAGGCAGGAACTAGAAGAAACTGGGCCTTTGTTCCTGTGCCAGCAGTATTGAGCTACCTCATACTACACTTTCTTAAAACTTCCTGCTGAACAACACCCTCGCGCTAACTTCCCTTTACCCCACTACACCCGTGGCCAGAACAAGGAACAACCTACTCCCCACAGCACTATGACAAAATACGGTCTCCCTCCTTTTCCTTCCTAGGCTGCTGCAGGCAGATTGCGACCATCCGCAGTTTTCATTCGCTCGAAGAATGAGAGTGTGTCGTTTGGGCTGGAGATATTTTGGTTGGAAAACAAGCCTTACAGAGAGGATGACTGACAGGTTTCCGCTAATGGTGAATTCATGCGTTAAATGTGTGCACTGTCCGTCATGTTTCAACGATCTTTTTTTTTCACACAGGTTCACTTGGAGCATGGATGCCATCATGGCGTTGGCCGAAGACTGCTGTGTTATGTTGCAATTTTAAATTCATTAAAAAAATAAACCCTGTCGTGCGCACTGATGTTCTATCACTGGCGTGCAGAAGTGCACACTGAAGTGCTGCGCGGCACGCCACAGATTATCGCACTAACACTAACATAACCAGGAATGTGGGAGAGAAAAACATCTCTGAACTGCCGGCCATCGAGGTGGTTATGCCTTTTCGGCAAGCAGCTTCGTTCTACAGGTGTATGATAATGCTAAGTTTAGTTGCAATGTGAGTTATACATTGCAGTAGATGCACCATTAGCGCGCACCTACAAAGTGAAGTGGTTTCCTTAACAGGCCCAGAAACGACCTTGCTTTTAACAACAATGGGTGCCTCGCATCACAGCGAACGTGCCTGTGCGTCTCTTTCGAGAATATGTAACAATACACTGTAATAAGGGTTTAGTACATTCCTCTGGACGGTAACGTTACCCTTCTGCAAGAGTCGTAAAGATACATATAAAAGAGCAAAATATACACGCTTGCGGAGCAGTGTTATGCCCTCTCATGCGGTGCAAATTTGCACCTTACAAGCGTTGTAATAAGCTCGTTAGATAAATTTAACTACAGTCCTTGGAAGGATAAGTTTACGCTTAAGGTTACCCTTCCAAAAGAGACGTAAGGATGCACCTAAAAGAGCAGAACATGCACACTTGCAGAGCAATGTTATGCCCATTGACACGGTGCAAAGTTGTACCTTAGAAGCGTTGTAATAAACTCATTAGGTAGGTTTTGACTATAGCCCTTGCGAGGGTAAGTTTACGCTTAAGGTTACCCTTCCTAACACGGCGTAAAGGTGCACCTAAAAGAGCAAAACCATATGCTTTCGCGGAGCAATGTTACACCCATTGATAAGGTGCAAAGTTGTACTCTAGCAGCGTTGTAGTATGCTCATTAGATAGGCTTAACCGTAACCCTTGCAAGGATAAGTTTACGCTCTGAGATTGAGCATAAGCTTATTCCGAGTGGGTGCAAATATGCACCAGAAAATAAAACGTATGTTTGCACCTTCATGGCCTAAGCGTTACTCTTTCTGAGGAAGGGTAACGTTAGTCATCAAAGGCTTATACCTACACTTGACCAAACGGAGTAACATTACCCCGATAACAGCCTAAACATTACTCCGTACGCACTTAGTCCCCCGACGAAGGAGTAACTTTGCACCCAAAGGGGGTCGCCACAGCGTCAGTGGATTTACCCCCAAAGGAGTAAGACCACTCCTTTTTTTCTTAGAGTGTACAACCTACGAAGACGCAACGCGGAATACAAGCCAGGAGACCAAGTCTGGGTGTGGACGCCCATTCGCCGCCGTGGATTGAGTGAAAAGCTTTTGCGCCGCTATTTCGGCCCGTACAAGGTTCTTCGTCGGCTGGGTGAACTGGATTATGAAGTCATCCCTGACGCAATGACTGCATCCCAGCGACGCCGCGTACGACCAGAAGTTGTCCATGTAGTCCGTCTGAAGCCGTATTATGCGCGCTAAAGGCCGCTGCATTTCCATGCTCTATTTTCGCAAGATCCGTTTTTTTTCCCTTACTAGTCGCATTATTTGTTTTAATGCATCGGGTCGATGCTTCTTTGAGAGGGGAGTAATGCCGCGAATATTTGCAGTGTTTATTCGTTTTTCAAATCTGCCGCGACACCACCTTATCGCTTTGTTTGCGACGCAAGACGCGACTAGATTTATCTCGATTGATCGCAGCCAGGCAAAGCTGGTTCTACGTTGTTCCGGAATGTTCTAGTAACTTTACGCCCTTTATCTCGAATGTTCGCTATCAGCTTTAAATTGAGCACGGCCGACAGCGGCGGGCATTCTGTTCGTCGACCGCCGAGCACGCTTGTCGCTTCGCCGCCGCCGAGTGATTCAGTCCATTTTGGGTGCAAGTCAGCCCAATAAACAGTTCTTTTAGAAGATCCTTTCGTCCGTCTTCATCGCTGCTTCGACTGCCGTCACCACTACGTGACACTATAGACAATCTATAGATATATGACCATACACTTTTGGTAGAATTTTGTCTATAGACAGTCGATAGACTATGAGTAGACAAAAATAAATGTCGATAGGAAGGCAATAGAGTCTATAAAAAGTCTATAGACTGTCTATAGACCATTTTATAAGGGTACTTGCGCTTCTAGTAAACAGTAATTTTATTCTTGGCATATAGTAAAAACAAAAAATACGGAAAAGGCGTAAAGAAAAATAACGAGATTATTTCAGAGGAAAAGTGGGTCCATTCTCCGCTGAGAAAAAAATGTTTATACGCATTCATACATATAAATGGTAAAGAAAAATTGTTGCTTTCTCGAACGCTCGAAGCAGGCGACGATTACGGCTGCCCAAACAATTCGCGCCCGCAACAACCTAGCTCATCATCGTCATCATCATCATCAGCAGCAGCAGCAGCAGCCTGGCTATTCCCACTGCAGGGCAAAAGGTCGTTCCCATATTCTTCCGATTAATCTGGTCCAGTGAAAGCTGTGGCCAGTTTATGCTCGCAAACTTCCTTATCAACCCGTCTAACTTTCTGCCGCCTTTTTCTTCTCTTGCTTTCTTCCAGAATGTACTCCATTGCCCTTAACGAACACTGGTTATCTTGCGTTCGCATTACATGCTCTGCCCATGAACAATTCTTCTTCTTGATTCGGACCAGGATGTATTTAACTCGCGTTTGTCCCCTGACCTACTCTGCTCTGCTCTGGTGATGTCCCCTGCCACATCACTTTCCGCCAAAACGCGCTATGGTACTTGAAGGTAAAGGCCACATATCTACGGGCTTGCTTATTTGCATCAGTTTTTCAGAAACACGAACGTAATATTTTAAATAGACATAAACGAATATAACCCACGCGTATAAAGCAAATTTCGATCAGAACAAGAAACATGTGAAAATAATGCTCAAACCTATAAAACAAACACAAAGCAACAGGAATTTGTCTACTGCACCACGATCGTCCATAGCATGTTTAAGACGCCAAAAATTCATTCATTTGTCAATAAAGTTGTCTAACATGATGTATTCAAAATCTTTCGAACAAGGAATTCAGCATATTTTTTCAGTTTACTGAAATCGAGCCTCATCTTAATTCTGTCGCCATTTCTTTTAATAAATGTCTTACGTCTATCCGTCAGTAAGCTAACATGTTTACAATTTTACAGGATTTAGACTAATTCCCCATCTTACGATATCCTAAATACCTGCGTTTACTATTAACCCGACACCTTGCATAGTTTGGCCACGGCATCAAGAGGCAGTCAGTTTAAGTTTTCTCACGGGATAATTTGCATGCTACTAGTCCGCAGGACAAGTGACGTCAAAGACCTGGGGAGTGATGATGACGGTTGTGCATTTTTGTGGCGCCGGAGTCATCATCACTCTCCAGGTACTTGACGTCACTTGTCCTGAGGACAAGTAGCATGCAAATTATACCATAAGAACGCTTAAACTAACTGCCGCTTCATGCATGCCTTTCTGCCGAGATTCACTTTACATCTTCGTTGATGGTACGCAGCCAAAATTGTTTTTTTCACTGTAGCTACAATGTACTGCGAAACTACTCCCTTTTTAGTTTGGCTATGATGCAGTTAAGTACAAAAATATTCTTTTTTACCCGAAATCTTAAACACACTCCCCTCCATTCTTGTTATTATATTTGCAGCTTTTGGGACTACCTTTGATCGCAAGCACTTTTTCGAGCTATCTCTAGTTATGCGATCTTTTGTGTCTGCTTTCATAAACAATATAAGATGCCAGTGCTCTCGAAATAAGCCGTCGAATATAAAGACCAAAAAATAAATGCAAAACTGAGAGAAGCGATTTAATCCTGATGGATGATAGAGGATGATATTTTGCATGGCATTCTACTCCGGCCGCTCTTGAGCATATACAGACAATCGCGTCCACTAGAGAGCTCAGAAGTTGTTCGCACATAAGTGCAATAGTGTGCTTCCGCAGTCCTTCTCAACTCCTCTTAGTTTGTTATATACACCCCTCCCCCCCCCCCCCCCCCCGAAACGGGTTGATTCAAAATGCAGTTTATTAGAACAATTTTTTTACATTCAACACGGCAGATTGAGTCTAGTTCAAGCAGGTGATTATGGAGTCATACCTGGCCAACATCACCTTACAATTGCTAAAGCCGAAAATTCCAAGATAATAAAACACTGCCAAAATAGAAGAAGTAGTGACAAAAAGGCACTGATGCGAAGACAAAGAAAGCATGTTACTTATTAGAAACAAAAAGAAAACGTACGAAGGAAACGCATTAGAACCAGATAATGAATTTGGAAGAAAAAAAAAGCCTGGAAGCGTTGGCAAGTGCTAAACATCTTTGTTGTTGCTTTCCATTTATTTACTGTGCTCTGTTTACTGCGCCCTCAACCCCTAGCTCTATCATTTGAGAACCGCGGGTGTTATAAAGGTCTCTGCTGCAGAACTTAACACAATTTCTTAGCCTTGTCGGGTCGAAGAAGGCTTCAAAAATTTACTCTAAAAATACATTATGGCAACGAAGTTCTCTTCTCCAAGTTTTAAGGAAGAGAGTTCCTTCAAGAGCGCAAATATCACGTAAGTTAATTACGAAGCTTCCGGAGATAAAAGCTTCAGAAAATGATTTCAGCCCTATCGGCTTTAGACCAGATGTGTTCTTTCGCGTCAGATGCGATTGACAAGTCTGAAACAACAAGCCTGAAAAAATAAAGTAATTTTTCAAAACAATTTTGTGTTTTAGTGTCAATTTACGACGCCTTATTCAATCCCGCTCTTACGATGTGACAATGAAATAAAATATGATCGAAGCATACAAAAGAAATATATGTGAATATTTGCTTCTTATTTGCGCTTAAAATAGGGGTAAAAACTTGGCAAAAGTGACATTTTGCGAAACGTGCTGGTGGTTAAAATTAGATTTATTCTCTTAGTGCAGCTGCCAGGTGGAACTCGCACACTGGGATTGTGAGGTATTTTTGTCATTTCACTCAGAGCGGTAAGCCTAAGGCATGCTGCTGCGTAATATCCCAGGCTTTAGCATCTTAACAGTTCACAAAAATGCATGGTTTTCAGAGCTAGAGCCAGTTAACTTTTATGTACATTCGGCCCTTGGGCTCACTTTTTCTTTTTATTTGTAATTTCATGTGACGTAAGCTACATAACTGTTAGATTGACTTTACTGGCATCGGGCATAAGCCGCAGCGGGAATAAAGAGACAGGAAAAAAAAAGAGTGCTTTCTATATCCTCGAAAAAAAAAGGTTAATGAAAAATTAGTAACTGTTGTTTACAGCTGGCTCTGACTGCTTAATACTAACTGCTTACTGAACTTTTTCCGGGGATTTAAAAAGACTGAGCTCAAATTGCTTACTATTTACTTCCTCTAACTGCTGTTCACTAACTGCATAACAATCGTTGAGCCACTCACAGAAAGAAGTTTTTAAAAGCTTAACGACGAAGATCATAGTTTGAAATAACATGGTTTTCGAATAAATTTTGCTTCAAAATCTTCAGGGTCCATAATTAAGAGTAAGTGTAAGTGTAATTTCCAAAGGGTAAGCGTCATTTCCTTTCCAAAGCACATGGGCATGAAGAAAATAATATTTCGAGCATATTAGCATATTAGTTAAGTGCAATGTCTTCCAGCTGCGTCTCACTGATGAGTTCTTGTGTACTGAGACAAACATCCACAAAAACTTTTCGTTAGTTAGGCAAAACGACCTCATTTTTTTTCTAGTGCCCGAACGGGAATCGTTAACATTTCCGCACTTGATGAAATTCATTAGCATTTCATTGCCTCACAGCAGCACAAAAGAGCAAAAGCACTTAAGAACCTTTTACTTAGTCATTGCAGGTAGTAACCTGGTTGGACAAACGAAGCACCACAACCTAGGGGCAGGCAATTATTCTATGAACAGGTATAAAACTGGCGAAAGCGAAGTGTAATTTCGCATTTAAAAAAAAAGTATAAACTGCGTCGATTCTCGGCTCAGTAGAATGTATACCCCACGTAAAAAGTGGTGCGTGCATATACACGACGTTGAACAGCTAGAGTGGCTCAATTGATGAAGGTGAAGGCATATATTTTGCTTAAATTTCAATCCGGCTCATTAACAACGTCCTGAACAAAAAAAAAAATGGATGGGACAATTAAGCTCCGCCTTAAAGGTATGGCACGAGAGCATTAATGGGTCAATGCCCATATATGCGAAATTGGTCATTGCCGACTTTATACTCGCAGATAATTGGGAGTCCTCATGCACCTCCTGGCGTATTGGCGCAGCGGTTAAGCGATACGCCACTGCCCTGCAATGGAAGGTGCTGCCACCGGTGGAGCCTGTGCGACCCAGGTTGCCCCTCCCGAGCGACCTCTCGTCACCAATCATTAATTTAACTGCCACCTGCCACGATAGTTAGTTTGCTCGCAATCCGGTGGGCAGGTTGTGATGTCGTCACAAGGTCACTTGACATGGCCGGCCCACCTATGCTGCTTCTCCAGCATTTCTCGCTCACAGCGCCGATGACGACGGTTGCGATGCCGGATTTTCTGTACAACGGGAGCCTTAAAGAAGAATCTGAACTCGTATTTTTACCGCGGGAACTCTATCTACACGTTCCGGGCATTCTTAGAAACTGCGAATTATTTTCCCTCGCGGCCGATTGCCCTAATTAAATCGGATTAAACGTCCCGGCTCCGGCCTTTCTTTTTTTTTTTTTGAACTCAACGCGATGGGTAGGAGGAGTTAACCAACGCGTTAGCCAGTCCCCTGGCGGCTAGCCGCTCAGCCATCGGCGGATTGATACGTAAATCAAAAAGTCCACGTGCATTTTTATTTCGGCGGACCTAATTTGAGGATGTATTGTCTGTGACTAAAACTGTTTATTCACAGAAGCTTAAAAACAAAATAAAAGCAAAAGCGAAGCCGCCACGGGACTGGCTGAAAGGCACTCCACGCTTTGTTTGACTCCGCCTACCTACCGCGCTGAGTTCAAAAAAAGGCGGGACGCGGGACGTTTAATTCGATTTAATTAGGGCAATCGGCCGCACAGGACAATAATTCGAAGTTTCTATGAATTCCCGGAACGTGTAAATCGTGTAGAGTTCCCGCGGTAAAAAGGCGAATTCAGTTTCGTCTTTAGTGCACCTTTAACGCTATCTTTTGAATAAGCAAAAGGGACTGATTGACTTGGGAAGATTAAAACATGCACTCACGAGCACACATGGCATGCGCTAAGGTATAGTGGAAATATTAGGCTGCCCTTTCTTCAGCAACTATGATATTTAAGTGCTTCGCTGACCATGGTTCTAGGTTGCTGGAGTAGTCGATAGATATCAAGAGATACAGAGTCAGCTTCAGCAAATATTTCTTGGATACATACTGAGCAGTGTTTACTTAGTAAACACCGCGAACCGAAGGCGTGCAGGGACAATTGGCGCGCATTTTCGCATCCCTCGCAGGAACGCCGAAGTGAGGTAACGGGGCATTTGCTTGGAAAACCTTGCGTAGCAAGTGAGGAAATAAATATTGCGCACGCGAAAAGAAAAGAAACCGAAAGGAAAGACACAGCACGTATACACGTCCGTGTAGAGAATACCACTGCCAAGGTTGGTTGGCACGGGGCCAAATTCGATTCCACAGCTTCGCGCTCCTGTTCGCGCGGGAAATCATGGGTTCATGCTGCGCCCGAGCGGCGCAAAAAGAAATGAAAACTGAAGTTTTACACGAAGCGTCCCGCGGCGACGTCCTGCCATCTTTCCGTTTCACTCTTGCCAGATTTCTCTCTTTCTTTATATCTTTTTTCCCTCGCATTCTTGCTTGCACCAAGCTTGGCGTGTCCTGCTTCCGCGCCTACGCTTCGAGAACCGATGAAAACTTTCCCCTCGCGCGGCACCCCCAACACAATCACGTCGGGTGGCGTCCGCAACAGCGCGGCTTATTCAATTTCGTCAAGCGTTCACGCGCGCGCACCGCCCGCCGCTTTGAAGAAGAAGCGAACAGTGCACGCGTGATTTCATTCGGCGCGTTTCTGCGCTAACCCCCCCCCCCCCCCCCCCCCCCCCCCCCCCCCCACACACCTCCGTATTCCACTCTTCGCTCTTTGAACTCAATATCCACCTCGTAAACGTCAGGGCGACTTTGTGTCAGGAGTATAGTGCACGCTCGCGCTCAACGTGGTGAGACTGTTTGGCGAACGATGCGCTGCGCGCAGGAAACGACGTTAGCGCGCCTATCGCCCCTCGCTCGTGAGGACCGCCGGTTCCCTCTCTGCGTGTCTCTTTCCCTTTCGTCACGCGCGAAAGTGTTTGCGCCACGAGTTGTTGGCGCTGCAGAAGTGAGCGCAATAAAACGTTTAACCTATTAGCGAAGCGCTTTGAAACGTTAAACTCGTTAACGGGTACCGCCCTGGCTGCCCGCTGCTACCCACTTTACTATTGTCTAGCTTGGGAAACATTTTAAGCGTTTAGACGACGCAGGTGTGTGTGAATGCTGTACAGTGCCAAGCATGAACTGCTTGCTAAGCCACGACAAAATTATTTGTGACTATGAAACAGAGATTTTTTTAAAAGCACGTTAAAACTTCTCGACTGAATGGGAAACGGATGACTTTGGACTTAAAAAGCCGCTGTAGTGACGGCGCAACTAACCCTTGCGCAACTGCAAACTACAAAAATAAATTCGTGTCAGACTGTATTGTTGCTTCCCAGAAAAACATTGACGACCGCGTTAGCTGCCATGAGGCTAGTACAGGAGCAAAATCTATCTGCGCATCTCAAGACCTCCGCACTTTCTCTCTCACTCTCTTTCTTTTATTGATCAAGTTTTTTTTAAAAAAAGGGCGCTGAAACAATATTCAAGCAACGCACATAATCAAATCAAGTATAGCGTTGCAAGCTGCTGTTTCCGCTTGAATAAAGATGTCCTCTGCCCTGACTTTGCCGCGTTTAACACGCCTACAGCACGGTGACTCGATGGGTGCGCGCTCGCTGTGAGAGTCGCCTGTAAACGAAAAGCAGGAGTCCCAGCGGGAGATAACGGGCCCTCTCTCACGCTCATCGAAAGCGCTACATTCGCGCCGATGACAGCACAGGTGTTGCCAGCAGGACATCCCTCTTATACAATTTGAGCGCCCCTCAAAAACTGCGACGAGCACCCCTGACGAGCCCACTTTACATTTATCTTTTTCTACGACAGGGAATGTCTATTGAGTAACAGCTTAAACGAAATGTTTAGCGGGCGTGAACCGCTGATAGCACGTAGAGTTACTTCTATAGTTACTTTTCTTCGTGGCTTTCAACGATTTAACGCACTTCCTCGCTCCGCACTTCAATGCACGTACGCATGCGCCCCCCCACCCCCTTCACCCCCCCTCCCTCTACGGCTCCGTAATCCGCATGTTTAGGGTGCCATAGAAGTAGATGTATGCAGAACGGATAGGTGCGGTCTTTGTGCCTCCGCCTATATACCCCTGCGTGAAGTGGCCGCCCGCAGATAACGGGGGAAGCGATTTGTGCTCTTGGAAAATCGCCCGTAAAGAAAGACGCCTCTACATCCCCCTACCAGAACAGTGCGTGAGCTTCGGGGTGCAGCACCCCCCGCTGCGGCCTTTATGCAGCCTCCGGTAGCCCCCAACGGGCTGGTGGAAACAGTTTTAGGTTGTGCAAGGGCGTGAAAGCCGGAACGCAATTACAAACCTCGAGCAACACTCCATTTACTTACTTTTTTTTTTCAAGATATCTAAGCGCTTTGCTGCTTAATTCAATGCAGTCGGTCCCGAACTACGGTACCGCGTTACTTGCTCAATGATTTCCTCAAGAACGCCGACGAATCATGTAAGCGCTGTTAAGGTTACGTGCGACAACGTGCAAGGTTTCTCACTCAACGTAATCAATGCTTTCTTTTTTCAGTGCGTCTGCCACACAGCCAATCAAACTCGGCTCTCTAAGGGGCTCTTGGCGATGATCTTAAGCAGTTTATCGCAATTACCTAGAGGAAAAAGCGGCGCCACAGTCTACGCGAGTTTCTTGAAAAGCAATTTACCCACCAATGACAATGAGGTTTCGTATTTGCCTTGGTTAGTGTTGGACCGATAACGTGGATTCTGCCACGGAATCACGGCTGCGCCACAATAAAGTCACTATATCAAGCCATCGCAGCCGCTATGCTTTCCACCTTGGGGAAATTAAAATATATTAAGCATTTATAATTATCTAACAAATTTAACATGACTATACTTTAGGTATTATGCTCGCATGGAAATCAGCAAACCACTTCTGTGAGTTCTGCCTTGGGAAATGTCGTATGGTTAGGATCTAATCCACGTTTTCGTCCCAACACTAGCAAAGCCAAATACGAAACCTCCTCTTCCGTCAGAGTTTCTAAATACTGTCTGAAGGAAAGGCTGGCGCCACCGTCTATGTGAGTTACTTAGAGACCACTTCATCCACCACGGGAATGCCGGGAAGACGAGGTTCCGCGTTTGGCTTGGCTACAGTGTTAGGCCTAAAGCGTGGGTTGCGCCTCGAAACTGATAGTTGCGCCGCGATGCTCACCTCTGCGAGCAGATTAAGTAATTTCGATACTGCGTTTGTCACTTCTTCAACAGATTTAACGCAAGTGAAAGTTCGTTGCTAGGCTGGCATGAAAACTTAAACATTTCATCGATGTTTGCCTCGACAAAAGTCATATTTTCACGGCTGAATCTACGTTTTGTGCCAAACAATAGCCAAGCCAAGTAAGAAATCTCGTCATCCAAGCATTCCTGCGCCTTTACCTTTATATAAAGTTCCGCGTCTCCAGTTTTCCCTCTAGTACTCATATGAAAATCAGACGGGGATGACGGTCTTAGAGGTGATCGCTTTCCTGCTCTGCATCCCGGCTCGTCTCCAAGTTATTCACTGGCATGTGATAACCATCGATGAAAATAGAAAGAAAAAGATAATTCGAGCACATATGCTCAAAATATTAGGGAAATAATTGAAGGAATCTTCACGCACACTGCTACGAGTGTCAGCATTAGCTGCGGTGTATATGTATCGTTAGAAGGCGGAAGAAAGAATGTCGCAATACGATGTTTGGTTTCGTTTGGTTTTATGGGGTTTTAGGTCCCAAAGATGAGGGTCGTCGTATGGAGGGCTGCGGATAATTTCGACCACCTGGGGTTCTTTAACGTGCACTGACATCGCCCAGCACACGGGCCTCTATCATTTCACCTCCATCGAAATTCTACCGCTGCGGCCAGGATCAAACCCGCGTCTTTCTGGTCAACAGCCGGGCACCATAACCACTGAGCCACCAAGATGTCCAAGAGGATTCGTACGAGAGTTAAGCTGATTAATGGATCGAATAACTCATTACTGGTTACATTCAAATGAGTCATGTGACTTTGGTGTCGAATCACGCCATTTCAGGCGGATATCAGGGCAAGTGGTCTGGTTATAATAGCCCATGCTGTAGGAAAGAATGTGAACTTCACGCAAAAGAAGCTCGCCGATAATGTAATGAAGAGTCTGCAACCGCAAGTGCACTTCATAGTCGAGCAAACGCCGCCACTTTCGAGTTCTGCCCCCTCAAAGTGGGCCTGCGAGGGCACAGCAATCAGGAACCGCCATCTACAAATGACCGCCTGCTCGTCTTCCCAGAAAACGGGCAGCGGGCACATCCGGCACACGGTGTGTCCAGTGGAAGGACGCGACACCGCGACGGCCAGGGCTTAAGGTTATCGGCAGGCGGCATCTGCGTCGCTCTAAACACAGTAAGCTACAGACGCGCAGGTCCTTTCACGGCCGCCGCACGCGGACCATCCCTCCCGCATTTAGACGCATGGGCGCAGTTTGGAAGTACTCTTCCTGTCGCACTAGTGCTTTCAACAAGTGGACTGTGGACACCGGGGCCACCGGTGACAAGTCTTAAAGGATGAGAAGCAACTTAAGAGTCTTGGGTTGTTGAAAACGTTACAAAATGTAGAAAACAGCCGCATGGCCTCCTTCGTGCCGGCTCCATTCATGAAAGCTCTCACGGCCTTCTTCTTTCTCACACGTACGCCGAGGCGACAACAGCAAAGCAAAATCAGCATGCGTCATCTCCGTTCTCGTTACCTGAATGGCCAGCAAATTCTCGCCCACGCGAACGGCAGAGCAACTCGAGGCGGAGAATGCAGAATCGAAGCATTGTTCTGCTTCGACTGAGTGGGATAATTCACTGTATTAAAACTGTGTTTTGTGTATATTCCTTGACTCCCAAGGTTGGCAGGCAACGATGATTGTAGTATCCAATGATGACACGCATACAATCTACAACAGAGTAGCTCTCTCGTCTGCCAGTTTAAAAGGTGTGAAGTTGCAGTCCTTGGCCTCGTAAAAACAAAAAAAATTCAGACCATTTGGAAGAAGATCGTATTCAGGCCTGTCAAAATCAGTCGATTTCTACAGATTAAGAAAGGAAAGCGGAAGCTAAAAAGACAGAAAGAATGGGGGGGGGGGGGGGGTGCTTCTAATGTGTCGCCACAGAAATCACGTATACGGTATGGAGAGATCGGTGCACAAAAGAGTGCGATGTAAAACTTCTTTTTAGAAACGAATCGGCAAGCATACCGCAATCTCTGGCAGTGGCTCGCGTCATGACGGCTGAGGACATCGGAAGTTGGTAAGCAATTGGGCTTCTGATCACGCATCCGCACTGCACGCAACTTAAATAACACGCAGATGCAAAACCAGCGCGGACTCAATACGTGAGCTAGCGTTTGAAACGTGTCATATCCCATGGTGGGCCTTATAAACGGATTCTGCGGTTCCGGGATTAAGGCTCTGGGTATGTTTTCGAATTACAAAGCTATGGAATCTACTCTTTTTTATGTGTGTATGTTCTGGCGCTTGCATTAGCGTTTTTAAAACTGTGTATACGGTTAAATAAATGCAGCTGTAGTCGAATACAGCCCAAGAACGAAGGGGCAAATTCCCCTCAAAGCTTGTCCTCCAGCCAATTCTCAGGACCTCATGGTTAATCCCCTTTGACCTGAGAGAGTGAAATCACTGGGGGCGGTAGATGAAAGGGGACTAATCACGGCTTAATTGGATTAATTGTGGCCTCATGAAAATGGGTCGACGCCACGGTCGGGCGGGCCCCTTTTGAGGAGCATTTTCCCCTTGAGTTTTATCGGACTACAGCAAATTCTCGACGCAAGAAAGAAGAAGATTCTTTTCTGTTGCTGGGGGTCACGCGCCTATTTTATTGACGAACAAATCCAAATACTGTTATTTTATCGCCAGAAATGTTTAAAATTTTAAATTCGGCAAATAATCATAGTTAAAATTCAGAAATAGTATTTGAAATCAGGGCTACGCTTAAACTTCGCAGCCTGAACTTTATATCGTGGAAAGTCAGTATGTCATAGCCACAAGAAGGATTTGATCCAATCTGCGTATTCAACCGAACACACCGTGACGTAGAAACAGAAAATAGGTGATCTCTATCAGAACAGCTAGAAAAAAGTTCCTATTCCCTCAACCGCGCCCATCACTCAGCCTAGAGCAAGCACACATCCCCGAAAAATTAAGGCTTCACACCACCAGTGTTCTATAACGTAAGTCGACGTGAAACAGTCCATTGTCGCAAGTGTCCGGAGAACAGGGCAGGTACAGAACACGTGCTATACGCACGTAACCCTACAAATGCTTTTCCATAATTCTCATGCGCTCCCCTTACTTGATGGAGTGGTTGGCTGATCTCAGACTCGGCAGGCCACTTACAGACCTCCTTTTCATTCTTGTCGATTCATATGCCTGGCCTATAGCAACCGCTAATTGCAGGAAGTATAGCAGCTGGTCTAGAACTTCATTCCCACCAGCACCACCAATGCTCGGCACGATTTCAACCAGGTGCCAGGAAGTGCAACAAATTCCGGGCAAGTGCTGCCGGCCAAGCGAAAGCATCAAGGCAGCGCTCTTGACCGACCGATCGCGAACTCAGTAGCTACGCCTATGCACGACACGCTCGGTCCGGACTGCGCAGCCACCTTTCCACTTCTCTATAGACTAGTGTGAGTGGTTCCCGTATGTCCTTGACCATAGCTTCAGTGGCGCCGTCTAGGTTTTGTGCTCAGGCGATGGCCCCCCAAAGCAATACATGTTGAGGCTCAACAGGATGCGTGATTAAAGTTCACTTTGTATTCAAATATTCGACTGTTCGCTTAGACATATGAGTACGTGTATACACATGGGCCATACTCTCAGTAGGTTTTGGTCATACTGAACAACTTCTCCGAACGGAACGCATACGTGCTCGGCGCAAACGGGAATAAACCAAACTACGACACACAGTTACGACGAAGACAATGAACAGAGACGTGAACAAGACTTTTTCATTTTACTATAACGGAGCGGAGCGAGAAAGGGGGGAGGGGGTGTTCATGTGGGGCAGTTCTGCTCTGCTATACGGGAAGAATAGGAACTGCAAAACATTGAGCATTAATCCACCTCGTGAGCCTCACCATATGTTCGTCGCTGTCTAGACTACATCCATTTCATAGAGTACTACACGATGCGCCTCTGTAGGCACCCTCCCTAACCGATGCACCTTTTGCATGTCATGAATATGTGTACCTACATTACACCAACTTGTAAGCTTGTGTTATGATTATATCCACTAAAACCATAGTCATGTCCCAAGTTCTGCGCTGAAGGAGGCTAGCGAAAAACAGCATAGCAGTCTTTCCCTGATTACTAAGCTGTAGTTTCGGCACCACATTAAATTATCTCGCTTTGCTCACGTAAGTACAAGCAAATGCAATCAGAAAAGGCAACTGGCTAGTTTACGCTATTTTTCCTAGAAATACTGACAAACTGACACCGAATAAACGCTTTCCTTGCAGAAAAAAAAAGCATCATCAGCGCATTCTTCAAACAAATATTTTCTTTTTTTTCTGACAAAGCCCATAACGCTATGTTGTCCCGGTTCCATACAACGACTCACTACTTGTCGGCTAAAAAGTCTAAAAATAAAATCAACTGAGCAGGTGCGTCTTTGGCCTCACCGACGGACATCATATTTTTTGAAGGCCGTTTTGTCACCGGATCGAAAACCTCTAAAAGATACGTTACGTGGTGTTAAAAGTGAAAACAAACTGAAGCCTATGCATACTTGCAAGGCATGAAATAAGCCTAGCGGGCCATCTCACCAGGTGCGAACCAAATGCCACCAGCGTGGAATTTAACAACAAAATGCACTCCTAATAAATTAAGAAGCACACATTTTTTTTAAAGAAAAAAAGACAGCGACAACTGTTCTCCTAGCTCCTGGTGACGTTGAAGCCCCAGTTCTGCAGAGACAGATGTTTCTCTTAAAAGACTGCCGATAGGCCTTGCAAGAAAAATTGAAAAAAAAATAGCTTCGGGCCCCTCATGCAAGCCGCAAACATTTCCACAATCGGTGTCACAACACCTCCACTTCAGTTGAAAGCTGGCGCATGAGTGGGACCGCATTGCGAGCTGTTATGCATTCTATACGCTGCACAAAGGCTGTCGGCACCAAAATGACGCCTATGCGGCGTGCCGCCCTCACCGCTCTGCCTCGCGAACAGCTCATCCTGGTACCACTGCAACCTTGGAAGAAAAAAAATACAAAACAATAATGCTATGAAACCTATTACACGCACAGCCCAACTTAGATGAAATAAGATTTTGAACGGGGAGGCAGTGAGCAAGGCAGGAGCAGTGCAAGGGGGCCTGATCGCGCAGAAAACAGCGAAGTACACGCAGAACGCCTTCTCCTTTTGGGAAGCTGACCGCACAAAAAAAAAAAAAAACGACGCCACGAAGTGGCGCTATTGGGCGGGTGCGTCCCGCTTGTTGCCTATAGGTACAGTAACGCGTCGGTCCTTTGTGAAATCTGATGCTCGCATCTCCTTAGAATCTCGCCTCATTCGCGCCTTTCCGAGACTCCCTCCACCTCCCCTCGTGGGCCGTGCCTTCCCGCGGCCTTTCTGCGCCAGCGTCCGCATGGAGTAAGTGCGCCTCCTCCCGCACCCTAGTTCATGAGGATCTTTGTGGGAACCTGCCCAGCCGCCTGGGCCCTTCCCATTCGGCGTCTTTTCTTACGGAATTCATTTACGCCCTCCCTTCACACCTTATAGCCGGAGCAACCCAAAATGGCCAGCTGAACTGCCAAGCGGCCAGCTCCCTTTCTGCGCCATTCAAATAAGGCCAGGGTGAGGGTGGAACAGGAAAGAGCGTGAAGGCCAGTAAAGACGCGGAGGAGGGCGCTCTTTGCGGTGTGATTGTTGCGGTAGTTAACGCGGAAGAACGCGGCAGAAGGTCGGGATAGAATGCGTGCGGAGTAAGGACACCAAGCTGAGCGAAGGAGGAAGCAAGAAAAGAAGAAGAAAAAAAAGGAAACCTGGCCATGCGAGGTCGGGTAACACTTTCGCTTCCCTTACGGCCCGCAGATGGGTGGCGGCAGAGTAGGAAGCCAGTTGGGCCTCCTTCCAAGCGTAAGAGCCCATTCATTTGTTGTTTCGTGCTCTCGTTACGCACTTGGTTCATTCGCTTCCTTTGAACAGCACTGTAGGTGGCGTCTTGGTTGGTTTTTTCAAAGCCAGTTTAAAAGCGAGGAACGGAAGCTGCAACGTTACTTTTTTGTAATTAAATCATGCTTTTAATCGCCATGTTTGAAAGTGGGAAGCACCGAGAGAGCCACTATCAGCACCGCCGTTAGCCAGCCAAATGCGCATATCTTGCTTGTATCAAATGTTAAACGCGGTAGCGCCACAGTTTTGTTCCAAGTGCTTTCCACTGAGATTACTGAGATTTGTTTATTTTGTCAGTGATCGCACACCAAAAAAAAAGCAAGATTGGTCGCGACCCAGAAGTTCTCAGGCTACTACTGCCATTTTCTCTTCACTATGAAGGCATAAAGAAGTGTTTGCAAGTGAAGTTATATTAACTTTCATGTATAATACTAGTAACGAAAATAAAATTCAGACAGTACGAAGCTAAACAAGCTGGTAAACTATTGCTATTTTAGAGATGAGCTCGTGCAGAACAGATGAAAAACAGACAAAGAAATACGTGACAGTCCATATGTCGCCCCCCCCCCCGCCCCCCCCCCCCCCCGCCGCCAACCTCTTCTTTAATACCGTAAACATTCATGCAACAGCGCCTCTAAAATATATTTTTAAAGCGAAGTTCTGCTAAAAACGTTTTACTGTGCCTTCGAACCACTCACGTAACGGAGTAAACGGCGGCGGTTCCTCGCGCGCCTATCCTGCATGGACTAGTTCGCAGCGTTTCCGCATCGTGGAGTCCATTTACTCAAAACTGCCCATATTCTTTAAACGGAAGATACAAGTCGACGCAGACGCCAAGCAAACATTGCCGATAAGTATACCACTAGACTAATATCGTTCTGTTTATATTTTGGTTCCTCAGACCATGCTGCGAAGCAGCAAGACAGCATCGCTAATTCATGTCTTAGCAACGGATAAGTGCGCATTAAAGGCCTGCAAAGAGGGGCTGGCGTTAAGCAACAACAAATAAAAACATCTGTGCCCCTACGCTATATGGAGATTAGAAGTCGCCCCCCACCCCCCAATCCCCCCGCCTTCAAAAAAAAAAAACGCGCCAATTGAAAGAGGATTCAAGCAAGGCACCGAGGTATACACCCCACCTTCCCTTCTTTAGGGCTGCCTCATTTTTCCCACCCAAGGCCTGCGCCCCTCACCCTCTGGTTGTACATAAGAAAAGCTGTCCCTGGTGCACAAAGCCCGGATAAGCCCGGATTTACCTTCCCGCGCCATCAGTGCGCTATTAGGCGGCGAGAATCTTATAAACGCTAACAAACAGCTTCGCTGGTATACTTCGGCAATGATACAAACCACTCGAATAAAGAAAGCTGTTTCCCATCTCAAGCGACGGCTGGTAATAGCCGCGCGACATAAAGCAGTTACATGAAACTACTACACGGTCTTCATCACAACTGCCGTTCATCAGCCATGCTGTGGACAGGTTTCTGTTCTCTGAAACAAGACTGCCATGACAATTTTCACTTGGCTAACGCGAGGTGAGAGACTCAGTGACTCATTGTATAGGAAATCGTAAGTTCTGACGGTAAATAATCTTGTTACGACAAACGGAAAGTTAGCGCAGTGTGCCCTGCTTCATGCCAAGATTTGCTCTAAAGTTCTCGACAGGCTGTGTGCCAGCACTCAGCTGCAGATGCTTGATAACGTCAGCGCAGCTTGGTTTTTCAAACTCAACTGTTTCTCTATGACTCTTTAAGTTATATAATTGTTTCGTACGGTTTTGCATTTCGTTTGCGTGCGTCGAAGTCCCATTCGCTTTTCACTGGGCACCTTCAATATAATTCCGCGCATCATTAGTCAAGTAAAACGCACATACATTCTACTGGGAGATTTTTTTAACGCTTACGAATTTTTATTTTTGTAAACTTAAAAATACGTTGCTGCCGTTTGTATAGGATTGTACAGCAAGGCGGGCATTATGTACGTGATCGAGTGCAATAACTAGACGAATGTTTGCAAAAATTAACTAATCCACTGTTTATTTTTGATCGTATGGGACCAGATTACATATGAAAATCGAAGGCCTTCAACATCGAAGGTGAGCCCAGCTGTTAAATATTCCTGATTGGCAATGTGGTTCGAAACATCGAACGTCTGAAATACAAAGCTTGTTGAGTTGGCTTTCCCACATCGATATTTTAAAAATGGTGTAGCTCCCGCTTCTAATGCACCAAATACAGAGGCCGCTTGTGCATTTTATGACGTAGAAGCAGTTAACGTAAATTCGGCGATGGCAACACGGGCAGCGAAGCAATTTAATAAATATGCAACGAGGGAAAGCCAACTCAGCGAGCTTTGAAATTCACAGTTTTGGTGTTTGAAATTTTGAACCACGTTGACGATAAAGAAAAATGAAAAACTGGGCTCATCTTCGATTTTGACGGCCTTCAGTTTTGCAATATACTCTTGCTCACTAAAATAAAATAAAAGGCTGATTACTTATTTTTGTTAATTTATCCTAAATTATTGAGCTCTATCACGTGCATAATGGCCGCCTTGCTGTACAATTCGCATGCAAAGACGGCTCTGACGTATCTCCCAGTGTTCTCAAAATAAAAAATCCGTAAACGCTAAAAAATATCACCCTGTATATTTGATCGAATTTATTATAGATTTTTGTTCAGCAAGACGATAAAACGTCAAAAAAAAGGAGCCATAGACGACGTTCGCTTCAATACAGTTGATTCGAGTTAAGCATCTCACACACATTTTTCTTGTCTCCTCCTCTCCTGGTTTTCTCCTTCCTTCACTCTTTCTTTTTCTTCTGTGCTTGACAAGGCCGACGTCACTTTTTCGCACCGACCATTTCGATTTTTTTTTTGCCTGGGGCAAGAGGAATATATCTCTCTGTCATCTACGAGGATATTTGGAAGATTCCTGATACGAACTCGGCGACATCAGAGACACAACTGTGCGAGGCAGACATTGCGGTGCCACACAATCGGCGTGAGTACATGCTGCAGTCAGACAATAACGCAACTCCACGGTCGCTTCCTTGGATGCAGTGTGCAAAGACATGCGTTGCGCAACGCGTACTTGACAAATTCTCGCTTTCGAGACAGAATACTTTGCTGCGTTGTTGGCAACTGGGGTCGTTGAGGTCGTCAGGCTCTCGCTCGTCAGGTGCACTGCTGGTGTCCGCGCGATCAAGATGCCCTATTTTTTCTTACAATTTAATGATTTCTTCTTTTATATCCTTCACCGGGTTTAGAGAAGGCAGTTAGAAACGGTTCTTGTCCAAGTGACTGCATTGAGTTGGTGATATATTTTCTTTTTCGCTGCCAGGATAACAAGGAATGGAATAAAAAA
Source organism: Amblyomma americanum (assembly GCF_052857255.1). Lineage (NCBI taxonomy): Eukaryota > Metazoa > Arthropoda > Arachnida > Ixodida > Ixodidae > Amblyomma > Amblyomma americanum. The sequence continues at coordinate 211,174,512 of NC_135499.1, forward strand.
ATTACCAGTGTTCAATTTGAAATATTCAAGTAATTTGTTTCAAATAAACCCTAAGAAAACGTAAAAAAAGAAGCTACGACATCTTCAAGGGCCAGTGAAGTCTGCGTTAGCCCAAAAGCAAAAATAACGAATATATGAGTTTCGACTAGCAACACATGCGTTCACAAGTTTTTCCAGATCCCTTGTGCCTTTCCCTGACGAGCTGACAACTAGCCCGATCATGCGTGATAGACACTTGAAAAAGAAAAACCGCCTCCAGTCTTCGAGCCGTCATCCATGCACGAGGCATTGTGCGGTCTCTCTTCTTCCCCGCATCCCATCCCTTTATTCAGGGATCAAAGGTCTCCAGTTCGGGAAGCCGCAAATCACGCTCTCGGGCTTGAAAGGCGAGTTTCTGTGGCGAGATAACCGAGCAGAGCTTGTGTGGGTGCCACGCAAGAATGTCTCATGTGATACGTGAGCACCCCGCCGAGCTTTGCGCGTCGAGCGAATTTGCACCACAATGATCAACCATGTCCTGGATTTTCACTTTTTAATAATAGCCTGGTGGACAAACACGTTTGCATGCCTAGATCCAGTTTAGACCCGTTGTCACATGAGCCCACATTATTTCCTTAGCGCCATAAAACCCTAAACCATAGAATGGCGTGTCACTTCCTTTGTATCATATGTATAGCACCGTAAGCTATGTAAATGACCTTGTGGCAGAGCATTTTACATTGAATAATTTCTAAGCAATTTTTTTGCTTTTGCGGGCAGAGTGGTGCATTGTAAAGCAACGAGTAATCGTTTGTAAATCGCGATACACTGGGTTGTTAGCAATTCTTGCAGAGCAAAGGAGAGAAGTTAGGAGGTGGTAAGGAGAAATAGGTGACAATGGCGAGGTCTACAAGACAGATTAACCCGAAAGTTCGACAACAAGCACCTCTTTTCTCTTCCCTTGTCTGCTGAATAGCTTAACGCGGGCCTCGAATCTGGTAGTCTTCATGCCATAGGTAGCATAAGAAGGATCTTTCACTGCTTTCGCCCTCACCGTTTAACCACGTTCCTACGTAGCATTCGCGCTAATACAGGACGTGCTACGGCCGCCGCTATGGACGAGGGTGGCGCTGGTGAACACTCTCAAGGTTCGCTTCCACGCAAAAAAACATAAATACCCACAAAAGCAGAATATTGGACAGCCGTCGCCATAGTCAAACTGGTAGAGCACAGGAAGAGAAATTCATAGGTCGTGGGTTTGTGTCCCACCGGCGTCATGTGGTTGTTTTCTTTTCTGCTTCCTAATCAATTATCTGTAAGCGATTAAATATTAAGACTTAATTTTCAAGTAATCAACACCACAAATTGAAAAAAAAGATACCCCATGCTCCTTGGTTTCGGTGACTGTTGGCTTTCGTCATGTTTATAGACGCTTGTTAGTTTTCAGAGTGATACAAACAGGAACGACAGAATCATTTCTGCTGAAGGGCATGAACGCATCGCAGCACACTATAACATCTAAAAAACAGACAACTGGCTGTAAAACATGCGAGACAAGCGAACTCCTCGGCTATGTAAGCGATTAGAGCAGTCACCTGTGAGGTTTGTCCGCTTCCTTATATGGACCGAAAAAGCGCTAAGCATACGCTAGAGAGACGGCAACGCATGCATGAATAAATAGTGAGAGCAGCGCTTCCTTATAGCTAAGCACTCTGTGTCGCACGGACAGAGTTTACAGACAGAGTTTCGTTCATCCTTTGAGCCAATATTTTAGCAAGCACAATTATACTCTAAAATATGCAACTTTTTTGTACTTCCCAAACTTTGCGTAAAGTTGCCCATTTTTTGCTTTTATTTGTTTTTGCGCAGTGGTATGAAATTACGAATGTTCCCCATGTGCGTACCTACGAGTCAAAACAATTAGGCTGTGCCACACGCATGTGTAGCGTCAGTGAAGCATGTAACAGTTTTTGTGCGCGGGTGTTGTTGGCCAATTTCTTTTCCAGCATTTTTTCTCACTCTTTATCATGTGAAGAGACAACGCTGCTCCTTATGGCATATGAGATGGCCTTACATGCAGAGAACTACTACTCTAAGATGCCCCAGAAGTTCAGTTCATTAATTTAGATGAGATTTCGCTTTTCCAGTGCACTCAGTGCAGTGCAGGAGGAAGAAGAAGATAATGAACGATGTTGAATTCTCATGTATTTAAAGAAAGGAGAAAAAGGACGTTAAGTAGAGCTAGACAGAGCAGGGAATAAACGACAAGTAGGACTAATGTGATTAGAAATTAATTACCGTCGACTAGTTTCCTTGAGTTCTAAGTCTAGTTGAATGTCGGGAACCACGATTTTCGTGTCCCTTTCAATAAAAGGGCCTTAAATGTAGGTTTTTCTTCATTCTTCATGTCTTCGCAAGTCTTGATATTTTTTTCTTCACTCAGTGCCAATTAATACCCATTAGTTAAGCGTCAAAAATAAATAAATGATCAAAGGAAACCTAGAAAAGTTTTCACGCTTGTACACAAAAATAGCTGGAAGGTGACACGACGTGTAACTTCCACGGGTGGACCTGCTTGGTGCACGTCCCCGTCGGCCAAGTGGCACTTGAGACCGTTCAGGCCTTGGACGCTAAAATAACTCCCAGAGTTATTACTTTGGTTCAAAACGAATACATGACCGCAATATAGCTAAAAGGTGTGTTCCAGCCCAACGAGAACGTCCGCTTTACAGTCTCCCATGAGCTGGGCCCACCCTGAATCAGGTAGTCACACAAAGCACACTCACCAGGTAGCACCCACTCCACATGCAGCCTAGGGGACATCGTTATCAACCAGTAGGTGCCGGCTGGAAGTTTCCGTCATGAAATTTTTCGTGGCCGCCTTTTTCAGCAAGGAGGGAGTCTCAAATACTGTACAGTAACTGTATCATTTAAAGCACCTATAGCTTTTTACCAAAATTTGAGTTCCTGGAGCATACCGCCACCCCAAACTCAACACGAATGCTCGAGCGTGCGAATCGCATTCACGCTCGCAGGGCCGCAGAGTCTTGTTTCTGATGCATGCTGCCCGCTTTGCTTGGGGTGCCTGACGATAGCAGATGTCCTGCTCATTTTGGCTCATCTTTTGTCAGTGGCGGTTAACCGCGAAAGCGAAGTTGTGGCGGGGTCGCTTCCCCGCTTTAGACCGAGGCTGAGGCATCACGGGCGCGGCTATTCGCTTGCAGATTTCTTATCGCGACAGCTCAATATGTGCGAGATAGCTCGCCCGGCTTTCGATTTTAGCGAAGCGGCTGCGTCACCAGCGAGCAAGCTTAGCAGCGGACGGTCAGCGACGGAAGTCCTGTCAAAACAAACTGCCGCCCTCTTACCGATACCGAAGTACCTTAATCTATTGGAAGCAAATAATATTGACATATGTAACATCTCAAAGAAAAAATGGAAAGAATACCTCATATCACAAAGCATGTAACTCTGCTATTTTTTTTATGATTCCGGAGTGGCAAAGACTGTATTTGACACAAATGTGCATTTGAATGTTCTATCCTTTTTATGTTTTCTGTCTTATTGTTGTTGTTAATCTGACCTGTAAATGACTTATGCGATGTTGTGTTTGAGCGCGTGTATGATTATGGCGTTATTTAAGTTTTGTACATAAGTGCCTGTTGTCTGCTACCCATGCCAAGACAGGGGCAGGAACCCCGTCAAGCTACTAGGATAGTAGCTTTTTGTTCCTGTCCCAGTGTTTTTTCCTGGCTTATTATGGAAAAAAAATGCTGAATAAAAGGATTTGATTTGATTTGATTAGTCAGCTGCCACGAGCAAACCGAAAGGCATGCTCCCGGAATTATCAGCCAGCTTTCTGTGGCGCACTCAAGGGTGGATCAACTGGTAGCTGAAGTCCCACGGAGCATCGGCTCGACGGCAGAGCGAGGCACGAGTTTTGTGGAGCCACCTGGGAGAGGTGCTATTTTCGAGAAGAACACCGCATGGGCCGCATTATGAGGCCCGAGCCCGGACCAGGCCCGTGGCTTGAAGTCTGAACCAGGTACGGGCCTGCTAAATCTTCACTATTGGCCCGGACCCAGCCTGCCAAGCTCGACATGATGCCCGGCCTGGCCCATGTCCGGGTTCGTTCCCGTAGTAGCTCAAGCCGTAAATTCCTAACTGTGTGCAAGTAGCCTCCTGCTACACAAGTAAAGAAGTGCCTGGCAAAGACATTCATATCACAGCCCCACTTGAAAAAACTAGTTTAATAAGCACAAAAACAAGAAAGCATAAGGAAAGTACGCCCACTTGAGTTTTTTCAAAATCAGAGTGCGAAATGGAAATGGTTGCATACACTCGCAATAAACTCTGTGCTACCTCTGAAATTTTAGTCATTTTTGACCCCCGCGATGTCTAAATATTAAAATGTCCTATAAGCTGTAAAGTGTACATTTAATAATAATAATATATATATATATATATATATATATATATATATATATATATATATATATATATATATATATATATATATATATATATATATATATATATATATATATATATATATATATATATATATATATATATATATATAAGGTTTCACAGGTAGAATGCATTGCTGCACTAGTCGCGTTCTACTAAGACGTGAAGAAAAAGCACGAGTTTATTCTGTAATGTGTGTTAAGACACTAAGTCTCTTGATCGGATATGCTCTTCCCTAGTGGCATTTCTTATAGTGCAGATAGGGGTATTTCAGGGTGAACGCATCCAATCAAACATGATTTTGGAACAAGCGGCTTCCCGCCGAGCAATCGAATGAAAGTCCTTCTGAAGCAGTTCCTATAAGACTAAAAATGTCTAGTCGGGAGCAGCAGAACCGAGCAGGTGCGTAGCACCTTCCGATAGATAGGACGGCGCGTGCTCAATCATAGCTCAAACACCCCAAGACAGCGGTGCTGTGTACTTTAGTGTTTAGTAGGCGAACGCCAACATGCAAATGAGTCACGTGTCAGAAAATACTCCACTAAGAACTCCGCTGAAGTGGAGACCGCTGGCGGATTTTGCATGTTTGCTTCTCTTGTATCGTTCAACGCGGCCAGTCATGCGCGTCCGAAGTTACTTAGACATGACAATATGATTGGCTTTGACGGTTTGTTTTTTTTAGTTTTAACGTCCCAAAGTGACTCAGGCTATGAGAGACGCCGCAGTGGAGAGCGCCGGATAATTTTGACCACCTGGGGTTGTTTAACGTGCGCTGACATCGCACAGCACAAGGGCCTCTAGAACATCGCCTCCATTAAATATTCGACCGCCATGGCCGCGATCGAACCCACATCTTTCCGGTCACCAGCCGAGCGCCATAAGCACTGAACCACCACGGCGGCGGTATTAAGCAGATTCAGCTCACGCTGGTGCATTAGTACGACGCAACGCAAGGGAAACATACGGAAGGCTTTACGGAATGCAACGCGCGTGCTGAGAGCAATAAAACCTCACCTTAAGGTTTAAATGTCAGAGCGACGTAGCGAGACATCGGTCGCGCAGGTGTGCGTCCACAGCACACGCCGACATTTGCCACGACGTCCATGGGAGGCTAATCGCCGATTACCCAGCATCGTCGCACCGTCCGGGAAGACGCAGTCCTGAGCGTGCGCTCACTGCTTTCGTTTCGCAGTCACTACAAGCGTTACCGCGACCAACACAACAAAATGCGAAAACGTTTGGCACAGATAACACACGTTGTACGCTCACACTTGGCAAAAAGCAACGCGGCGACAAAGCGGGAAAGCTAAACCACTGCCACTACCTCCCAGCACGTAAAAAAGGCATCCAGTTTGCGCATGCACCTTGTTTCCTACGGTAAGGTGGCTACCGAGAGAGGGCGCTAGAAACAGGCTGCATTATTGTTGCTACAAACAAATCTTGCGCGTCTTTTTTTAAGCAAAAAAATCAATTTATTTTTATGTGCATGAACTTAATACTTCAGTTTTGTTTTTTAAACTACAAAATGCTTTTCGGCTGCAGTACCAATCCGGCGTCCTTCCGATGGTTACAATTGCACCGTTAAATAGGATTAGGTACTCGTTTGGTTCCTTCTAGCGCGGCGAGTTGGTGGACCTTGGCGGGGGCCTCAGTCCAAGGCGCGCACGAGCATTCGTGCTAACTTAGCTGGCGGCGCTAATAATCACAAAATACAGCCGCGCAGTGGCTTGTTTTCATGATATTCTATAAAGAAATTATAGCCTGCGCGCCCCCATTTCGGATTGTCTATATATGTGTTATATGTAAAAGAAAAAAAGCTTCTCTCGTTATCAAGCTGTCATCCTGTATTCTTCTTACATCCAAGTGTGATTCGCGTTCCCCAGCCAGCAAGCCGTGGCATCTCACCCAGTTCACTGCTTTTCTAGAGGTCAAGAGTTTTATAAATAATAACTTATGCAGACTATAAGAGGATAAAACAAAAAAAACTAAGACAGCTGTTACACGCTGATATCTCAGAAAAATCACTGTAGACTTCATTCTAGAGTGCATTGCAGGAGCGTCGTACTCTATATCACATGTGCTGATATGACATCTTATCTTGCTACCCAGTATAGCGCTAATTAGCAAAAATATACAGACGTTGTTCACAGATGGAAGCGTGAAATGACCTGTTATCTTGCTACCCTGTATAGCGCTAATTAGCAAAAATGTACAGAAGTTGTTCACAGATGGAAGCGTGAATTGTGAAGAAATCACAAAGTCTACCTTTAATCAAAGACAAAAAACTCGGACCATGAGGATGCCACGCTTTGAACGTGGCATGAGGCGAATTACCTTTTTTTCCATCGAAGTGAAAGAAGTATATTCAATCCCCGCGCTATGCGTCAGATTTAGTATTAATATTAGTATTTAGTGAATACCTTCATTTTTTTCAGTGCCGAAGTCATTTGTTAGCAGTTACTAGGTTCGGACCATAAAAAATAAATGAAAGGAACTGTCTTGGTCCGTGCCATTTTTGTATAACGGCCTGGTAGTCTGGTGACGGATTGTAGATAGAGGGGCCGCCGCGGTGGCTGAGTGGTTATGGCGCTCGGCTGCCGGCCCGAAAGACGCGGGTTCGATCCCGGCCGTGGCGGTCGAATTTCGATGGAGGCGAAATTCTAGAGGCCCGTGTACTGTGCGATGTCAGTGCACGTTAAAGAACCCCAGGTGGTCGAAATTTCCGGAGCCCTTCCCTACGGCGTCTCTCATAGCTTGAGTCGCTTTGGGACGTTAAACCCTCATAAACGAAACGAAACGATGTAGATAGAGCTCCGCTGAGAAGTCCTCACCTGCACCTATGGAGACTGCCATATCGTATTCGAAAGGAACTAAAGATCGTTACGTCAGTTAGCCAATTAGCGTAATTCATTGCCTGCACAAATCAGGCAACGCGATTCCCCTCTCGCTTTATTGGTACCCGGTCATCCGCTCATTTTAACTCCGCCGCTGTGAGCAACGAATCCACCCCTATTTCAGCACTGAAACAAACTCTTTCCCGCCTACACGTCTCGCTCGCAGCCTTAGACCGCAATATCGGCAACGCCACCAGTTTGTGGAGGCAGTCTGCTCTGTGCGCCAGCCCGGACACCACCTCACAGATCCCAGCGCGAAGCAAGGCCGCTTTCAAGCACAACGCGCGCAAAGGAATCCGCCGAGCGCAAGCGCTGTCTAGGGGGCGCAGCTGCCATGGCTTTCGCTAATGCTGCCTCCGGAGAGGCGCGCTAAAATTCTCCCGCGCAAATTAACATTCACGCGGGCGCCTCGCCTCGCCGGTGTCAATATTTGCGGCCGGCGTCGCGCGAAACCCTTTTTAATTAATTCCCCGCAACGAAACTTTTCGTCTTTCCGAGAAGGCCCGCAACAGTGCGTTAGCACACGCGCGCTTCGCGTCGCGGCACAGCAGAAAGAGAGGGGGCCGGAGGGCAAGCGGCGAGGTTATGCGCGCGGGAATTTAGGGACAGTGTGTAGGGAGGAAAGGAAGGAAGGAGGAGAGCGGAGGAGTCACTCGCCAGAGCGCGCTCGCAGAAGGGAGCGCGGAGATACCGCTAGAAGGCCAGTTAGTCGCGTCTCGTGCCGCCCCCTGTCGCCAAATATTGACACCGCCCGAAGCAGCAGAGCGGCAGCAGCAGCATCCAGCCCGCCCTGGATCGCGGACCATGCGCCTCCCTGCTCCCCTCCTCCCCTAGACCCGTCGTTCCCACCTCTTCTCTAGTGAAGGCAAATCAGCCAACACACACGGTGAAGCGAACGCAATCTTGCGCGCGCCCCCCTTCGTCTGGTGCCCTTCCTAGCATCAAGGGGAAGAGAGGAGAAAGGGAATGGGGAAGAGCCCTTTCAACCCAGGCGAGAACGCCGCACTTTTACGCTGGCGCCTTCAGTATATTAAGATCCCGCGAACCCCTTGAAAGGGCATCTTCTTTGTGACGTCATCGCACCGCGGTTACAAGAGGGAATCGAGCTTTGCTCTCCGCTTCCAAAACACTCTCGCCCAATTTGCTTTTCTCCCCGAGATTCAATTGGCTCCGCTTGGGGTGCGCTCGATGCGACGGCAAACTGCATTTAAGCGCTGGCTCCCTCGCCTCGCTGGTTAAATTAAAATCACATCATTGGCTTCCCCCTTTTCAGTGGCCCGAGGACGCGCGACGAGCGGAAGTTCTCCTGCCAGTTCGTGGAAAAGGTAAACGACAGAGGCGTCGGCGCAATAAAACTTAACCCTAAAATTTAATGAAGACCTGGCCGCCACCATAACCGACATGCAGGGCCCCAAGGTTGCGAAAATCGCCGCACGGTATGAGGCGAGGAGTCGTTGTGTTCCAAGTTTGGCTTCGGCGTCGGCGCATGAAAGCTTTCCTCACGGAGGGGTTTATCTTTTACTGAAGTTCCCAAAGCGCAGACTCCGAGAACAGATCAGTTGTTTCGAAAGTCTGCCGCCTAAATAGCAAGTTTTACCACGATATATTACCGGAATGCAATTATTGCAAAATATACCTCTGAAACCTTTAGATTTGCACAGATGTTTGAATATATTTTGCCTTGTCAATAGCATCTTAATGAAGTGAAGATGAGGTGTTGCCTCAATTGCGCACATGTTATGTTTGTTCAAGCGCTTATAGAGTTCCTAAACTTTTTGTGGTTTCAAAGTGAGTGAAGTCACAGTTATCGTCGCGATTTTTTCGCCTCGGTTAACGGCGAGAAGCTTCGAAGTTTTTCTTCGCACCAAAAAGCTGCGCGAATAAATTATTAAAAACAATTGCTTCATTAACATCACTTACCTGGCATCAATTGCCAAATTACAGCTCGCTTTCTGTAACCTTGGTGTAAATTTAGGTCCGCGCGACTTTTGCGTTCCTTTTATTTATTTAGCTCCTTTAACCCGACATCCCTTTAACAATATTGTATAGAAAAATAAAAGCTATGTTTTAATAACTCTTCAGCCTCCTCCCTCGATCTACCTTTGCCTCTGCTCTTGTAATCATATAACATGTTTGAATGCATGCGGCGGAGAAAAATTAGAGGGGACACGTAAGCTCCGCCTTACGCGTATTAAGCGATAGCGTAATGGGTTAATTCCCAGATATGCACAAGGTCATTCCCTGCTTTATACATTCATAGATCTCTGGGAGTCCTCATACCCCCACTCCCCCCCACCGGCGCAGTGGTGCAGCGGTTAAGCGATGCGCCAGCGATGGGCCTTGTGCGGCTCTTCCCGAGCGACCAATTACTAATTTAACTTCCACCTGCCACGGTGACCAGTTTGCTCACTAATCGGTGCATAGGTTGTGATGACGACGCAATGTCACGTGACTTAGGTGGCCCACCTGCCCCCTAGGCTGCTTTCTGGGGACCACCTGCGAGAGCCATGCCCATGATTTTTCGCTCACAACACCGACAACGCCGACGCCGGAATTTCTCGGGAACGGGGCCATTAACGCTACCGCGTTAAAAGGGTGAACATTTATTTCAACAGGAAGGGTGGAAGGAGCTATCACCCTCAGTGATTCTTTACAAAGCTTTGTGATTACGTGCATGTGTCCAAAATATTTTATCCTGATAGGGTTAAGGAGTCCGTGTCGCAGAATATATACGGCGCAGCTGTCGGCGTCGTCGGGGTCAGCCTCCTTGACCGTGAAGGAAAAATCCACGAAAAATCCCCGGAGAAGCAACCTAGGATGCAGGTGGACAACCTAGTTCACGTGACCTTGTGGCAGGATCACAACCTTCCCCACCGGATTGTGAGCAAACTGCGCACCGTGGCAGTTAAATTAATGATTGGTCGGGAGAGGTTGCTTGGGAAGAAAAACCATGTTTCGCACAGGTCCCACCGGTGGCAGCACCTGCTATCTCAGGGCAGTGGCGCATTGCTTGACGGCTGCACCGCTGTGCCAGGAGTGGTATCAGGACTTCAAGGGTGTATGAATTATTTTAAGCACAGAATGACCAATTCTGTATACATGGGCACTAACCCATCAAGCTATCGTGTCATACCTTTAAGGCGGAGCTTGAGTGTCTGCTCCAAATTTTTTTATTCTGTGATATCGTCCACATTAGACAGGCGAACTAGAACAGTAATTAATATGACTTGTGGTGAATCATACGGCAAAAATCGGAAAGATTAACTTTGTGCTATACTTGCACATCTACTATCATTTTGTGAATGCAAACAATCGCCTCCTATCCCAATCTCTTTTTTCCCTTGTTCTGTTTAGCCTCCTTAAGTTTTTACTGATTTCGTTTTCCATTTCCTGCCATTTATTCATTGTTTTATATTGTTAATCATGTAACTATTTATTTAGTTATTTCCGCATAGTACAGCTCGCATGAGGCTACGGAAAAGGAGGACAGAAAAAAAGTTTACAACGCGTCTGTCATTGTGTCTCATTTCGCTGAGTTCAGCAAGAATAATTTTTATTTATTTTGCCTAAACCTGCATGCCCTGCGGCCAGTGCACGTAACGAACAGCTTTTGAGGCACAATGTTAGGGAATAAATTTTCAAGGCGTTAAAGAGTAAACCTGTAATTGCACTTTCATTATGAAGAATACAGAAACGGCACAATAATATATCCTTCACTGTGACATGAAATCTTTGGAAAAATAACCTTAACTTTGTTTCGAAAGCCGAAGCTCTTAACTCGAACCCAGAGCACTTGAATGTCTTGGCGGCCTAATTCGGCGCGGCTCTAATGGACAAAAATAAATCGCCAGTGGCCGCTCGAAGGAAGGCCAGGTATAGCAAATATTTGGCTTCCTTTTAGCTCAAATCGGCCTAATGAAAAGTCAAGGCGAGCTCTGGCTCGAAAGCGGAGGTGCTGCTTGGAGTAATTAGGAAAATTAAATTAAGACGCTACGCCGAAGCTTCCCAGCAGGGATTTCCTTTTTCTTTTCTTTTGCATGGTGGTGTTTTTTTTTTCGTTACGCCGAAGACTGGTCTTCTAAAAAGCAAGAAAATGTAGAGTTAGATACCTGAACGCGTTAGTTTGCCTTGATTTCAGTTCACAGTTGCGGTGAGTTTTAGTTATTTTTTTTTCTAGACGGAGATAACCTACGTGTATCTTGAGCTTACAAAAAGAACAAAGACGAAAAATCTCACAAATTTAACTGGAAGTTAAAAACGGTGTTTTATTCAGGTGCGTTTTCTATTTGTTGTTACTCCGTTTTCGCAGAAAATGATTGCCAGATGACTTATGATCACGAAATTTAAAAGTGTGATAGCACATGTTTCACACGCGGACCAACAGTCAATTCACGCTTTGCGAAATTATGAACCCTGAAAGAATTAACGCGCTATGAACTTTTCTTTTAATGAACAGACGTGGGAAAGTCTTTCGTATACCAGGCATTTTTGATAAAAGGTAAAAATGTTATTACATACTACACGCCTGCACTGCCTCACACCCCGAATAGGATGCTCTATTGTTTTATTCTATTAGTGCATACAACGTCATCAGCACGCTGCTCTGGATGCTTTGCGGCTCTGTTTAAATTACCTGCAAGGCGTCGTTCACCATCTTCATCTTTCGGTGATAAAAGAAAATCCATTTGTTGTTTCCTTTTTCGTTTTATTTTTGTATTTTGTTTCTTGCCGAAGCTGTAGCTCAACTCTTAGTTTAAAGCAACTGGCCATTCATCATCATCATCATCAGGCTGACTACACCCACGGGTCACGGCATGGCAAAGGCATCTCCCTTCTATGAACAACCGCGGCAAGCAACTTGAGGTCGTAATGAATCTTCTGCTGAGCTGGGTGATGGTTATGATGCGATTAACTTTGCGTTGTTTAACTTAATTTTATCACGTTCGCTACCTGACTCACATTATTACGGAGCATCATCCGCTTATATGGTGTACTTTCTGTGAGTAAAAGTGTGTACTTCTCCTTTTACTTCCCTTCAATAAAGATAGCAAAACGAAAAATAAAAATCTGTCACCGCGAGAGCTCATAAAAGCTTACCGAAGCAGTCCTCGGGGACGGCACTTTAGAAGCAGACTTCTTAATACGGCTGTGCACTATCAAAGTTCGTCATTCGTTTTAATTAAGCCTCATTAAAGGCAGAAAAAAGTTGGGGAAAGAAATAAAGCTCGTCGTGCATGGCAGAATTAGGGCCACAAGTGCTTTGGGGACAGCGAAATCGGATTAACTTGGCACACGGTCTCGTTTCATTAGCGAAGTAGGTTTTAATTAAGGAAGGAAGGCAAACATTGCGTCCGGCGGTTCGTATTAGCATTGCTGCCCTTGAATCTGTTCCCGTTCTCTAGCGTAGGAGTTTTCACATCCTAATTAGGAACTCCTCGTTGTAAACTTCTCCGACTCCGTCTGTGAAGGTGAATAACTTTTAGGCCTCCGTACGCGAGTGTCCGTGTATTTTCATACTTCTTGAAAATATAAACAAACAAGTCGGTAGTGCTAAGAAAATCGAATAGTGCTTATATACCAGCGGAGTGCAGAGTATCGTACAGGCTGCCGCCTTTAAGTCGGCGCCTCCTTGCGACCCTCGTTTTATTATGTTTGCCTTTGTTAGACATGTCGTGACAGGTAAATTTTTCTGCGGCTTTTTATGGGGTAGCACTATAAGCCTCATCGGGATAAAAATTAGGTCGTCGGTCACATAACTCTCTGCACCGGAAATGACATCACCAGACCTGAAGTGAGAACTATACGAGTCCGGGTATTAATGCGAAAGCATTACTATATTCCCTTTACGAGAAAAGCAGGCGGTGTGTGCGTGCGTGCGTGCGTGTGCGTGCGTGCGTGCGTGTGTGTGTGTGTGTGTGTTAACCCTGTCCTATGCCTGCAAACCACTTAATCTCATCCGCCCACTTAATCTTCTGCCGACCCCTGCTACGCTTGCCTTCTCTTGGAATCCACTCCGTTACCCTTAAGGACCAGCGGTCATCTTGCCTTCGCAGTACATGCCCTGTCCAAGCCCATTGCTTCCTCTTGATTTCGACTAGGATGTCATTAACACGCTTTTGTTCCCTCACCCACTCTGCCCGCTCCCGGTCTCTTAACGTTACACGCATCATTTTTCTTTCCATGGTTCGCTGTGTTGTCCTTAACTTAAGCTGAACTCTTTTCGTTAGCCTCCACGTTTCTGCCTCGTAGGTGAGTACCGGTAAGATACAGCCGTTGTACACTTTTCTCTAGAGGGATATTGGTAACCTGCTATTCATGATCTGACAGAACCTGCCATATGCGCTGCTGGGTATGAAAAACGAAGACGATGGTTCCCACGTCGCATCGACCTTCGAACCCGGCACCGTTCCCCTGCTAGGCAGATAATCTATTGACTAAACGAGTTTTACCTGATAAAACAAAGCCTGTACCTTGATTTCACTTTTGTTTGGGACATTTTGTCTCGGTTATTCAGATTGCCTAAATGGTGAGTCGTCGAACCAATACTACGGGGTTCATTTATGTTGTCTGTGTACCAGTGAGCAAGAGGAATACGACGCAGAAATTATATCTGCTTAATACATTATTTGCTCAGGCGTCTTCGTGTAGAAACACGCACACATGTGCGTATTTCTAAAAGGAATTTCCGCTTTCATTAATAATTTATCGACGTTGAGCATTCAGAAACGAGGACCGCATAGCAGAACAGCCAAACTGAAGCGAGAAACGGAGCCAAGGGGCGCAAACGATGGATGTTGTTGTTGTTCTTGTTAACTTTACAACAATAACACGGTAAACTAACCACTATTAAAAGAAATTGGAAGTCTCGATGAAAGAAAAAAAAATAAGAGGTCAGAACAAGAAAAAGCTGCTTGCGGGGCAATTGCTTCTGGCGCCGCGAACGCAAGGACGAAATAACATAGGGTCAGAGCTTCTGCCGCGGCGAACCCAGAGCAGGATTGCCCTCGCAAGCAGTCGGCAAGAGCCGATAAGAGACAATCATCTTATACATACATACAGAGGCGTCTCCAGCATGTTCAGCCTAGGTACAGCCAAACTTTCTCAAAATCCTTGGCTGCAGATGAAGTCTGATCCCTGGACAACGTTTCGCATGAAATTCACATTGCTCACCTGGGCACGGACAGCAGAAAAGACAAGCGCGCAATGAAACGAATGCGTGAAGATGTGTGTAAACACTATACACTCGTAGTATTCATCAAAAACGTTCGGAGTGTATGCATAGAAACAAAACACAGCGCATGGCACATGCATTCCTCCACTGGGGTCGTCAAAGGAGCAGTACCGATTTTTTTAGGTCCACAAATGCAACCAGGTGCAGCATAAGCAGCATTAAGCGAGACTTTGCGAAAACTGCTTGCTGTGTTCTTGTGCGCGAGATTCCTGTTTTCCATCTCGCGACTTGTTTATGAAAAGAAGCCTGAAAACCTAGAAACATACGCTAGAAGTAGATAGCTTCTCAGTCCCCTGTCTTAATCTGTTTTGATTGATTGATTGATTGATTGGTTTATTGATTGATTGATTGATTGATTGATTGATTGATTGATTGATTGATTGATTGATTGATTGGTTGGTTGGTTGATTGATTGATTGATTGATTGATTGAACCTACATTTCAACGCATAACATAACTAACGACGTAACAACGCATAACATGCTCAGTTCGACCTTTCCATTCTAGGAGTATGAACAACACATTTCTCGAATAGAGCTTGAATATTCTTCATCGTGTATTCGGAGTAAATATTAACTTAATAAACTTCGCCCGACGCAGAGCGTGACATACACAGATCAGTCGAAACGATTAGGATATGAACTTTTTGAGCCCGCAACGAAAACAATAAAACCTACAAAACGCAGGCCGAGAATAAAGGAAGAAACATGTAAGCAGAATATGTAGTCAGACTCTCCCAGTAAGGAAGAACACAAAATGAGGCATGAGCTGAAGAGCCTCAGTTCAAAGAAACGCACCAATATGAAACTAAGCGGCCCTCTGTTTCTCGAAAGGATATGCCCTTGCCGTTGGCAGAAAATTTAAACAAACAAACAAACACACAAACAAACAAACAAACAGGACTGGAGCTACAGAAGCGCAATCACAAACGCCAGCCAGCCATGACTTCACGACGTTGTCAAAGTTACGCTTATTTTACTTTACCCCCACGCAGTTTTTCTCATCTTTTTTTCCCCTATACAGCTGTTCTGTTAGCATCAAATTTCTCACCCTCTCTCATTTGGAACTTTCAGCACTCCGCAGACTTACTTAATAAAGTCCATTTCAAGCCCAGCAGCTTCGACAGAGCTGCGAAAACCGCGCTACCTATGGGGGAAGTGGAGGAATGAAAACAGCTACAAATGCCCATATATAAGCCAGCAGACGAGTTCAGACCCAGAAAGAGGTTGAAATAAGAAAAGGGATGAAAAGGGATGGGGAAGAAAGTAGGTTTCGGCAGTCTCTTGCTTTTACATTAATTGCTTCTTTTTTTTTATCACTTTCAGCAAGTTTCAAGCGCGCCTGAAAACAGGACTCTTGATATCCCTTTTTGATTTTGTTTTTCATTTATTTATTTCTTTCCCTCTTTTTTTTCAGTTCTCTCCCAGCGTGGCCCTCGGAGCTGTCCAGATTATCGAGACAGCAGTAGTGCGAAGCCCCTTTTCGGCTGTTGCCAGCGTAAACACGCTAGAGCAATCCGGCAACACTGAACCGGAAGTGCCTCTCGCTCGCGGGGCTTCCAGCTAGGCACAGTGGGAGCTGAGTGAGAAAGGGTTCATCCGGGCGAACAAACGTGGCCGCTTCACCCGGGGCGCCTATGCTACTGGGGGCCACTCCAACGCACCCCGTTTTCTTCTTGTTTTTTGTAACCTTTCCTTTGTGTACTAATCCGCTTTCCGTTATCGCTAGTTGTTGGATGTCGACGCTAGACATCGGGGTGCTGGTTGCGTTCGCGACTCAAGCATCGTTAGACAGCAATAAAACGAAGCTTCAGCCGACCATAATGCGATAGAAACCGAGTTTACCCGCTCGCACGGCCGAGGTGTCGCGATGGGAAAGGCGGCCGGAGATTGCCGCAGGCCAGAGATGGCGTAATCACAGAACACCAACCGGGGTGAGTGCAGAACCAATAGGGGAGAGTTGAAAAAAAAAAGGAAACATTTCGTAAAAAAAAAAAGATAGGAAGAATATGTGCAGTCTGCTTGGTCCGGGAAGCATCCTGCGTAGAGACAGGCGTCATCAACGCAAGTACTTCAGCTTACACTGTTTGCCAGTGACAGCTGAGGCGGTGAAGTGGGAACGCTCAGGCGTTGTTTAGTTAAGGCTTCGTCTATGTGTATACGCTCGGTTTTGATACTGAGTTGATCAAAATCAACTTCTCCACCGCAGTTGACTATACCCCCCCCCCCCCCCCCCCCCCCCATTGGCTTTTTTTTAAATATTCGTTACCTAAACTTTTGTAGGTTTCACTATCTTAGTTCCCGGCCGAGAAGTGTAAATTGCGCGAACGAATAATGAAGATGACGTAATGCAATGCTATTTTAAAGCTCGTATTTCTCCCTTACAGTATGAGTTTACTGAAAGATTCTGAGCTCAGTCATACCACGATGACTTGAAATCAACCTGATGCGTCTCATTTGCGTCTCGACGTTGCATGACTTGTTTGTTCGGTTGCACTGTTTCGCGCTCTACGTTGATCATGCTGTAAATAATACTTTATGCCGGCAGGCACACTTTCGCCACAAAAAAAAAAAAGAATTCGCAAGCATTGCAAACGAGTCACTTGCGCTTCGCATTTGAAAGCCTGAAAGCTCTTCCTCGTTAATTTCGAGAATATCGCAGATTTTTCATCTTAGACGTATAAGTGCCCTGTACTCTGAATTACTTCCTCAAGATTTACCTGTTTTGAAGCTGGGAGCTCATTAGTGAATTTTACTAATCAATTGGACCTTACAGCTAATCATATCTCTTGTGATTACGTATCCAGCTAGTTGCGGACTAGAGATTAGTATGTGACCAAAGCTTTTTCTACAAGTAATAACTGTGCGGTGATTTACACCTTATTTTCTCAAAAAATCAGCCAGAAGGCATAGGCAGCAGGATACAATCGCACAAAGCTTGTTCGAGTAAAAGAGAAACCATGCCAGCAGAAAACAAAATAAACAAAGTAAGCAGAGCAGAAACCTGAGAATTGAGAAATTGCATATTTATGCTCAATGGGTTGCCCCTCGACTTATTATTCCGCAGCTTCTGCAGAAAATTTGAATCAGCGAGGCTCCTCGAACCCTCCCAATTGTGTCTGTTCGATGGAAAGTGGGGAGATTGGAAAGTCGAAATGGCGGGAGCGAGAAGAAAGATTTTGTTTCCCGCGCAAAGCAGTAAAGGAACGGTGTGCAAACACTACTTTAACGTGTGCCGCAGCCCCTTACAGAGAAGAGATTTTTCAAAATGATGCAAGAATCGGCAGTCAGCCCACTTCAAGCGGCACCCCGTCATGCAGTTAGAACTTTTCGTTTTAGCATGACGCATTAATAAGAGCTCAAAAGGTGGAAAAGTGCCTATTCGTAATTCCTTTACCCTTCAATTGCAGGTGCTGCCACCTTTTGCGAACGTATTTTATTTTATGTTGACTTATATAGTTTTCTTCCTTCGTCTTTTCGATGTCGACGTTTTTCATCTACCTTTTATCCTTTATGCACCATAAAAGCGAAGCCTTTCAAGGCTGGCCTGAATTCCAGACAAAGAACATCGATTTGGCATGAACGGGGCGACATTAAGAGCCGAATTCAGAACTGCTCCGCGTCAGAAAGGGGCTACGAAATAAGCAGGAGCCAAGAAATAAATACGAGCGCTGCTTTTAATCTTAGACGTGGATTTTTTTGTCGAGACACAAACTCTGAATTGCTTCTTTTTCTTCTTTTATTTGCAGATAAACCACCTTTCTTTGATTCTGCTGTCATTATTGCATAACTTTATAGGTGACATTTGCTTCCGTTCAAGAAAAAAAGCTTTTTTTTTAGATCTCCATAAGTTTGCTATTTCCGATCCCCTTATTCAGTCTATAAATTTGATGTTATATTGGCTACGTTAATAACGCCTTTGTTATCAAGAAAAGACCGAGTTTAAAGAAGTCCCTTTCTCATTTATTATTTTTTTTTTGAAGAGCAAAGTGTGGGACTGCTAAAATGAATGCCTAAAGCAGAACTGCATGTGCAGTTACAATGCTTATTTGAAATCTTAATGGCTCACCTTTTTATATTAGTTAATGCTCTTCGGCGAAAGAGTTGACGCAAGCCGCGCGGCACATGCAAAAAATTGAACACCTGGGAGAATGGTCACAGAAGCCGAATTATGGCCCAAATTCTTGGTACTGTTTTGACCTTGCACATAATTCCCTGCGATGTATCTCAAATAATTATGCTAGCTGACTGCCTTCTTGTCTTGGCAACACTCGAGAGTTCAAAGAATAGCCGTTTGAGCTGATTCCTTTCATTTTTCCACCCAATATGTATCACAGAAGTGTTGCTCCAGTAAGTACCAGGGTACTGCAGCATGTTTTCAAACGCGGTGGCTGATTTCTTAGCAAATTCAGGCCCTCAATGGCCATGTTGCATCGTTCGTATCACACCTTACCCTGTTGTCGATGGCCCGTTTCCAACGACACCAACCTTCACTGTGTGAGCCATGAGCCTGTCTTGCAACAGTGGAATACTAGCATTTTACATTTATTTCTATGTTGTGTTCATTCGCGCAGCTCGCTGCAAAGTAAGGTGTCCATGACGCTCTTGTGCTGCAGAATACCACATAACACCGTCTAATCTTTCCGAGTCATGCGATGAGGTTCAATCTCTGAATCAATGCATTAGAGAGTTTTAGCACCGTCGTACAGTAAGCACGGTAAATGCGTTAAATGTGAGCGCACAGCAAATGCTGCTAGGCCAGCCTGGCAACGGTAGCAACGGCAACGCGTCACCGTATTTGCGGTACGGCTATCCGTCTCCTCAGAAAACACTAATTTGGAGATTCTCTTCGCTCGAGTGTAAATTTGTCTTTCTGTTCCAGTTCTCCTCTCCTTCAGTGCAAACATCAATCGGCGTACCCCAGCGACCAATGTGCGAGTTTCTCCGTAGTTATATATCAATGCAACCGAGAGATTCCTTTGCTAACGCCAAGTTTCTGTAAAAATTGCCTTTTATTTTTCCACTTCTCATTCATAACACTCTGCAATCTCTTACAATATCGTTAGACTTCCTCCCACCTTCCTCAGCCATTTATCTATGCAGTGCCATTGGACCTAATTGAGCACTGGTGTCCCATCTCTGGGCCTGCACCAAACCCTGGCGTATCATTCGCCGTATATACACGCCATTTGAAAAAACGGCGAGCAACAACAGCAGTAACACAGAAAAGTACTGACTTTATTAAGGTACAGCCTCTCCAAAAAGTATACAGCCCAAGAGGTTCGCATCTCGGTTATGCTGTGGGGCTCGTTGTGTGCATCGACAACGCTCCAAATCTTTCGAAAGTGAGAGTGGCTCTCCTCCTCACCTCTCCGACAGTCGAGGCTTCCACAGATGCCACAAAAGCTCCGCTACACGGATTAGGAACACACCCTCCTGGTCTCTAAGCTTTTGAGTAAGGCTGTACGTCCTATCCATTTAGAAGCAGGTTGGCGGATACCATATATGCCTAAACAATTTGACCTTGTGCTGCTAAAAAACTTCAAGGCACACTTGAGGACTACTAGAAATCAACCTTCATTAATGGGATACTTCGACCTTATATCAGAGACCATTCTCGTCAAAAACGGAGCTTTTATAAGCTAAAAAACATTAAAAAATGCAACACTGGTGTCGCTACAACCAGTCGGTTTCGCAAGTAAACCGCATGCGTCGGCACCATTTTTTTTCGCCAATCCTAGAGGCTCTACGTGGCACCGCCGTGCAGTTGGAAGCGGTGGCAACCCATCCTTTTTTGGTAAGGACGTTACAATTTTTTAACCGACTGGCGAAATATTTTTATATGTAACTTTCTCGGCGATAAATTCGCGTTTTGCATTGCCAGAAGGAGGCACAGGATCAATTTTCAGTCAGTACAATAATTGGATGTAGGTGTACTCAGTGTCCCTTTAAGGCTACTGCCATTGGTTATTTATAAAAGTGTGTCCAGCAGGATCAAGTACGGTGGGCACTATTTATAGCGAACTAGAATATATTCTAGTTCCCTACTGTTTTTCCGTTGGGTTTTCCTGGGTAGGTTGGCATTGGTCGAGGCTGTGTGGCACTCCTCAAAATCACGCCAAGGAATACCGGATTTCAGGTGTTGTCCAGATGAGCCTGTAACAGCTGGACGTGAAGCTTAGTCCGAGGTGGAACACTTCAGATAATCATGATGGTTGTGAAGTTAATGCATATGTTGGTACGAATATTGTGTGCCACAACGCTAACCGACATAATTATATTCCTTTTCAAAGTCGCTCTCTTTAATTCTTACCTTCATTTTCGCATGGCGGATAATTCCCAATAGGCACAGTATGAATTGTGCGATGGACGGACGGGCAGTGAGCCTAAGTGAGGGCATGGTCTTGACGTGAACGGCACGAATGAGTCGACGAGTGAGAATGAGCATCCCTTGCGTGCTGTTTATACAACAAAGTATGCTTCACTGACTTGTCCAAGCTGCGAGCCCGGAGAACACGCTAGCAGAGTATGAATTCGGAACACCATGAAATTGAAGTTACACGCGCTGTTTTCCTTAATGCTCTTGGACGTTCTATTTTTCAGTGCAGAAAGAGTGGGTTAGACTACTGCGTTTTTGTCCAAAAATTACCTGTGCATACGTGTTAGGCAAAAGTACGCACAAACAGCATGTAGCGAGTGCCAATAGGATTCCTTGAGAGCAGCGCAATGCGCGTGCTATCTTAACAACCGGCACGCCCATTCGCTGGAAACAGCACTGTGCTGCCGTGCTTGCCAAGAACTTCATGATGTACCGCTACGGCTAGTTTGGCAGCCCATCGCTTCTGGCTGGGAGCCGTGGCAAGCGACAGAGCCGTGCCGAACTTGCACAATTTGCTACGCGAGCGCGGCTTTCCTACCTACTTGTCTTCACACGGTCTCAGGATTTTAGCATTTTTTACGCTTCCGTGGACCTGTCTTTCACGGGCTGTGAGCATCACTACCAGGGAAGTGAAGCCGGTTATAAGGTAGTGACGCTTTTCACCGCAAAAGTGGAGGAGGACTCCAAGTTTTACATGAGGTCAACAAGGTGGCGGCCCAAACTCATTGGAAGAGGTCGCATGAAACACTAGCACTTTCCACTTCCTGAAGGAATGAATTTCTAAGAGCCCATTCTTGGATAGTGCCATGAAAAAAAAACATGCACACGGAATTTCATGCCTTTCACGTTTAGTAGGTCTACCCGCGCTAATTGATTAGTACTTCAGTTGGCCATGTTCCATTGCTTACAATAGATACATGGTCGTATATTCCGTCGTCATAATGCACAGTTTCAGGCTCACGTGTTGATTGGAGCCTTGCTGCCGACTCGAAAGACGTGGGTTCAACCCCGGCTGTGGTCGCATTTCAATGCAGGCGAAATGCTAGAGGTCCGTGTATTATGCCATGTCGGTGCACGTTAAAGAACCCAGGTTGTGAAAATTATCCGGAGCCCTCCACTACTGCCTCTCTCATAGCCTGAGTCGTTTTGGGACGTTAAATCCCATGAAATAAACTAAAATGCAGTACATGAGAGAAATGCGCTCTCGTAGGTCGGTGCCGCAATAGTATACCCTGTGTCGCGCAAAAGATTATAATAAGCGATATCTGTGCTTTCTTACACTTATTTCTCCACCACTTAAGGCTTTAAGTGATAAGTAATTGACATTTCGAGACCGCAGCGGTCAGGTACCAGCGCGCTCAATACGACAACTGACCGGTGAAGACTGTTGAGCATTTTGCGCTTCATAACAACTGAATGTGTCATGATACCTAGTGCAGAAAACTCTGCCGCATTGAATAGCAGCGAGATGCGGTACTTATGACCGCCGTCAGGCTCCCTCCTGTGTGAAGGAGGCCCCGACGACGTCTTGGATGTTGCAAGGCATGCTGAGTGCGAAAGCAAATTGACAACCAGTATACACCGTTGTGCACCGTCTAAAAGCGTATGGACTAATGCATCATCGTCAGCAGCACCAGCGGCTGCAGCCAATCCACGTCCACCGCAGGACAAAAGCTTCTCCCACGGACTTTCAGTCCACTCTGTCATGCATGCATGCACCAGTTGTGGCCACTTTATCTCCACAGACTTCCGAATCACATCCACCCACCTGACTCCTCGTCGCATCCTGGTCCGAATGCTTCCTCTTAGAATCTACTCCGTTGCCCTAAGAGGCCATTCATAATCTGTTTCTCACAATACCTGTCCTGCCAATGCCCATTTCTTCTTCATTTCAACTAGGATGTCAACTCGCGTTTGCTCCTTTAACCACTTTGCTCCTTTCCCATCTCATAACGTTACTCTTTTCATTTTATTTTCTCTTTCATAGCTCGCTGCGTTGTCCGTTGTTTAACCGCAAGTCCTTTCGTCATCCCCCAAATTTCAGCCCCAAAGGTGAGTACTAAAAAGGTACGAATGTTGTATATTTTTTTCTTGGGAGGCACTGGTAAGCTGCTATTAATAACATGTGAGTGCTTGCGAAATGCACTCCACCCCATTTTATTATCCTGTCTATTTCAATCTTCTATAGCATATCAAACAGTATAAATTATAAGAAAAATTTCTCTTTCTTTTGTTTCATTCACAAATTACCAAAATAATATTTTACCTTTTTACAAGGGGATAGTTAGTGGACGAACGCATGTTTGTTGGTTGGTTATTACACTAGCTGGGCTGTGCGCATAACCACTGGTAGAAAATATAGCACTTCGCATTAAGATCAGAAAAGCTTTGACACAATTTCCTTTACTACAGCTTAGCACCGGCTTCAAGTGTCTGCTTGAGCTGAATCAAGTTTGGACCCCTGTAATGATTTAATGAAGGCTACATGCACGAAGCCATTGCTATGTACGATGCATTTCGAAAGTATGTTTACCGAATAATGTAAACCCAGTTTTTCATATGTGCATACATAAAGCAACTTCATAAGATGCAATCTAACAAAAGTGTAAGCCTTTCTGCAACAACCTCCCCTGTTTGTCTTATCGTGATTTCTAGTAGTTACTTAAAGATAATGCTCGAAAAATGTGGGGGACCACACTATACTGCCTCTGCGAATCTTTTCACCATAATTCTCTTTTATCCCGGTGTTAAATGCAAGTGTAATTCACTGTAGTAGGTTATCTTAAGGGCTATCTTTGCTCAGCGCCTATTTCGCAGAAAGATTGAATAATCCTGCTTAGGAAGCTTCGTAATCTCGCAGTTACCCGAAGTTCGCGCAGTGCGAGCAGAAATACAATGTACAGAAGATGCGCATATTTTGTAATTCTCATCGCGACGCACTACTTCTTCCTAGCGGCATGATGCTCCATAGATAGCAAGACTTAGTGAAGGTGCTCTCTTCAGGAATACAGCATCGCTTGTTTCTGTTTTGTTCACTTGAACACTGAATACAGTAACAATCGTTTTAAATATTAAACACCTCCCAGAAACACAATGAGGGCCGGTGGCGAACAAAAGTAGACTTTCACAGTACTAATTTACTCTCCCAGATTCTTCGCACACTGCGCAGCCCTTGTTCGAAGAAATGTCCGATCCCATGAGACGGCAGAGCATTTGCACTCGCAGTGACGTCACTTCTTCCTCGGAGGTGACGACGCAAAAACGCGTTGGTGGACTTGGCTCAACCGGCGCACCAAACGCCGCAGTCAAGACGGCTCGCCCCTGTCTGCCGTAGGTGAGGCGCATTTGGGCGACGCTGCGCCGGCCCTCTTGGCGGCGTGTTCGCGAGCCTTGACCCTGAGGATGTCGAGGCTTGATGACGTCGGTGACGACGGCATCACGGATGGCGGTGATGCCGGCAGTCTGGCCGGCGCCTTCTTGGAGCCAAGGTCCAGGACAGCGGCCGGAGGGCACGGGGGCGCCGGCAGCAGTGCGGGAAGCATGTACTGCGTCGGTGTGACGGAGGGCTAATGTTAGTTGTGTACGTGAGTTCTTTTTCAGGCTGTGTTTCGGCAAACGCAAGAGCCCACTACAATTTCCCACTTGAAGTAGCGCGTAAACTGTGACGATGGTATCAATCTGCGCTCCTGGAAACACCCTTACGTGCTCTCAATGCGACTCGAACAAAAGAACGTACTAAGCGCAAGTGACGCTGGGCGACGAGATAAACGAAACCCCCCTGAAAACGCGGGATTGGATAAGTGGCGATGATGTCTTTGTAAGCCCTTATTGAGTGTTAATCGATTACATTACGTTCCTCTATTTCAAGCACACAGAGAGTTGATAGACGGGTTTACAGGAGGAGACAAAAAACCATCGCCTAAGCGCATGCAGTGTACACTTCCTCGCTGATCTCTGACGATGGACTCCGGCGTAATCCAAAACTGAAACTCGCATACAGAACACAGCCGAAAGCGCAACACAGAAAAGTTCTGTCGCGTGTGTGAAGCCTCAGCGTACAGAAAGAACATAACTTAACCATCGAGTGTAAATCCAACTGCTTTCGCAGGATTGCCGCATCATATTTCTGATCAGCGCGTATTTTTATTTATTTTTTTCAAAACGTACTTCAACCTATAGATTTGTAAGCACGCTAAAATAAAGGTTTATGAACTTTACAATTACTTATGCTTTTAAAACCGCACAGCGGCCGCTATGAGCTCGTATTGTGCTGAATTTGTCGTCTAATTGCTTGCAAGCTTAGGTCAGTATTCATCACCATCCGCATCTTCAATCATCGCGTCTCAAAGGCCGCAGGCGGCAGGCAGTCAGGGAGGTGAGTGACAAGACACAGTGCTGACCCCGTACAGCTTGGGCCAGGCGGGTGCGACGAGTGCAGCAGAGGGGGCTCCCCAGAAGAAATCGGTGACGCCGAACGGCCCCGCCGCGAACAACTCGGCCCGGGCCGCAGTCATACCGCAGGCCGCCTGCAGGAAGGGCCCCAGGCCGCGGTCGGAGGGCGAGACACCACCACAGGAAGGTGGCGCCACCACGGGAGGACTGTCCCTGCCCATGGCCTTCTCTCGCTTGCGCCACTTGGCCCGCCGGTTCTGAAACCACACCTGGACAGGAAAGACGCAGTATCGGCTTGCACACCGGCCCTTTTGCTTCCACGGACTACGTGCTCTACGGCATGAACTACCTAGAAGCTTTTGGTTCAGTGACTCGTGCCGCACGAGTTGCAAAAGACAGCCGGAAAAGAGGACCTCTTTAGAACTACAGGTTAGTGGCAACGCACTCAAATTTCCATGATATTCGAAAACTTCCTGCACTTGACGCTTTGTTCAGTTTTGACTTCAGACTGACCATGAAATGTGTTTTGCTTATCGTTTGGGCGTCTTCCACTGCGCGTTCTTTACTTAATCGCGCCCGAGTGGAATTACAAAAGACTGATTAAACTTGTGAATCCCTATAAAGGCAAGCCGCTTCGGCTTGAAAACGTTGTTTGAAAACAGCCTCCTTATCGCCGCCGAGCACACGCTCGAGCTTTGAACACTCAGCAGCATCTACGCTTCATCTCCCAGTTTGTTCACAATAGAGCTCTCCACCTGTCCTCACTACCACATGGCGCCGGCATGCAGCCTTCGCTGAAGACATCGCCACCGCCGTAACAGTGTGCCCGATAAATGAAACGGCCCGACACCGTACAGAGTCAAAAACTATCACCACCTAAACCCATCACTCTGCAGCAACACTCCATCAACTCCATTACCAATTTTAGAAACAATCAAGGTAATCTCCGAGAATTCGCCACCAGCGCGATATCACTACATGTCACGCATGGCCTCTAAACTCAGAGGTTACCCCAATCTTCGTGTTTATCTCGAGTGTGTCCCTGAACAGCGATTCATCGCTGGGGACCAGCGGGCCAGAGTCCTCGCTACTTTTCGATTTTGTTTATCTCTGTATGAAGGACATTTTTTCGTCACTTAGAAAAGTGCACAGAAGTTTAACCTCAATTTTATCCTTTGTATGCAATACATTACTAACATCAGGAGAAATTCTAGCATTAATAAAAGGAGAGATTCTACAGACGCCAGAGCAAAATTTTACATTAGTTGACATTGAAAGGTGTACTCCATGACCATATCTATCCGACGAAGGCTTCGCACAGACTGGGGCTCAATATGTGAGAAGAAGGTGCGGATCTACTCAACAGAACATAAGCAGTCTCAAAATAGTGAACGCGATAAGATGGCATATAACACTCCCGGTGAAGATTAACCACGGCAGGATAAAAATAGAGGGCGCATTTCCAAAATAAATAAGTACTCGCATAATTTTCCGTTCCGTAGGCAAGTAGAAATTCGATTGAAACCGCGCCTGCCTAAAGCTGAGACGGATCTTCGTCGGTTGAATGCTGTAAGTTTGAAAAAAATAGCAAGCTCCAAAATCCGGCAGAAATACTAAAACTTCCGCATCATTTTTTGGCGCGTTTCTCAGGAGTTCAAAGTCCGACAATGGCAAATGGTTCAAAGCAACTTGTACCACACAACCTGCTAAGCTTCAAGCATGAATCAGCAGCTTACAAAGAATCTTGTGGTACCTGACGTCGCGAAAGGCGCCTTCCAAGTCCTGTCACTTCTGATTTCAAACGTTGTGTTGGAGTACATTTTGTCGTAGATTGCCGCGACACAAAACCGAGCATGGGAAAAAGATGAATGTGGAATCTCAAGTTCGAGCTGTAGGAGAAAACTTCATATGGTGTTTGGAGTGCTCGGTGATCTGCCGAAAATAAACATTAACAATTTGCGTCATGGTATCATGGTAACACACATAGTAGCTGATTATAGACTAGTAGCATTCAATGTTATTGGGCTCTTTCTTCTATTTTTGATAATTTCGACGGATTTGGCGCCGAAATAAAAGAACTGGCTACTTTTGGTTACTTCTGACATTTTCTTTTTTGAGGGGGGGGGGGGGGGGGGGGCTACTTTCGTGAACTGCTCAACGACAACACTGGTCACGATGACCGACTGGTTGTTGAAAATCGATCCCGACCAGGTCAGAGGGGCGACCAGGGCCGGGCAACGGCTGCAACAGTGCGGCAGCGTGGCGAGGAGGATTTTTGCGACGTTGGCAGACGACACACGAGAGGATGGACTGACGAATGAAGTGGTGCATACCACGCCATTAGTACCGCCGACGCAGTGTAGTTCAGAATGTAACGCAGATATTAGCACGGGGGTATCGAATGACCAGCAGCCATTTGCGCCAAACGGAGAGGTAGTCGCGGCTGTAAAGAAGTCTATCACGAATGCAAAGTTCGAGCTTGCAAGAGAAGTGCTCGGGAGGGAAGATGCGGTGATGGAGTAGACAGGAAGGTTATGAAAAAGTAAATCCAAAGATCCTTCCACGGCTCGGAGGTCAACGAGAAATGGTAAGCACACATGAAGTCAGGGAGTGAATCGGATGGTAGCGGTGAA
Organism: Amblyomma americanum; assembly: GCF_052857255.1. Classification (NCBI taxonomy): domain Eukaryota; kingdom Metazoa; phylum Arthropoda; class Arachnida; order Ixodida; family Ixodidae; genus Amblyomma; species Amblyomma americanum. Next base: position 211,202,489 of record NC_135499.1, read on the forward strand.
TGGGAAAGCTTCAACGTCAGACTGCTTGCGTCTAGTTCCATAATTAACTTGAACGTCGTAGTTCTCGATACGGGGGCGTAAAGCCCTATGTACGAGGCGGCCAGGAGGATCCTTGAGGCAGGATAATCAACACAGTATGTGATAAACAGTGACGACATAGTGCGGCTAGTTGTAGGCGTGATGGCCATTTGCCAGTCGCCCAAACTATGGCTTAACATTCTTTGATCAATAACAGAGTAGCTAAATTTCGATTTAGTTTTTAATCTTTCTCAAATTACAGCTGCTTTTAGAGGGTGTGATAACAATGAAACAGAATGGAATGAAAAGGATCGCTATATTATATCGGCCCGGATCTCCGAGCTCTCAATTTCAGGACCCTAAAATTGCCCAGAGTTCATTATTTACAGGAGTTAGGAAACTCCTAACCAAATTGTGCACGTGACCTACGGCCAGCTTCGGTTAGCGCTAGATGACGGCGCCTACAAGCTAGGCAGTCATGTATCGGGACTAATCTGCAGCTTTTGTTTCTGCACCATGACCACGTTTTAAGCAGCGGTGAGAAATTCGTCTGAATACCTCCGAGTTCTAAAATCAGAGTGCCAGCCAGCTTTTAGGTGAAGGTACTCTATTGGAATATAAGACGGACGCCAATAATCTTTAATACCGAATAGAGCGAAGTAAATGTTACCACTGAAAACACACAAACAGCAACATTTCAATACGCTTTCTTTGATTTCAAAGGTTGTTGGCGTAGTTCACACGTGTCTTAGCCAGCCCCTCATCTCCCTTGTCCCTGTCTGACCATGCCGAATGGCCTTTCGGAACTAGCATGATCGAAACGGCTGTAGCTATTGCTACAAAAAAAAGAAAGGAAAGAAAGAAAGCCGTGGCACCGTGTTGTGATCAGAGGAACCAACTGCTACAAAGCACTCAATGCATCATGGGAGACTAAATAAAATAGAGTTCACGGTGAGAAAAGCGGTGACAGTGACGATCGGCTTACAGTGGACGTCAACAACAGAGAATGATCGTTATAATCCTGTAGTGATTTCGCCCTTAGTTCGGCTTTCGGACTGTGAGGTGATGGTGATGGCAGTAATAAAAGCAACAGTATTCAGAATAACACAAAAAAATAAAGTGCGGAGTATGGTAGCTTTTTGTTCCAAGCTCGTTTTTCTTTAATCGCATGTAAAGGTTCGATAAATTTAAAAAGATAGAGAGAGAGAGAGAGAGAGAGAAACTTTATTGTCAGTAAGAGGATGATGATATTCTTGGGTCACTTCAGCCGCTTCAGGTGGCCGGCAGTTTAAGTCTGTCGGAGACCTCCTGCGCTCTTGCCGTGGCCCGGGACTGAACGTCCGGGTCCGGGCTGGCGAGAACAGCTTCCCATTTTTCAAGCGTGGGAGACGTGACTAGATCTGCCGCACGCGGATCCAGATTGTGTGGTCTAAGGAGGCGGGCTCACCGCATAGCTTACAATACGGATTTACCAAATCGGGAAAAGTATTGGAATAGGTCCACGGGTTTGGCTGCGACCACGTTTGAAGCCGCCTCCCCATGGTAGCCCGTTCGCGGCTGAGCGAATCGTGTGGAGGAGGCAGGCTCGCTCTAAGCTCCCTGTAATAGTTGGTTATGGCCTGATATGTAATTAGCGTCTCACCCCTGGGGACATTGGGGTCCGAGGTCCCCTCACCGGCTCGGCTGACAAAACCTCGAGCATACTGGTGAGCGGCCTCATTCCCTGCAACGCCCGCGTAAACCGGGACCCACACCAGATCCACTTCCTTAATATCTTTTGGCATCGTACGAATAATTTTTGATGCAGTGGCAGAGATACGTCCCCTCGCGAAGTTGCGAAGGGCCGTTTTGGAATCACTGAGAATTGTGCTGGTGACTTCCTGAACGGTCCCTAGTGCTATTGCAGCCTCTTCGGCCTCTTCCACTCGGTCCGTGACCACCGTGGCCGCTACCCTGTGGGAGATGCTCACCGCGCTCACCGCGAAAGCGTCTTTGCCTGTAATGTGATAATGTGCCACATCAACATACACAGCACTATCATCCCCTCGATACTGGTTGCTTACGTCCTGTCCCTCCTCCGGTTTTCGTGACGGCCTGCTTGCATGATCTTGGGGATAGGTTTGACCCGGATGCGTTCGCGCATCTCTGTAGGTATAATCGCCTGGCCTGAAGGGTCCTCGCCCTGTATGCCTAAGCTTCGCAAAATGTAGAGCCCCGTGTCTGTCTACCTGAGCCGCTGCTCTTGCGATGTTAGTTGTGCCTCAATGAGCTCTTCAAAGGTGTTGTGGACGCCAGGAGACAGAAGTCTCGCGGTGGGCATATTAAGTTAAGCGCTTCACTCTCTGCTCTCTTGAGATCCAAGCAAGGGGTGGCGTACACGAGCCGACTGAGGACGAAAACCTGAACGAGCCGAGATGTGCTGCGCTCTCTCATGCCCTGTCGCCGAGTCGCCACGCGCTTAATGAGCCTTAATTATGGTTTGCTGGACCGAGGTCGTCAACCTGTCCAGCGTTACCTTGTTGCATTTGTTGGATTGTATAAACATTCCAAGCACCCGTATCATGCATACTTCCGGAATTTCGTTGCCTTGGATTTTCAGTTGCATCCTATTCGGCTCAGTTTTGCAGGCCCATTCATTATTATATGGATGACCAGCAGTTCCGACTTTTGTGGGGAGCATTCCAGTCGTGCCCAACGGGCGTGGACGTCTACGACGTCCGCCGCCTCTTGTAGGGCCGTCTCGATCTGCCCGTCTGATCCGTGATTCATCCATATCGTGACGTCATCAACATATAGGTTGCGTCTAATACCCTCTACGCCGTCAAGTTTTCCAGGGAGCGTGATCAGCTCAGTGTTGAATAAAAAGGGCGATAAAACTGACCCCTGCGGGGTACCCTTATTTCCCAGTGGTATGTTTTCCGATTTGAGTTCTCATATAGTTAGCTGCGCTGTCCTGTTAGACAAAAAATTTAAAGGGAAAATTCAAAGGAAGCGAACTTATTTCTATTCTGGTACTACACACGGAAAGGCATTAAAGGCATCATGAATGTTTTTAAAAAATTCCTAAATAATAAAAAAATGCGTGCAGTTCTCACTCGTAGTTTAGAAATAATCGCTGACTATGTGCTGGTATATAGACACAAGACACGTGAGTATACTCGGCGCGTCAACGCGTTAGTCCGCCGCTCAGAAGCATCAAAGTCCATATACTGAGTGCATACGAACTTCGTAAAAGTAAAAAGAAGGTTTATAAACATATACGATGTACTTAAAACCTATTTCAATTCGATGTTCTTCTATACACGCAACATCCGCAAACACGCCCTCAACAGATCCAAGTAGTCTAAGCTTGACAATTCGACTCTATGCGCGAAAGAACCTGGAATCGCCTAGATCCTCTCTTCCGGGCTATAAGAATTTCCCGCTATTATTGGCGAAAAGAGATATGTAAGAAAAAAAACACCATCTCTTGAACGGCGATGCAAAAACAAGAAGTTGGTTCGATATTGCTCTGCGAGAATAACGGCACCTTACCGAAGACCCAGTTCCAAGTGGCTGCGTCAGCCATCCCAAACAAAAGCGAACAAGACAAAAGCCAATGTTCAAATTCCCTAGCTTCTTGCGCGCTTTTCTTAAGCCTTGCGGCACATACTGCCTCCGAGCCCTTTCGGGCAACAAAAGTGCGGCCACGATAATAATAATGATAAAGAAAAGGAAAGCGAAGTACTCGCAGGTCGAGTGTTTCGAAACACGATTTGCGAGCGAAATGAATCGATTATGCCAGATTCCTACTTAATCTGCGCGCGCGAGCGCGGCACGCGGAAGAGGAGGGGAAAAAAATTGCTCGGGACCCGTTATTAGACGCAAATTCTATATATTCCTTGCGAGAGGGCAGGCAGGCACCCGGCAAGGCTTTTATGGTCACCATGTTTAATAAAACGGCCTCGCTTGTCTGAGACGCGCGGAGAGTTCATCTTATTAATAAAACAATCCCGTTACTGTGTTTTCTTTTCCCCGTCCTCACTGCGTTCTTTTTCTTTTATTTTTGTCCCCTCGCGCCAAAATCTTTAACACCGCTTGAACCAAGGAGCCGCAAGAATTTTTCCTCCGCCCAAGTTAATCACCAGAAACAAGTTTCGGGTGCGTTGTACAAAGAGGAAATAGAGAGGAAGAAAGTAGAAATGAAAGAAAAAAAGGAATGGCAGGAAAGACAGAAATGCGCGAGGCGAAGGAATGGCAACATTAACACAAACAGAACGGCGACGCCTTCACCGATTAAAGACAGCTTCCAGGTGAGGGAAAGAGAGGATACAGAGACAAAGACAACATTGTAACCCTTGTTGGCGGAAAAGAAACGAGATAGAAGCGAGTAAGGCTTAACAAAAGATTCAACGAACGCTGGGTCACTATATAGGGTGCAAAGGCAAGAAAGGACCATCGACGAGCAGACGAGAAACAAGGAACGGCTCAGACACCCGAAAAGCGAAAGACGAACAAAGGAAAAGAAAGGCTGTAGAAAACAAAGAAACACTGCATGGCCCTCGGAGTTGGGGAGGGGGCGGTCCAGGCGTCTGCTCGCACAAGGCGAAGCAGCCGACTCGGGAGGTAACGCAGTGCCCTCCCAGAGAGAGACAACATTATTGCGCCGAATAGCCACTTAGCGCTTTCAGCGCCCTCTCTCGCGGGGTCCTCCAAAGACGTTAACTAATCGCCATTTGCCCCCGGTGTCTCGCTTAATAAGGAGGCGGCTGCTTCACCTCCTCTCCCGCCCTTTTCTTTTACGAAGAGGACACAAATTAAGTGTTCATAAGCGCGGCCGCTGGGATTTTTTTTCGCCGTGGATTGATATACACCCCTCTCTTTCCGAGGGAGTGAGCGGCACGTGTTTGTACAGAGCTGGGGAAGCTTGGTGGGACAGTTTTGCGGCAGAACAGGAAGAGTGCCGGAAAGAAAAAAAGGATAAAAGAAGGGAAACAAAGATGAGATCCCGGGAGAAGTGTGTATAAAGGACGGGGTCACTGCTAGCCGCCTAATGTACACGCAGAGGCGGTGAGCAATATGCTTGAGCGTTAATAAAGAAATTCGCTTTATGTGCGTGCACCGCACAATGTGTCTCTGGAAGGACCATGTAATGAGCTCGCCCTGCGCTATACTCCACGAATACGTATTGATAATTCGCGTGCTGGCGTTAAAAGCGGCCTGAGAAGCAAGAATCGCGACAGGAGCGCGTGTGGACGCAGCGGCTCATTGGGGCAACGAGGGGTGAGGGCGGAGGAAGCCAAGGAGAAGCTGTTGGTGCCCTAATTTAGTTTGGCCCCTAAGTAAGTCCGCTCAAAATGAGTTTTTGAGAGGTACGAGAGAGGTAAGAGGCCGGCAAGAAAAAAAAATAAAAAAGGCAAAGTAAACACGCCTTACAGTTGTGGCTCGCTCTCTGCGAGCTGCAGTGGCGTAGGGGTTGACAGAGATGAGCAGAGCTGGCATAGGAGGGGGTGTAAGGGGGTTAAGGGGGAGAGGATACGGCTCGAAAGGGGTGCAAAAAGCGAGTTTAGCGACCGTGGAAAAGAGAGAGGGGGAAAGAGAGAGAAGGAGGCAACGTCCCGCCGTTGCCAGTGGTAGTTGTACGCGGCGCTTTTCTGTCTGCGCGCAGAGCATTAGCGTCGCGCTTCCGGCGTGACGTCATTTCCGGCCAGGGCAAATACGAGGAGCCGCTTGAGTCGGTCGATGATGACGGGTGCCGGAAAGGGGCCTTATTGCGAATGTCCCAGCGACGAGCCCTGCCGGAGCGGAGCCGGCTGAACCCGAGAGTGCGCCCAAGCAGTCACGGGCTGCTGTTTGCTTTGCCGCGCTACGGCAGGGAAACGCGTTTACGGCCCATCCGGCGGCACCTCGCGCCGAGCTCTGCGCAGTGATTTCATTAGCCAATCAGATGGGGCGTGAAAGCGTCCCCCTCGCCACCAGCTTTATACCCGCGCCATCTTCTGGCGCGAAAAACTTTGCCCGCTCGCACTTTGCCGCCGCGTGCAGTGCCGTCACGGAGCAATAAAGCGACGGCTTCTGCTCTGTGCGCAGCGATGTGACGTGAACCCCGCCCTCCAACTCACTGCCCCCCCCCCGTCTACGCTCTTTCCTTCACCACCTTGTCGGCACTCTTCATACTTGGTTTATCTCTTCGCTACGTGCGGAGACGCGGCGCTAACTTTGTTGGAAGTGGCAGCAGGACCTAAAAGGTGAAATGCTGTGACCCAAGCGTGAATGCTGCGTACGCCCTCCGTTTTCCCACTTAGTTCCTGCACTGGGCAACAATTCAAGGATTCTTCATTCGATTGTTGCTCAGAAAGAATAAGAGTCAACTCGGGGACCTTTGTGTTATTTTCGCGCACGCTACCTAAGAACGCGCATTGATGTTTGCGGGTGTCGAAACAAGAGGCACGCCGACATGTCACCATTGTTCATGGTGAAAAAATCGGTTAATAAAATTGCACACATTCCGCCGTTCATCAAGCGTCTTTCAAAAGCAAGCACACTGGCATGTCGTAAACTGCACGAAACATATCCAATGTGCACATCCCCTTCAAAGTTGAGGGAAAAGGCTCCTTGAAGAGCCGTATGCCGACCTGACTGATTAATTCCTTTTTACAGGTAGAAGCAGTATGAAAAGGAACACGCGATCCCGCGTCGATGCGGTCCGATCGAGTGGCTGTTCTGAAAACTGGAGGCACGCCCCGTCGCAAGCCCGACGGTGCGCGCGTGCGATGTTTAGTAGAGTACGAATTTTAAGAACAGCGAATCCGATTTCAAAAGCGGAATACGCACCAAAAAAGCACTTTGGCGTGCACAGCTGCCACACCACATCCTAAAGAAGGTGGCACGAAAGCCCGACAGGGAGTGCCTCCGCTGTTTATAACAGTCACAAGCGCGCGATCGGCTCGCATCGCCACCGGCCTGCGTGTTCCCTTTCATATTGCTTCTACCTGTATTTATGAAGCATTGAACTAACAAATAATTCTTCATTGTAATTTAAGAACACGAATTTCCTCCCTGTACTAAAGAACCGAGTGATTTCCAGTCACCTTCCTTCCTGTCTGCTCTCTTCATGAGATTCATCTTTTTATGATGGTACGATGTTTCACAGTATAGAATAACCAACCCGCCCACCTCTCTGCTATAACTGCTGTGTGCAAACAAGCTATCTTTCCAAGGAGCCGATGCTTTTTTGCCAATTTTCACAAATTTGTGCTCGTCGCGCTTTCCACTTTTGTCACCGCAAATCGCAGCTGTTTGTTTATTTTCGGTACTATTATCCACTTGGCGATTTGTACACAGTTGTTTACGCTGTGATTTGGCAGCTCTTTCTCACACTGCGCTCCTCCTAGTATTGATTTCTTTGATTGGGGTGAATTCAGCATCCTTCTTACTGCAACTTAGTGTGCTTTTTTATGCCAACTTCCGAACGTAGAAAGTAATGCTCTTTAAAACAGCGAGCGTAGTAGCACGCCCTCTGCATTCCTTTGCAGACAAACTTTGCTACCAGTAACGATGCCATTTTTTTATTTTTTGAATTTCTAGCATCACGTGCAACTTCGAAAAAAAAAGGAAATAGTTCCACGATCAACCGAGTGTCAATAAGCATTTTCATGGTATTTTAATATTACTATTACCAACTGTTTTGGCAGTTCGTAAGGAATTTTGTACACGCGTGTAAAATGTTGACTGTTGACGTGTTTCGTTGGAAAACTAATGAATTGGCCATATACATGGGCCGTTACAAAAATTTCTTTAGACAGTCCACAGACTTCTGTCTATAAAGTCTATAGACTATCCCCTATAGACTATAGACAACCCCTAGAGAACAGCCTATAGGCAATACAAATGCTATAGACAATCTATAGACAATCTGTAGATTTATGGCCATACACTTTTAGTAGACTTTTGTCTATGAACAGTCTATAGACTTTGAATAGACAAAAAGAAATATCTAAAGGGAGGCAATAGAGTCTATAAGAAGTCTATAGACTGTCTACAGACCATTTTTGTAAGAAAGGTGTCCTTAGATGAATTGGGTTTCCGGATATACTATTTAAGCAGAAAAATATTAGTCTTGAATCGAAATGATAAATTGCTCCTGAAAGGATTTAGCCACGCATGCAGGTTTCCTTGACTAAATGGCGTGGGATAGCGCTGAAGGCACTGACAAGGAAAACGACACCTGTGTAGAGAATTTTCGGGAAAAGGAAGGCCATTGATCATGTGCAGATAATGCTGCAAATGTCCTGAGGATGAGTTCCGTACGGCTGTTTCGAGCATCTTTAAAGGAATTGAACATTTAAAGACAACCTACTTTCAAACCTCCTATTTTTCACCTTACTGTTCTAAGTTGAAAATACTGACGACGCACTCAAGCATATGTTTTTTGCAGTAGACCCTGTGTTTCGTAACGTAATTATTTTCATTTTACAATAGATTATGTTTCGTAAAACACGTAGCGCTATATCCAAAACCTCCATTTTGTCATTCAATGCAATATGACTTCCTTAGTGCCGCACTACAACATAAAGATATAGTAAATATTCCGCTGTGGACAAGCCATGTTTATAATTCTTGCTCAGTGCGCTGATTATAAAGAAGACATTTGAAAATAGCCCTGAATGGTACCTATTCTTATTCAAGAAAAACGTAACGCCGAAAATCCTGAACGTCAAATCTGAGAAGAAAAAAAAACTCCGTACCCGTAATTTTTTTCTGTTATTTATTAATTTAGCCTGCAACTCATTATAATCTCTCAAACTCTCACACACGTAGCATATATGTCAAAAGAATGGCATATTGCATGTCTTGTGGAACGATATTGATGCACTTCAAAGACGGAAGTAATGACCTCGCCCCCCCCCCCCCCCCCATACGGTGTTAAAACTCTCTTTAAAAAGCTGCAAAGGTTGTCGTTATAATTATGTGTTGCATTTAACGTTCTCTCGTCGACGTAACTCGCCTCGAAAACGGCCAATTTGCCGCTGTTGCACTTGAATTTTTTTTTTTTAATAATTGTCGAATTCGATATTTTCGCTTGTAGCGCTCAAGTTGCGCCATTTTACTCTTTTCTTCAGATCAGCTCGAGAAAGCATCAACGGCAGTGCCGCCAGCAGTTGATCTTGACGGATTGCAAGCATTAAAATAATGCCGATTTTTGTGATTTTGTGAGTATAAATATATATATATATATATATATATATATATATATATATATATATATATATATATATATATATATATATATATATATATATATATATATATATATATATATATATGGAAAGGTCACTGATTGTTTTAGTGAGTTGAATAAGTCATTCAAGCTATACGAATGGTCCGTCCGCCCGTACAGCCGCCGTCAAAAGTATGCAGCCCAAGGAGTTTGCTTCTAAGCTGTTCAGCGGAGCTCCCTGGCAGTTCTAGCAGGCCACAGTTTAGAAAGATTGAGTATGTGAAGCCATTCCTTTTCCGAGACATTACAGTCACTGAAAATGCATAGCGAGGCACACAGCAAGCCTCACAAGCAAACCCCTTGGGCCGTATACTTTGACACGAGGTGTACGTACGTATGTATGTCCGTCTCTCTGTCCGTCTTTCTCTCCTCTTTTCCCCGTTTTTTCTCCCTCTCTCATGTTTACAAGCGCCTAAACCCAACAAGAGGCCGCGAAGGCGCACGCCTTTCGTCTTCCACAGCCAACCCATTCCCCCTGCGCGAAACCACGACCTTCCGACCGAACTGGCACCTTCACCCCGCATGCGCGCAGCATGAACAGCAGACAGGGTTCATGCAGTCCCGTACCTGCACCCTGGCCTCGCTGAGGTCCAGCCTGAGCGCCAGCTCCTCCCTCGTGAACACGTCCGGGTACTGGGTCTTCTCGAAGGCGCGCTCCAGCTGGTGCAGTTGGAAGGTGGTGAACGTGGTGCGGCTGCGCCGTATCTTGCGGGGCTTGTTGCCCAGCCCTGCCTCATCCGCTCCCGTTTGGTGCATGGACAGAGTCGGTCCCTTGTCACCCGCGCCGGCGTCAAGCGAAGGGGAGGCCGCCAAGCAGAAGGAGCTGCCACCACCTTTGGAGCGGCCGTTCACGGATCCCGGGTGCGAGCCGGCAGTCTCTGCGCCCCAAAGAAAGCAAGCTGCTTCTGTTTCCGTGTTCGATAGCTCACGACGCATATAGTAGGGTCCGGCTGGTCTAAATGAGAAGTAAAAAAAAAAACAGTTGCGCAAACAAAGACACGCATTCTATACATCCACATTGGTCCTGCTTTAACGATGTTTGTTGGTTTGTTTTCTTAAAAAACAAAAACAAAAATTGAGCCCCCCAAATAAGTTTTATCTCTTTAAATAAAAAACCGAGCACCTAATACCAGCGAATAAGCTATAACGTATCCCGTTGTGTCAACGAGTCAGGTTCGTCCGGTAAGAAGGCTTAAATACTTAGAAACACTGGACCGCACAGCAAGGCCCTGCGGATCGCGTGTTTGGGACCCCTGAATGACAGTAAAGCGTACGGGCTCTCTAGTACCAGTACTGTGCAAACAAGTGTCTTTTTTTTTTTTGTCTGGCTAAATTCACAAGTGCTTTGTTTCGTGGCAGCTGCTAATGTTTTTACTCATCAGACAAACAACAAACACAAGGAAGGCACTGAATCTCATAGCCAAAAGGCCTCATTAGTGAAGATAAGAAGTGACGCGTATTATGTCTATGCTGTTTTTTCATTGTGAAGGTAGGAATGGTGAGCAGTGTTCAAGGAAGGTGGCAGCGGTAGCTTTTTAATGCAATTATTTTATTTACGGCACGGAGCTATCAAGAAAACGTCTGCAAACGTTATGTAAAGAGTTAAACACATGCTTCTTCAGCTGTGGGCTATTTTTGAAAGCACGCCAACACGTAACCACCTCGAGCCCTGAACAAGGACTGTCACTTATTCACTGCTCTTTCTGATTTCTATTTCTTTTGTTTGCCGTTGGTGTTCTTAGTACCACCGGATTTAGAACAATGCGTAGCGTCATTCTGTGTGGCCCATGCTACAGTTCAACTTAAGTTCCACAATACGTCACTGCGATATGAACACCTGCATGAGCAAGACAAAGCTCTTCTAGCTAGATTTCTAATATTTGAATTCCTTTTATAACATTATCGGTTCTATAAGCAATATATTCGCCACGACTTATCGCAAAGAAAATATCACAGATATTCAATGGGATTGCTGACAAAAATTATGTGAAGGATAAATAAACGCAACACCTTCATTGCGTTAATCCATGCATTTCCTTGTCGATTATGTTATTAATCTTTAGCTCTGCTTTTATTCTTGAACTACTTGGATTAATATGTGCTAAACTGATTAACCAGTGGCTCTTGAACCTGTTCTGACTACGTACAGGATATTATTTCATAGTAAATGTTTACAGTTATTTCTTTTGTCTCACACACACACACACCCATGACTGCTGCAGATTGATCACTCGGGTGCTCGTTGACACATACTGTCTTGAGGTCTGCATTAATCTATTAATTTTGAATGAGAGCTTTCGCTCGGCAAGATGAGTTTCTTTGCATATGCACAAACAGAATGTGTTTAGTCTAATTCAATCATAGTAACCCATTTAACGCCTATTTGTAGAGTTTAGTTGGCATAAAACAGGAAAGCGGGTTTGAGATATTCTCCCAGCAAAATCGCCGCACTTTATGAGTAATGAAAGTACGAAGCGCACACTATGAGCGCTCGAATCAATCATTAGATACTTCAAGAATGAAATGTATATAGCACTTAACAAGCTGAATTTTAGGAATAGTATTAGCAGCAATAATAATAGTAGTAAATAAAGAATGGGATACGCAAAAATCAACAGTGCAGTTACATTCACATAACCTGTTCCATGCAAATAAAATTGATTAGTCAGAAAATCGATGCTGCATGAAGTAGCCAGGGAAGAAATAATTCAGCGTGGTTTCTCTCAGGCCCGTTGAGCTTCGCGCATGAATCCAGTACGTTTCACAAGGAAAAAGCAAGGTGTTTCCGGCTCATGTTCCTGTATCGCCTTATACCGAATGTATTACAGGCATGCTCTTGCAGCAAGGTGTAAGTAGGAACAATGCACGCCTTCATGCTCAATAAGCAGCCTCTAACATGTGTGACTGCATTTTACTGGCAGTTTACTAACATGGAAGTTTCGGTTTCTCGTGGCATACTCTCTATTACCGGTCTACAACGTGACCAAAACACTGTTAACTGAAATCATAGCTGCTCTTATGGGCGCTATAGCGAATGCTGCTTGAGGTTATCTTCGAAAAGTTCAGTTGTCTAGCGCAATTTCAAGCCGCTAACTCTGGGGTGAAAAAAACAACAAAAAAAAACTGGGATTTTATCTAACGCATGGGGGGTAGCGCACGTGAAAATCATGTTGAACAAACTTTTCTCTGAGCGCGTGTTGTGTCAAAGTCAAAATTGAGGGTTAGTATGTCAAAATTACTCACGGGGACAAAGACGAATAAGAATCGAGGTGGCACGTGCTCCGAGCGTGTCAGAAGTAATACGTTGAAAGCTTGACTGCTTTATCGGCTCAAGCAGGAAAATGCATGCAGCAATGAACTCTTTGTGCGTAAGTTAGGTAGCGGTGGTACTAGTGCACCTTTCCGTGCAAATAAACATCTGCCGATAGTGCGCTGCTGGTCCTCGTCACGTCTTCTTCCAACAGTGGAGTAAAGAAAGCGCGAATATAAGTTAAAACAGCATTGAAGGCACTGAGTGCGAAGTGATCTCGTTGATATATGATCATTTTGTGCGAGAAAAGCAGCGAGGCGTTTGAAACCGCTGCAGTGTGTTGTCAGTTCTCTACACATTTTTTTTCCCTACTAAAGACAGCATTTTGGCTATGCAGCTAAGTGCAGGCCACAGCTGTGTGCTCAGAGCCTTCGTGTGCTGTAACTTTATAACTCCACTATTTAATGCTAGACAGCATAAGAACTGCATGTGTCATGTGAAGGTCCGTATTGCAGCCACAGGCATCGTTATAAGTTTCAGCATACTATTTTGAGACACTGAGACCTTGTATTTAAATACGAATGAAGGAATGAAGTGATGGCCTCTCCTAAAGACAATTTATTATTTTTCGCACGTTAAAGTTGCGCATAGACAAAGCATCGTGAAAGTATGACATCCTGAAAATACTTGGCAGTGTATCTGTTATCTGCACCCAAGCCTTCTTATCGATAAAAAACATTACAACAAACCTACAGCTGAATGAAACCGAAGAAAAACACGTACTCTACGTCTCAACAAGGAAGGCCAACCGCTCGAACGTCTGCGAATGCACGCAAAGAAACGGCGCAAATCACACTACGATACGAAGCAAATTGGTGCGTGGCACGCACCTATCCTGGCCGATGGATGCTGAGCGAGACTGAAGTCGAGCACGGATGAGGAGGAGGCTGAGCAGGGCGGCTGCGGCGTGGCCGGACTCGCAGCCGCCGCACCGGCCAGCAGCCTCTCGATGCTGTACAGCGAGAAACGGGAAGGCTTGGTGCGCGCCGCCGCGGGCAGCGAAGACGGCGGGCCTTCCACCGGCACCTGCTGGGACTGCTGCATCTCGCACAGGTGGCGACGTCCCGTCCCGCACGCCGCACAGCTCCGACGGTCACGGCGCGTTTGCCGCCTAGTCCCGCCGCTCCCCCATCTTTAGGGAGGGGGGAACCCCGCGCGGGCTCAAGAAAAATAAGGGAGCGCGAGGAGGGGGCGCTCCGTCGGTGGGAAGGGGGGGAGACGCCTGTCGGCAGCCGAAAAACAGCGAGGAGGCAACTAGCGCCGCCACACAAGTCGTTTCGGAACTAGACGCGCGCGCGCGCTCGTTGAGCTTGCCAGCCTTTTTCCCGCTCGCGCACTCCTGCATTCGTCCGCGCCGCCCTCCCCCCCCCCCCCCCCTCCCCCCGTTCTCTTCCTTTCGCTCTTCGCGCTATGAAACTCCCTTCGGCGCCTCGCTCGCGTGCTCGCTCCGAAGCTCCAACGTGCGCACGTGCTTGCGGGTGCGGACGGCGAATTGGCGCTGCACCTGAGGCTTACTTTCCTCCACATTGTCATATTTCATAGCGATGGACGTTCATAGCCTTGGCTGCGGCGAGGAAGTCAGTCGAGTGTTCGTAACAAATACCAAGAAGAGGAGAGAATTCCTTATAGGAACCCCCCCCCCCCCCCCCGTCGGTCGGACATTAAGAAAGATGCGATGATGATTCATGCATCATACAAAGCAATTCACGAATATGGCACGAATGTAGTTTCTGCTTGTATGAAATATTTGTTTTCCCTCTACATTTATCTCGCCGTCAGCGATCTAAGCTTCATTACGTATATGTATTTGGTTACGAAAATAGCGATAAAGGAAAGAAAATAAATGGGCTGTGTGGAAACAGGGCGATACGGGAAGCAGTTCTTTGCTAGCTCATTCAGAGGAAACATGCGCATGCTAGGTAAGTGTCGTGCTGATACTCGTTCCGCAACAGGCGCAGGAAACAAGAATATGTGCAGAACGAAGAACTACACACTCTGTGTCGTGTCTACCACGCTAGGAGTGGGTGAATAAACATTTATTGGGTCGTCCCTTTAGATGCTTACCAAACACTCTGCCTTTCACTACTTCTGTGGGTCCGCGAATGTCTTCCCGAGTTTGTTTTTTTTTGTCCCCTCGTTTGCATTATATCTCTCCTTCCTGACAGTAGCTCTTCTGTATTTTACTTCCCTGCATAAGTGTGTGAGCACGCCTTATAGTTCTACTCTCTTCATGCTAGGTAGTGTTGGAAAACATCAATTCAGATGAGAGCGTAGTTTCAGTTTCATTGACCGGAAGCTCATTTTACCAGCGTTAGTATCCGCCGCAAGTAAAGTATACCTCGCATAATCGCAAACGCTGCATATCCTGAAGGGAATGCACTCTAACACGTGTTTAATCCCCATAAATGGTGAAGATATCTCCTAAAAAGCTGTTTTTATTGTTATGTGCCTTTGGTGCCCCTCGTTACATTTGTTGTACTTATAATTATTTCATGAGCCTGATAATGTATATTACTGTCTGTCTAATAGCTTTCGTCGGTTTCGCTTTTTTTTTGTCTTCGTACATATACATCACACGGCGGCATGAAATCGTGACCTCAAACTTCGTTCTCGGATCCATAAACAAAACTATAAGTTTGTTTATTGTTTACTTGCTTTCTTGCTTGCTGTTTTTGTTTGGTCGCTTTTATGGTTTCTTGGTGTTTAACTTCCCAGAGCGACTGATTCTCTGAAGGATGCTATAGTGGAGGGCTCCGGATAATTTCAACCACCCGAGGTTATTTAACGTGCACTGTGACAGCACAGTATCGGGCCTGCAGCATTTCGCCTCCATCTAAACGTGGCTGCCGCAGCCGGGATAGAACCCGCGTCGCTCGGGTCAACAGATGAGCACCACAACCACTGAGTCACCGCTTGGGCCTTTTTCGTTTATTAGCAACTATATAACCGCTGTAGTTTCCTATAAAGCAGTAATCTCTCGTTCGGCACAACTGTAAAAACCATGCACCTAGGAATAATTTCAAGTAAAATAAGCATCCACCAAAGATTTTCTTCACGCCGGCACATGTTTGTGTACTCGGCGCCTTACGAACAAGGAGGAAGACAGTGCGAAAAGTAATTAAAAAAAAGTACAATGGATGTGTTGGTAACAGCCTAAGCTATATCAATAACGAATGCGCTCTAAATAATTTCAAATGCCATTTGTGAAACACGCATCAGCACTTGTGCGCACTAAATGTCTCTTAATGACCCTTTTATATTCAATAACCGCCGTCCTCAGTATGTAGGACTCGGATGAGCATTTCAGGAGACCTTTCAAAACGCATACTTCTCAGTGGTTATGGCTCAGTGGTTACGGCGCTCGGCTGCTGACCCGAAAGACGCGGGTTCGATCCCGGCCGCGGCGGTCGAATTTCGATGGAGGCGAAGTTCTAGATACTGTGCAATGTCAGTGCACGTTAAAGAACCTCAGGTGGTCGAAATTTCCGGAGCCCTTCACTACGGCATCCCTGATAGCCTGAGTCGCTTTGGGACGTTAAGCCCTCATAAACCAACAACTACATCGGGTTTCAGTTACACGACCACGCGGGTGGGGTCCTAGTAACAGGTCTCGCTGTATTTTTTTTTATTCATGCGCAGTAGGCAGAGCACATTCATGCCATTTGTTTCTGCCTGTCGGTGCCGTCATGTTTATCTCGAATAATCTATGAGCGAAAGAATGGCGCATCTATTACCAAGCGCTTGTCAAAGCAGATTTCACTCCTACCTTAAGGAAAATAACACCAGAGGCTGGGCTACCAACTCTTTGCTGTCTTCCCAGTTTCCTGTATGCGTCTTCTTTTGGCTGATGCTATTTTTCTTAATGCAATGCACCAACGAGCCCAACAACGTGCTTTACTATAATCACTCATACCATTAAATGGCCTCGGAAAATATTGTACATCACCTAAAATTGTTTGTCTAGTCCATTAAAAAAAAAACGTGTTCAATGACCAGACTCCAGGTGAAATCGGAGGTGACTCCGCTCCGATAGCTCCGTACCGCACGGCAGCTTCCTCGCTCCGTGCGCAGTCGCTCCATCGAGCGCAGCAGCGCAGGTGAGACTCGCCGTGAAAGATGGCTGCCGGAGTCCTAGAGCTGAGGGAGAGTACGGCCGGCCGAGGAGCAAGAAAGAAGAGGAGGAGAAGGGCTCTCAATCTCGGCGTCGATTGGTCGAACCCCGAGCTCGGGGAGGCGTGGCCACGAATTGGGGTGGGTGGTTTTTTCGCCGGCCGCGGCAAACGGAACGCGACACGAGAGGAGAGAGGGGATTTGGTTAACGAGATCGGGCAGCGCCGAAAGGCAAGGGGAAATTCCTCGAGACAGACGCACGCACGCCAAGAGAGACACAGGCAGCTTTCATCTGTTTCGTTTAGTTACGGATTTCTTTGTCCTTTTTTCTTTCTTGCTGCGAAAAGCAACTTTTCTGTTGTTCCACTCCCAGGACGTTATTCCTGCTGGCAGCCAAAGCTGCAGCTCTCTCACTGTGCCCTTTCGCAGCTGCGAGTGCGATAGCATTTCCTCCTCTTGTATGCTTTTGTTTAGCTTTAATGGCGAACATTCCCCGTTATTTTCCTTTTCCCCTGCTCTAAAGAAAAAAAAAAGCTGAAAAACAATGGCGATGCGGGATGAAAGGGGTACCCGTTTACCGATGTTTGTTTCCAAAGGAAAACTTCGAGATAACGAGGTGTTAAAAACAACCTCGGAAAGGAATTCATCTCTGGCGTCTCGTTAGCGCCAGA
Source organism: Amblyomma americanum (assembly GCF_052857255.1). Classification (NCBI taxonomy): domain Eukaryota; kingdom Metazoa; phylum Arthropoda; class Arachnida; order Ixodida; family Ixodidae; genus Amblyomma; species Amblyomma americanum. The sequence continues at coordinate 211,219,857 of NC_135499.1, forward strand.
GTTCAAAATGGAAGCATGCTTTGAGAATGACGGAATGATTGCAGCCACAGTCACCGATTCAGGATGTAGTCGACTCGGTGACTGTTAATAGGGGCGGTGACACACTGACGGTTCACCATCTAGAAAGTAGATGGAATATTCAAGAAAATAATTAAATTATAACTAATGTAACGGATGAAGAAAGTAAGGTATTAAGCGATTTTACGTCGATTAATGGTCATCTTGAAAATAGCTTAAAGAAGCGAGATTAAAAAAATAATAAGGAAAAGGGAACGTGTAGCGCGCCCACAATGTGACCAACTACGGTAAGATAGACGTGTCCATTGTCAATAGCTTCTGCGCGATGTGACATTACTGTGCATGTACCCCAACAAATGCGAATGTAATCAAACGTTAAAGTCCACTCTTAAAAAACAATGGCTTCCACGTAAAAGCAAAGGACAAATCGCAAAATTTCGCAAAGGAAGGTATCCTTGATTGGGACATGTTGTCCTCTAGTTAGTGCAATTCTACAGATATGGCAAAGTTCCCCTAAAAACACACACAAGACAAGGTACAGAACTAGAGCAACAAAACGCAAACAAAAGAGGGCAACAAAACACACACAACAGGGTGCAGGACGAGCGAGTTGCGCTCGTCCAGCATCCTGTCTTGTGTATGTTTTTACGCTCAACTTTACCATGTCTAGGAAAGTTATCTTTTACCCTCTCCTGCGGAGCAGCTGCTGAGGTCGTTATCTCTTTTTAAACAGAGTCGACTTTTACCCAGACGTGGCTGAGAAAGAAAAAAAAAGAGAAAGTTAGGAGCAAGTGCTAGCGGGCCTTTTAATTCAACACAACAGGACCCTTGAAAATATAGGTGAAAGGTGGTTTAGCAATTGCTCCAACGCGAAGAGAAAGCAGGACAAGGGAGGAGCATCGGACAAGCGCCGACTACGAAATTTTCATTGAAGAGACAGCGGCCAGAAATAAATGAGCGTATGGGGCACATGAAACGCGTGATCAAGAAATCACCAAGCTTTTGAAAACTGCAAAGGCACATGTACTGAGCATTATGCGCACACCTTTTCGTCACCGTGAGCAACCCCTTTCGACGCTTGTATGCTGGTCAAGAGCATGTCTATTTCGCATCGGTATGCCATAATCGTAATCCAGTCATACCGAGGCGTATAATTTGTGAATTCATAAACTATGTGTTTCTAATAATATCACGAAGCTTTGCAATGCTTGCTTGTTCTGGCTCTCTGCTCGAAGCCGCTGGAAAGTAGCATTATTACTTTGTTTAAAGTAACAATAATATGCTGCTTATTGATGGCATGCCGAAGTACATAGTATATGAACTTCCGTGAGCAAACAGATAGCTTGTGGGGCAGTGCCCGACAGCATCGGGCCCGCAGGTTAGACAGTACTACTCGCATCAGCTTATATCATAAACCAAAGGCCAAAAGATACAGGGAGGAGAATAGAAAACAAATAAAGTAAGAAAAATTACTGGAGTGCTTAAGTATCATTATGTGATGGCAATGCGTTAACATTAGGTCTCCTTGCTTGAAGAGCTGAGGTTGCGGCTTAGCGCATTAATCAGATCAAACTTGGATTTGAACAAGGCGTTTGATAATGTCACGCACGATGCTATCTTAAGGAATCTCTCGGACATCAACCCAGGGGAAAGAACTTTCCAGTACATCAAGTCATTTCTCAGTAACAGAACGGCAGAGATAGCAGTGGGAGAGATTAAATCAGACTATATCTCACTTGGAGGTAAAGGAACGCCACAGGGCTCAGTCCTGTCACCCTTCCTTTTTAATCTCTCACTAATTAAAATTCCTTCTAAATTAGCAGCCATCCCGGGGCTGCAACACACATTCTACGCAGATGATATCACTTTATGGACCACAACTGGCAGCGATGGTCAGATAGAGGATACCCTGCAACAAGCTGTAGACATAATACAAGACCTGGCGGGTAAAGCAGGGCTAACCTGCTCGCCCTCCAAGTCCGAATTATTTCTAATCAGATACAAACCAAGGGGCCCTCGAGCAATAATTACAAACCTCCGCCTCCACTGAAAATCTGGGTGGAAGGGCTCCCTGTAAAGGAAGTTCAAACTATAAGAATCCTAGGGCGCTTCCTTCAGTCGAACCGGAAGAACAAGGAAACATTAGAAAAACTCCAGACAACCGTCAATATGACGGTAAGACTAATTAGACGAATTGCAAGCAAAAAGAAGGGAGTGAAGGAGACAGAACTTTGCAAAATAGTACAAGCATTTGTAATAAGCAGGCTTGTCTACGCACTCCCATACTTAAAATTAGACAGTAGTGAAAAAGCCAAAGTAGAGTCTATATGTTCAGAACAGCATACAAGGTAGCATTAGGGCTACCGAGCTGTACCTCCACCGAAAGGTTTCTGGGCTTGGGAGTACACAACACCTTAGACGAGCTTACAGAGGCACACTTAACGATGCAGAGAGGCCGGCTTTCCCGCACCAAAGCAGGAAGAACCATACTTGATCGTTTAGGACTAGGCATACAGTTGCCACCCCAAGATACCAAAACACAGATACCTAAACGCATCGCTAAGGTAATAAGAGTTAAGCCACTAGCTAAGAATATGCATCCTGCTCACCACGAGGAGAGAAGAAGGGCTAGGGCAAAAGCTCTACACAACATATACAACCAAGATGAACATGCAGTGTATGTAGATGCCGCAGAATATCCCCAGAAACGAGCGTTCGCACTAACGGCGGTGGATACGCAAGGTAGACTGATAGTCTCCGGCACTACCATAACGAAATCCTCGGAAACGGCAGAAGAGGCGACAATCGCCCTTGCTATCATTAACACAGAAGCTACTACCATACTCAGCGACTCTAAATTTGCCATACGCAATTATGCGAGGGGCAGAATTTCTCAGGCAGCAATGAGCATATTGGGTCAAACCAAAGACTTAGACAGAATTATTGAATTGATATGGGTCCCGGCTCTCTCGGGGAACCCTGGTAACGAAGAGGCACACATAACAGCTCGAGGATTCGTCAGCCGAGCAGGGGACGCTGTCGTTGCTGAGAGTTTTTCGAAGGACGGCCTATCATCTTTTCACGATATTACTAATCATTTGAAACTTGAAAGGAGGATATTCCCTCCTCCAGACAAAGCCTTTAATAAGGAGCAGGAGACCACTTGGAGGCGACTCCAGACGCGATCCTTCATGACGCCTTACCTGTTGTCAAAATTCTACCCTGGTGAATACGACCCTGCATGTACATTATGTGGTGATTTAGCCACTTATGATCACCTACTGTGGAATTGTAAAGAGGAGCCGCCCCCGAAATCTCTAATACAGGTTCCTACTCTCGAGCAGTGGGAGGCCGTGTTGGTCAGCTCAGACTTGGGAGTTCAAACCCGGGTCATTGAATGGGCTACCCAGGTCGCTGTCAGCCGTGGACTGATAGCCACCTAGCACGGATCGTCTGCATTCTGCCTTTTCTGACGAATTAAATGTTTTCCGATCCAAATCCACGGTAGCCACCCGCAGGGTTGTTCCCCTTGGCAACCACGCTCAGTTCGTTGCCAAGACAACCATCGCCAGGCAACCACCCCCTCCAGGAAGCTGGTAGCCACCTTTCGACATCTCCCCTAAAAGTGGATGGGGTGGCAGGCGGAAAGTGTACACAACACTACGCTGCCGGTCGCCGGACACTTTTTCTTTACGATGGGACTTCTAACGCCAAGCACGAAAAAGAAAGTTGAAGCAGACATTTAAGCTCCGCCTTAAAGGTTGACGCGATGGCGTAATGGGCTAACTGCCACATATGCAGAAGGTCATTCTCTACTTTACATTCGTGGATCCCTGGGAGCCCTCATACCCCTCCTGACGCAGTGGTGCAGCGGTTAAGCGATGCGTGCTCTCAGGGCACGCATCTGAGAGCACCTGCGATGGCAGGTGCTCTCAGTGGTGGGTCTTGTGCGGCCAAGGTTGCTCTTCCCGAGCTACCAATCATTAATTTAACTACCACCTACCACGGTGGGCAGTTTGCTCACAATCCGCCCTTATAAGAATGGTCTATAGACAGTCTATAGACTTCTGACTGACTCTATTGCCTTCCTATATATATATATCTTTTTGTCTATTCATAGTCTATAGATTTTCTATTGACAAATGTCTCCTAAAAGTGTATGGCCATAAATCTATAGATTGGGTATAGCCTGTCTATAGGATTTGTATTGCCTATAGACTGTTATTTAGGGTTTGTCTATAGAGAGTCTATAGACTTTATAGACAGAAGTCTATGGACAGTCTATAGACTGTCCAAATAAATTTTTGCAAGGGCGGTGGGCAGGTTGTGATGACGCCGCAAGGTCACACCACCTAGGTGGCTCACCTGCCTCCTAGGTTGCTCTCTGGACATCACGTGGTGATTTTTCGCTCACAAAGGCGACAACGCTGACGCCGGATTTTCTGGGTAACGAGGGCCTTTATTGCTATCCCGTTAGTTCGCGCTTGATGTCGTCGTAGTTACTTAGGTACCTTATCTCGAAAGTTCATCTTCCCCTTAAATTGAGCACAGCCGAGAGCGACCATTGTTCCTGATCTTCGAAGACCTGCGAGCACACTCGCTGCTATCTCCGAGCCGTGTTGTTACTGGTTGCGAGCAAGCAAGGGTTCGTCCATTTTTTGGTGAGCCCAGTGAGAATAGCGCCTTTTTCTTTAACCTGCCACCCACGTCTGCGTCCGTGCTGTCATCCTAGACACGTGATGATATGCTGACATCTGTTGGAAGGTGTGCTTGCAGTCGGAACCGCGATCAATCGCGCTAAGTATGACATGCCAGTACTCCGATAGAGATCGATACTTCGGATGAAAGCGCCGTGATGCGCAGCCCTAAAACACGCGGGAACAGTGCAGAGAAACATGTTTTTTCGACTGCTTTCTTGGTGAACAGCTTTTCAGCACCACCGCATTCCCACTGCTTCGTAGAGCGAGTTCCAAATACGTGTTGCGCGTTGTAACTCATGGTGAGCATAATATAGCTTTAACTTCAATACTGAAGTCAGGATATATATTTCAGCGGCTGAGGAAAGAAGCGACAAAAAATATTCGCGCTTTAAATACACTGCAAAAAAGAAGCATAAACCGTCGCGCGCTATAGTCTCTCTTGAGACAAAAAGAGAGGGAGAAAAATATTTTTATTGAAGCAATCTTCGGTGGTCGGAGCCCCTCTTCCGGTAGTCCGTTGGACGCTGCTGCAGCTCCACCGATTTGTGTTGGCGCCGCAGGTCAGAGCCAGACACTGCGCCCTCCCACTGCTCAGCCGTCGGACTGTTAAATCTTTCTTGATAGGCTCACATTATGTGGTACAGGTCTGTCTCCCTCCTCTCCGCAGTGGCATCATCATCGTCAGCAGCAGCCTGACTATGCCCACTACAGAACAAAGCCCTCTCTCGTATCTCTCCGTTAACCCTGTCATGTACCAGCTGCAGCCACCCTAGCCCAGCAAACTTCTTAATCTTATCCGCCCACCTAACTTGCTGCCGCCCCCTGCTGCGCTTCCCTTCCCTTGGAATTCCGATTTGTATAATTCCTTTATCCCTTCCCTTACGGCGCGGTTCAGGTGTCCAACGAAGTATGAGACAGATACTGCGCCATTTCCTTTCCCCCAAAACCAATTATTATTATTATTATAAAACCTTGTAGATCTTCTTTGGGTTGTACATTGGATCTGTCTGTAGACGCCTGAGCAATTTGTATACTTAATTATTTGCTTCCTATCGGGGGGGGGGGGGGGGGGCGGATATATCCTCCTTGAAAGTCTGTAGTGCTGGAGAATTTCCGTGTTTGTGAATAGATGGCTCGTAGAGCAGTGGTGAATTGTGTGGGGTGCCCCGAAGGAGCACAGCTCTAAAGCAGCAGAGTTCGCGCCTTCGTTCCCTTTGATTTATTGATGCGCTGGGACCTATGTTACAGCAATCCTGTCCAGCATTGGAATTCTACCCTCTAATATTTTTGCCCACATTGCCAATCCTACCTTTAATATAATTCCTACAAACCGTCTGCGAGTCTGGTGTAATTGCTGGATTGTTTCCCTTGACCACCGCAAGTTCGCAAAAGCTACGGAAGCTTCCTCCGCTGCAAGCGGATATTGAATTCTTATGGAGGCACACTTAATTAGCTCACTTCCCTGGCTGCCACTGCAATCACCATTTAGTCATTAAACGGGCCTGCCGCGAAACAAAAATAGGCATAAAGAAAAAATACGAAACGCGACAAGTACGTGCAAGACAACGAGTGATGACTAATAATTACCCAGTAATTTTCCTGTATACTTACGCGTTGCCAACAGGCATATATCTATGGCTCAAAATACTTCACAACCAAATGATAATGGCGCCACGAGACAGTGACTAAAGTAACGCCGTGAGAATGCGACCCCTTCCCTCACCCCCCCCCCCGTAATGCAATTTGTGACACTGTGGGTATTTTAATAAATAAACCAATTAATTAATTAATTAGAGGCCCCAGTACCTTTATACAGAACCCGGAAAGCGCGCGCCATCGCTTCTTATAAGCGATAGGCAGGCTAGCGAAAGCCGATAGAGACTAAGGTCTTATTCAGTCATCACACGGACAAAAGAAAAGGAGCACGGAAAGCAATAGAGTTAATTAGTTCAAAGCAGCCTCTGTAATTTTTTCTTGCGCATTGTGCAGTCTGTCGAAGCAAATGGCGGCCGCACTTCAATACAGTCAGCGCGTACGCATTTTTCGTTCAAAGCATGGTTGATAGCGCCCTAATACGGCGCCACAAGAGTGCAGTCAATGTCCATGGTGCAGTCACGCGCTTTTTTTAAAGCGACAGCTTTACTGGCCGCAAACTTGAGATTTCGCCGTGGCGGTGCTCCGAGGAGGCACATGACGTCACAACGCGCGCCTCGCCGCGGATATTTCTCTCTCTCTCGCTCCCTAGTCACTACTGCATATGCGCCACTAGTAGCACCGAGCCACAGGTGTTCCGCCACTGCGCAGGGCCGCGCCTTTCCTGAATAATAATAATAATAATAATAATAATAATAATAATAATAATAATAATAATAATAATAATAATAATAATAATAATAATATTAATAATAATAATAATAATAAGAAGAAGAAGAAGAAGAAGAAGAAGAATAATACGTTTTTGTGGAAAGGAAATGGCGCAGTATCTGTCTCATATATCGTTGGACACCTGAACCGCGCCGTAAGGGAAGGGATAAAGGAGGGAGTGAAAGAAGGAAGGAAGGAAGAGGTGCCGTAGTGGAGGGCTCCGGAATAATTTCGACCACCTGGGGATCTTTAACGTGCACTGACATCGCACAGCACACGGGCGCCTTAGCGTTTTCCCTCCATAAAAACGCAGCCGCCGCGGTCGGGTTCGAACCCGGAAACTCCGGATAAGTAGTCGAGCGCCCTAACCACTGAGCCACCGCGGCGGGTATTCCTGAAAATGCAACTTTCAATTTTCAGTTTTCTCTTCTTTCCCTCCCTCCTTTATAATAATAATAATAATAATCCCTTCCTTTACGGGGCGGTTCGGGTGTCCACCAAGATACGTGAGACGGTTACTGTCATTTCCTTTCCTCAAAACCAAACAAAACAAGTGAGCCGACGGCGTTCATTGGCGTTTACAACTTTGCAAAGGCAGTTCATTTTCACGAAAGGAAAGGCGCACAACCGGCTGCGTGGGTAAGTGGAGACCTCAATCTCGCTTTCATGTACGTGGCGTTGGTGTCCAACTGCAAAAGCCTGCTTTGATTGCGTTCCGCACACTGGATAGGCAACGCACCCTCCCTGTAACCCTGGGAGGTGGCATGCAGTTAATGGTTGATCGCGAGAGATTGATCACCAAAGGAATGCTGCGGCCTAGCTATTGCTGCAGTGCCGCATGTCAGCCACAACGCTGTCAGCGCTAATGCATTCAGGACACATCTTTCTCTCACCACCGCCACATGTACCAAAGCACGAATGAGGCGTCCGCATATCCAAAGAGCCGGTTATGCGCCCTTCCTTGCCTCAAAGCCATCGCCGTCTAGAACATTGTCAACGCCAACGCCGCTGAGCACGGTGAACGCCGACATCTTTCGCTTTGTATATCCTGGATTAGCTGAGCTAATCCACATTATTTTTTTTTCATACTCCGCGCAGGTTTTTTTTTTTTTAACGCCGGGAAATAAGAACACCTAGAGGATGTGTTAAAGCAAAAAACTGAATCAGCTGTATATAAAGCTCCCTCTGTGACATTAAAAGATGCCTCGACCGTCTGGAAGACGTTGAAGTAACGAGCGTTAGCTGTTTGGTTTACTAGAATGGATATGAATGAGATTAAAGTGAGGTACACCAATGGAAATACGAATTTGACATCTTGGATTTATAAGTGACGTCACCAGTCAGTCACCGATTTGGTTGTTATATCGATTTACTATCTGGGCCGCAATCTTGAATTCCTCAGGCTTAGAAAATTTCACGCCGAAGGAGGCTGGTAGCAGACCCAAGAAATCGAGAAACGTGATGAATATAGAGCTAACGCTCTTAAAAACAACGTGCTTAGACCTAAAAAGGAAATTTAAGAGTTTATTTATTATACAGTTAGACGAATTTTTTCAAATACTCAGAGTTTTGAACAACGCGACGGCAAACAATATGTCGTTGGTTCTACCGATCTGCGGTGTACGTCGCACTTTCGTAAAAGCTCAGACTCGAGCGAGACACGTTGCACATGAGCAACGCCCAACACCGAATGGTCTGTAAATCTGCCCAAACTCACGAAAACGCCCGCTGAAATTTCTTTAGCAGCAAAAGTGGTTATATAGCGGGTTTGCGCAAGAAGTAAATTATAGGGTCGATCAATCTAAATGCGACCATGCACTTAGCGGCTCGAGCGGTCCTTGTTGTTTGACGCCACCCTGCTACGGTGGTTCCAATCTCCCACTGTTCGGCTCCGCTCCACGCATTTCAAATGGCGCTAAATGGAAGTTGATGAGCGAAACTGGCAGTTAAACAAGCAGGATGGTAGAGCTGCTGCCATGACAATGTTGTAGAACCGACCGCATGCTCCATGGGAGCAGTACGCGGTATTTAGGATAAGTCGTTGCTGCCTGTGCCTTTTTACATGTCATAGGCTTCCTATATAGTACCTAACCGCGATAAACAAAGAGGCTATATAAGAACATTGTCGACATAGTTTTCCCAGTTTCCTTGTACTGCGCTTTGAATAGACAAAGGAGTATGGTTTATGGGGGGGTAACGTCCCAAAGCAACTCTGGCTACGAGGGACGCTTTAGTGAAGGGCTCCGAAAACTTCGACCACCTGGAGTTCTTTAACGTGCACTGACACGGCACGGTATACGGGCCTCTAGAATTTCGCCTCCATCAAAATTCGACCGCCGCGGCCGTGGTCGAACCCGTGTCTTTCGGGCCGAGAACCGTAACCACTGAGCCGCTGCGGCGGCTATAGACAAAGCAATATACAACTTTGTCCGTAAAGTTCCGAGACTGAGTCCATTAAAAAATGCGTTTAACATTGAAACCATTTGTGCAGCACCTCATTGAAATAGTCTCCCTTGCAGTCTATTCACAGCTTCCAACGCTTCTTGAGGTCTTGGAAACAGTTGGAAAACGCTTATTTTGGCAGGGCTGTCAGCTCCTTTGTCACCGCGTCTTGAATGGCCTCCACGCTCCCCATCCAGCGACATTTTATGGCTCTCTTCACACGAGGAAACAGGAAAAAATCGCATGGGGAGAGGTCAGGCGAGCATGGCGGATGGGGAAGTACACTAATGCTGCGCTTGGCGAGAAATTTTGTCACGCTGAGAGCAGTGTGCTGCCTTGTGTTATCATGGAGAAGGCTCAATTGTCCAGATGCCCATAAGTCAGGGCGACGGCGTCGCAGTGCGTCACGCATGTGTTGGAGCACGCGGATATAAAACTCCTGATTCACCAGGGACGAACCCGTAGTTTATGACACCTCTGGCATAAAAAAAAAACTTATCAGCATCGTCTTTGTTTTGATCTTCTGTCGCCGCACCTTTCTCGACACCGGAGAGCTTGCGGAACGCCATTCGGCGCTCTGCCTCTTTGTTTGAGGATCGTATTGAATACTCCATATTTCGTCTTCAGCAATGATGCTGTCGACGAATGCAGCATCCTGCTCTGCATCGGAGAGCAAATCAGCGCTCATTGATGCCTGCGTGTCTTTCCGGTCCTGTGTGAGGGAGTTCGGCACAAGTCTGGCATTCAGCTTTCGTTTCCCCAAGTTCTCACGTAAAATTTGGTGGCATGTTGTCTTACTAATGCCGAGAGCATCTGATAGCATGTGGACTGTAATAGTGCGGTCTTGCTGTACGGTATCCCTGATCCGAGCCAAGCTGTTTTTATTCCGTGAGGTTGAAGGGCGCCCCTGCCTTGTGTCGTCTTCCGCCGACGTTCTCTCCGAAACGAACCTCTAGTGCCCCTCGAAACCTCGCGCCCGCGGTAATGTCTCGTTGCCGTAAGCGTCACGAAGGAGCTCTTACGTCTTTGTGGCTGTCTTGCCAAGCTTCACACAGAATTTTATGTTTACACGCTGTTTGAGGTGGACGTCCATCTCTTCACATTCACTCACAGTAGAATGCGCAGACGAATAGTGACAACATATTTTTCTGCATGTAGTGCCATCTAGCGGCTGCCACAGCAATTAACATAAATAACTCAGCTTAGCCCGAAAGAATGGCGCTGCACATACACATACGCACAATAGACATGCACATACACAATACGCATACACATACGCTACAATACACATATGCACCAACATTTGTTTTGGAGAATAATTTCCAGAGAAGAAAATAAATCAGTCCCGAAACTTTACGGACAAAGGCTGTAAAAGGCATGTTAAAACGAGACGTATGTGGCTGCAGGAGAAAACACCTGTTTTGTTTTTAAAGCTCCATATAGGGACTTTGGAGGTAGGAACATGGATGGAGGAAAAATGGTTATTCGTTGAATGGGTAGTGCACTGTTTCATTTGCAGAAAGGCAGAAACGATAGCGCGCGTTTTCTTGAATAGCTGGAAATGAGTGTTCTTCTGGGATATCCTCCAAAGTAGTTTAAAAAAGTTACCGCTGGACTATTACGGAATGAAGTTTCTACCGGTCGAAAACGAAGACGGAGTACCCTCCGGTGCGATAATGCTGCTCGCATGACTGCGCGCCACGCCGACACTGATGCCCGGCCGGCCCGAGAGTATTTGCGGGAGTCGGCATGCCGGTTTGATGAGACACTGAGGAACTTGAATTTCTTACTAGAGTGGCTAGATCGCATCGAACAACTCACACATTTAAAGGGTCTTTAGCTTCTGCTCACCACTTCAGCTCGAGTTGTCTTTTCTTTTTTCTTCCTTTTTTCTGCCCTTTTATACTGTGTACACTGTTTTCTGTATTGTTTTGGTTTGTGTGCTTTTTATTTGTATCGTAGCACAGGCAACAAAATAAAAGCGGTGATGGCGTAGAAGACTATTGAAAAGAACGTTGAGGTCAAGCGCTATACTGTAAGATGTTTGCCTACAATGGAAGACTCTCAGGTTTCATGTGGTCTTCTTGTGCTTATGGGACTGTTTAGTCTGTTAAAGAGCCGCATAATAGATAGCTCCGCAGAACTCTCTAATCCACTGAAGTATCTGCTCATTGAGCAGTGGACTCTGGTGCGGGGAGTACAAGCTGCGCAAGATCGACCTCCTGTCTGGCTGCCTTTGCTCGATGCATGTGCGTGTCTCCCGGAATTTCGATGTGCGGGCAGAGTGATAGCAGAATGTTCGCGTGACTATGCATGATTGGTTAGCGGGATGCGGCCTGGTTAAGTAAGCTTGACTAGAAGCCTGCCAGTGTTGTACTTTCATGCAATTAAGAAAAAAAAGTCGATGATGGAGCGGCGACCTAATGCAGCGGCCAGCGAAGCGGATCTTTTCACGCCGCCGCGACAAGATGTCACATAGAGGGCGCCAACCCGATAGAGTGTTACACAGACGCCGGGTTTCTGCTCCAACGAGGCTTCTATGATGGCACAAAAAAGTGGTGTCTAACGCTGTGTATAAGTAGCTTTTGGGCTTTTCTGTAAATGTTTATTATATTATCGCGGCCAAACGCGATGGAAAGAAGGTCCTTATTTCATGGCAGCTGCTGCCATTTTATCCCTGCAAACTTCCTAACTTCATCCGCCCACTTGACTGCCGGCTGCCCTCTGCTACGCTTGCCCTCTGTTAGACCGCATTCCGTTACGCATTCTTTGCAGCGACGGCACAGAGGTAGAGCATCTGGCTCACGTGTAAGGGGCCTTTAATTGGTTTGAAATCCGATGCCGCCACAGTTCTCCAAAGTATTTAAAAAAAACAGAGTTGATGGAATTAAATAACCAAGCCTGAGGGGCGGTTGGATCCCTGCGACGAGAGCCGACAATGGACATTCTAACCAGAACCCTGGAGTAGCAGTTGGTCAACACACTCTATATAAATACACAAATTATAGTGCTAAGCAGTAAAGATAATATCTATTATGATAGTTTCTCATTGCACAATATTAGAATATATTTCGCAAAAGAACATTTGATCATTAATGGTTACAAAGTTACAAAAAGCCGGTTACAACTGGTGTTTAAAGGGTACAACGGTTAGCTGGTGCGCTATAAATGTTAATTAATGCCTTATGTGTGCACGCAACGCGTGTTTTTCTTTTTTTTTATTTCGCACAAACTTATTGAAAAAGTTTTGACGAGCAGTTCATGAGAAGACAAGTCATAAACATAGCACAAAGGTGCAGCGTGCGTCAGTGGGCAACTCAATCGCGTCGTGATTTAAGAGGGTAAAGTAGAAAATAAGAAGGAATAAAGGACAATTTACACAATTTCACGTATACTGGTGAAATTCGCCTAGCCACACGTCTGTCAGCGTACTGCGCGAGACAAAAATGAAGCGTGTTCACAGGACGCCGATTGGTACTGCCTGTTCGAGAAACCGAAGAAAACATTTTTGTCACGGGAAAAGGTCGGGTCGACCACCGCGACGTGGACTGGGACGTTAAACCAAATATACCAAATCATTTCTTCATTGCTTGAGGCATACGGCGGCAAATAGTTCACCTCTTTCCACACGTATAAGTATATTATCAAAGGTGCAGGCTGCAGGGCATATAACGCTAGTAAGGAGTTCTACTCCACCAGGAACAAACTTGTCGCAGACAGTTTCCATAGCGAGGAAAATATTCCGCCTTTTCCCGAACATTTGTGACGTCAAGGCGTGAAGCCAGGGCAAACAGTGATACATTGTGTACGCCATCTTAACTCGTCACAGGTTCTGACTCTATGCACGCGCACTTTGCTTCATATTTCTGCGAAATTTACGTTGCTGTTCCGTTTGCTTTGTCACTTAATTCTATAACTGCGCAAAGTGTATTGTGAGCGATGCAGTTCACGCATAAAAATGCGTTTATTTGTGATCTGCGAGAAACACTGGGCGCACGCCAGCCGGCTCTGTGCACGACCTTCCTGATACTAAATACAAATGCCTGAGTGAGGAGAAGTGAGACAAAAGGAAGGCTTGCGATGAGTGAGGCCTCCTACCATTCATAACACAGGCGGCGTGGTATGAAGACGGAAGAGGTGTGGCAGACGGCAAAGGAAGGCATGCACGTACGGTGGTGGAGGGGAAGTCATTCAGAGCATATATTATTTTACGCGTGCACATGTGGAGCCTCATGCCATCAGAAGGCGCTTGCCAGGTTGAGTCAGAATTCAGCCTGTGAAGTAAACTGTAGCAGCCTGGGTGTAGAGGTGAAAAGAGAACGCTGAGATGCTGGGCATACACGACACTCCACGAGCAACAAGCGCCTTGCTCAAAGGAGGCTCTGCTCCCAATGACGTCGCGGTTAATCAGGTTAAGACGCGGTTAATCCCCTTAAACCTGACAGCCACCAGCGATATGTCATACAATCAAGTGCACAGGGATATTACATTTTTTCCTTCTTTAGAGGAGGTTCTTCTCACCTTGCCGATATCCAGCTGTCATCTCACATGTGGGTTCATCCTCCCTCTGCTGTTTCCCGTTTTTCACATCAGCGCCTTACTCCTGCAGTGGCCGCTGGTCTAGCCAGTCAACGTGTCTTGCACCCTTTTACAGATGGCGCATACACCACTTTCTCAGTGGGATCAGCTTTGCGAGGTCATGGGGCCATCAGGCTGTATTATAAATGTTGCAAAATCTTCTCCCAGTCCTTAACGAGCGCTTACTGGGTTGAGCATTTGGCCCTCAAATGAGCACTCCAGTACGTGTTGCACCTTCGTCCGTCCTTTCTCGCTTTTCCATACTGTTTCTTCTTGCTCGTTTCTATTTCCCGCATACAGACACCTAGCCTCAGCGTTGCTAAAACCAAACATGTTTTACTCCAAATCACAGCGCCGTATATGTATACGCTTCAGCTACTTCATGTCCCAGGTCACCGGGGTGTTGTCGGCAACGAACTTGCGGACATTGCGGCGGCCTCGGCCATTCCCCCTCTTCCCAGTTTTCCCGCCGTTGTGTCCGGACCGACTTTGAGCCTCGTGTCCGTGTACGCCACGGTCTGCACAAAGGCAATCATCTCGCTATGGCACTGAACTTTACCGCTGGGTTCGTGATGTCACTCCATCTTCCTTCCCTCCACCGAAACCCAACGGTCATTTCGTAACAGCGCCGGCCTGACAAAAAGTGTCCTTATGGACTTGCTTGCGATCCTGTTTCTCATCACGTTGGCAACTGCCCTTTAACACCACGTATTGCTAGTAAAATCCATTGCATACTGGGTCCACGTATTCTGGGACAAACGATTTGTGACTCCTTCGCAGTAAATCACAAGCATGTACTTTGATTCAACAAATGGTTGCAATCGTGAGTAGCGCATTGCCCGACCATCGCAGCACTGTCAATCGTCCGGATGGGATATAGATTTTTTGCCGCCTTCACCACTCTACATGTGAGGTTATTGGCACTTTGCGGGAGACCCACAGACCCATGCGGAAGGGCGTCACGCTCATTTTTCTGGGTAGCGCAGTGCATGCTTCACTGCCTATCGTTTTCAGCTTTTCCCCCCTTTTCCTTCCTTTTTCTGCCCTGTTGTGTTATTTTGTTTTTCGCGTGGTTTTTCCGTGGTATTCCATGTTGACAACATAAACTGTCTTCATTTTGTTTGCAGGTTCACGGTGCTTTATTTTAGCCGGGTATATGTTTTTCGTTTTCTTTCTTTTTCCATGGTACACGCCACCTGGCTTTCATTTTTCACGTGAGCCACTGTCTTGCGCGCGTCCCTCGGCCGACGCGTTGTCTTTCCACTGAAGGCATACCGTGCATCTTTTTCTTTTGTAATTCGCATTTGATTTTAAACTACATTGTCGCCCTTCTTTTTTTTTAGTACCTGTTAATTTATTTTTATTGGTTCAGGCCTGTGATAGCCGTGCTGGGACAGGCAACCCCTCATATTTTCTTTTATTTTTTTCTTTTAGCTTGTGCCTGTCGGAGGGGTCACAAAATGAGCAAAATTAGGGAGAATTCGACCGCTATGACGGCGATATACTTGTTGCATTGCACTGTACACCCAGCATTTCAAGCGCCGCAGTTTTATCTTTCGAACGTATATAGCTTTTCTGGCGCTCAAAACAAGTTTCCCGCTCGAAATCATGCTCTTGAGCAAACACTGCACCTAATCACTAAAGAATCGCTAATCAAAAAATGAGTAAATCCAGGAGTAGAGCGAGCTTGTACTAGGCGCTATTAGGCACAGAAAAATTGGGCTAGGAGGGAGCTACTGTTCGAAGTCAGCCCTTTCGCTTTAACTGCAAATCGCCCTCGTAAAATCAACTAGAAGTGAAAGCTGCGTAATGCATCTCTATTTTCGTTTTCCCTCTGAACAAAATAAAAAGTGAGAATAGAAAACAGGAGAATGACACCATTCAATTGCTTCCATCACATGCTCGCGTAATCGCCCTCCCATCTGCGCATCACTCCCGAACGAGGGCGCTCGCGGGCACCACCGTGGCTCCCGCCACCGCCCAGGCGATACCCGCGACAGCGGCAGCAGACCGGTATACACGGACCTAATCACGCCTAATCCCCGCGCGTAAATCGCGCCGCAAACAGGCGCGGCAAACACGCCTCACATGCTACGCCACTCGCAGCAGTGACGGCCGCCCGCGCTCGCGCCAATCGAGCTTAATAAAACGCGGCCACCGACCAAAGAGCCTCTGCCACCGACGCAGCGCGCGGCGCACTCGGAGCGTCCGCAGGTAGCCTGCCACACTCCTGCGCCTCTTGCCAGGCCTCCGGTTCAGCCACTTGGTCGCGCGTGGTTGTCTTCGCTCGGCCGTCGTCTCTGCGGCGCCTGCCTCTTCCCCCACGGCGACGGTAGCGGCTGAGTTGGGCAATAGTGGCGGAAGGACCGCCATCCAAAAACCCTCCGAAATTATGTTTACACAGTGCATTCGCTGCCGCCGCCGCTTCGCCGAGCGCTCTCGCTTCGGCGGGGGAAGTGAAGAAGAAAGGGAAGGGGGGTTTACGCCCCGAGAGTGCATAGTGGGGATCACAATGCTCGAGGGAAACTTGGCGAGTGTGCGCGGCCGGCGGAAAAAGGAAGGGGGAAGAATGGGGAGAGGAGAAGTGCAAGGGATGAAAGGAAGTGCGCGGGTAGAGGGGGGGACTAAAGCCGGTTTGAGAAGGCCAATTTCAATATCTGCAGCCCTTTTGGCTATACCACACCACCACTCTTGTGTGCGTGTGTGCCGCGCAGCGGACAGTGTAGTGGCGCTCTAGGCGCCGCAATTCTGTCCCCCCCCCCCCCCTTTTCCCCCTTCAGCCTTCGCGGCTGTCGGCGCAGAAGAGACGCGCTATACGGCCATTTTTATTAGGCGATTGACCGGTTAGATACACAAATGCGCGCCCAGGTTAGGTGCTCGTCGCTGCGCACAGCTCCCCAAGTGGAGGGAGCCGCTCGGATTGAGATACGTTGCCCGCGGGGCTTGTTCACCGCGGCTCCGGCGCCCGAGCTGTTTGGCACGCTCGCGAGCGGGAAGAGGGCGCAACGCCCCCTCTCCCCTGCCGTGGGGGATGGGCGGCGCTTGCGCGGAGTGGCGGCCGCGTGGCGTCTCTCCAAAGACGTGGGCAAATCGGCAGTGGTAAAAACTGCGACACTTGGCTCCCTGCTTGATGCGTCGCCTTTGAAAGCCCCTCAGTTGCCAGTTGACGATTAAAAGGCTGAAGGGACAGTTAGTTACTAGTGTGAGTAATTACAAGCATCCACGTGAGCGCTCCTGGCTACAGGAAAAATTTTCCTTCAACTGGGAAGTTTAAATTGAATCTCAGTCGCTGAACAAGTCTGACGATGAATAGACGTTTCGGAATCGCGAATGGGTTCCTTGTTCATTGAATAAGACAAGACATCGTCGCAACTTATGTGCACATGTAATGTATGTTGCGTACATAAGTGGTGACGCGACGATGTCTTGTCCTGCGCACAGTGGCTGAGGAACGTGTACACGGTTCCGAAATGTCGATCCATCATCGGTCAGTGACCATGATCAAGTTCATCCCGTTCCTAACCAAGCGAACTTTCGTTCGAAGCCTTAATTATGTGAAGTGTTCGAGAAAGCTGTATTGTCTTTCTGTGTAGCAAAACAAAAAAAAAATATCATTACACTAACGCCGTTTCTGATTCGAGTTATTGACCAAGTCGGTTTCATTCTTCCACGTACCAGCTAGCCATCCTTGACAGCTTAGTTGGTAAAGCAACTGTCCCTCAAAAGCAGTGGTCCCAGGTTCAAGCCCCAGACCAGGACAAATCTTAATTCAATGTCGAAGTTCTCGAGAAATGTGTATAACTTTACTCTGTACAAAATTAAAAAAAAAAACATTATACGAATTGTTACTTAGTTGGGTAAATAAGCGTACAAACAGCCACCGTGCATCAAAGACAAAGCTGACTATATTTTTTTTTACTTCATGGCTAAAATTGTTGCGAGTGAAGCGCTTCAAACGCAAACGCAAGAAGACAAAAATAATGACTGAAGAAAAATGACAGGATTTGCTAACACTTTATAAAAGCGGTTCTCGAAGTTCTTAAATGATATCCCCCCCCCCCCTCCCCACGCGCAAGTATTTGAACCCACTGAAACAAAACCGTCTCATTCTGCTGCTCGCATTTCAGTTGTGTCCCATAGCACCTCTCGCAAGAAGCTCGGCTCTCGCTTAAAACTTTTCTGCAACAAGCATGGCGCTGAATCGTTTAGTGTTGATGTGTTGCTAAGGCTTAACGCTAACAATAATAAAAGGGACAAAATTGTTGTAGCCTGCATTTTGCAGAGAACATTTTTTACAAGACCAGGAGCCACATTTCGTAATGTTTCGTTGTCTTTTTTTTTTGTCGCCTGTGATGACTGGCCGAAGCTTGCCATTGTTCAGGCCGTGGTTGACGACACCGACAACAGGGGACCACGAGAAAGTAAAACGAAACTAAACGCGGCAAAATGCGTTCCCCGACCCATAATTTTTCTTTCTCGAGGTCGTGCGTTTAAAACCGGAGAAACAAAGCCCAGTTGGAATCATTTGCAGTGACAGCGCTTTGAGGAGCGATTTGCGAAGCTTATAGTGCTGCGATATGAGTGTGACACAGATCGCGGTGAAGCTGTTATTCTCCGTGATCAGGAATTCTTTAGGAAATGAGGACGATTTTTAGTACACCGCTATACATCAGACTTTACTGCCTTTGCCATGCCAACTCGATGTGCACCTGTCGCACCCCAGTGCTTCCCGCTAATACTCCGCACCTTCGGATGGCGTGATTCAGGCCCCTGTCTCAAATTTTCTAAGATTAGGGCACATACAAGACACAATCTGTCCACACGCAACGCTGACGTTTCCTCCCACTATACAGATGTACATTCTCCCTTCTTGCAGTTCTTGGCGTCATTCGGACTCGGCGGATCAGCGATGACCCAGAGCAAAGCTTATTTTCAAGGGTCCCCGGTATTGGCCTCGAATAAAGTTTCCGTATTCTCCTCCTAGCGCAGTTTGCACGAGCTCTTGGCAGGAACAGGGACTCCGGAACAAGGGGGGGGGGGGGGGGGGGGCGTCGCTCTCCCAACGTTTTTCCAGAGGGGGCAGCGCCCCCCCCCCCCCCCCCATTCTTCAGTTGCTTGCACTTGGATCAGATTGCTGACAATTGAAACACTTCAGTTCTAGGACTCCTTTATTGCGAAGTAGTGAGGCTGAGCTACTTGGCTTTGTAGCCAGTTGTAAAGCATTTCGTATATGAGTAACCTAAACCAGTCGTCCCAACAGGAGCAGACTGTCTGACCCGTGTACATGATCATGATTAGCAGAATTTAAACAAACCATTCACAAAATTTTTAAATGCAGTTGATCACTCCTCGCGCATAAAGCTTCCAATTTCAATTCGTTTTATATTGGCGTGAATCTTTGCGCAGTTTGTTCGTTTGCACTCAAAACCGCCGGCACGCGGTTTTATCATTTTTTTTTTGTAATGCTAGATGCGACCAGACTTATAGGATGTCCGCACGGAAGGCTGTTCAGAATCGGAAAAGCAAGGAATAATTCTTCCTGGGACTAGTGATGCACCTAGTATTGCGGGGAAGGAAGGGAGGGTTTCGCTGTTTTCAGAAATGTGCTGCGGCAGCATGTTTATCAGGCAGCTGAAGAATAGGCGTACGAAATAAATAATAAAAAAGAATAATAGTTACACAACTCGGAGGCACATGGACAACTTTTCTCGCAGTAAACAAAAGAATGCGCACTTATTTGCTCCGCCAAAGTCCTAAAGAAATTCACGTATGTAAGCTTACAAAACAGTAGCGGATATTCACGAGAATAAGGAATGTCTGTGTGATCAGAGCTCTCTCTCGCTTCATGTTCTGAATGAATTTGAAGCTTTTTCTCTCTCTTGACTGTAAACCGTGGTAGTTAATTAGGTGTCACTGAAGTATGGACAATGATCAGACCCTCTCCCTAGCAAAAATAAAATGTTGTGTTACGTGTTCGCTATTATCAGTATTATAAGCTGCTCCACAGGGTCACCTGAGTATTTCTGGCAGTCTATCGTTAATTCGAAGCACCAATCACCTTCACTATGCGTTCGGAAAACAGCCTTTTATTTTTCTGACATAAACTCAACAATGCTTTTTTAAAAAAAAAAGACTTTAAAAACGAATGACTAAAAAAGCTTCGCTTTGCAAGGAGAATCATGTTTGCTAGCGCTTGTCTCGAGACAAGGACAGAGTAACACATACGCACAGGACAGATGTTAGCGTCTGTTCTGTGCGCATATGTTACTCTGTCCTCGTCTGGTGATTTCCAACTAGCCCGAATTTCCACTTTAATTTGCAAGGAGAAACTGGACAAAAAGGCAAAAATTTTAAACAGGGAGTTTATATGAAAGAATGCCAACGGTACACAAATGTCCGCACAAAAGCAACTGCTCTTTAAACGTTATCAGTGAGGCGCGTTTTAGTGCACTATTTTCAGCAGCAACTTCAATTGCAAGCAGCGTTTCATATTTCTTTCTAGTAACTGGAGAGTGCTCCGAATCCATTTTGTTGCTGCGAAGAGGCCGGCCCCACTGTCACTAAACTGGGAAATTGTAAAATACCGCAGTCGTGTATGACAGCGCAGAACCGGCGTCACTGGCGGAACAACCAGCGGAACAACCGGAGGACAACTCAAGACAATTTTTTTTCGTAAAAATCGATTCGGGAAATCTTTCTGGTTATCTTCATGGTTGTCCTGCAGTAAAAGACGCATTTATTGCGAGAAGATTATATTTTAAAATTTTCCCGCCACTCCTTTAAAATCGTGACGTCAAGACCGAAAAGGACTTTATGATCGTCGTTTGTAAGTGACTGGCGGTGTAACCTATCCTCAGAGATCCGCATTAAATCTTGAAGCACCGCAGTTTAGTTGCAGAAACGGCCGGTAAAATACCTGTATTTTATTTTTCACCTCTTACATACAATAAACCATTACGAAAATAGCTACTGAGTTCAAATTAAGAGATTGTTGACTTTAAAAATATATCCTTATTGGAATCAATCAAATATTTGATGACATTTACTGAGTTGCAATCACAAACAGGCCATTAAGTTTCTGTTCAAACTGTACGATGTTGATCTTCAAGTAAATTTTTATTGATCCATACCATTGAGATTTTATTGAGCTTTTGATGAAATTGAACGGAATGCTAGAACGCAGTGCACTGCATTTTTCCAACGGATGTAATGAATATTCCACTCTCAAGGAGAGCTCGAAGAAAGACGTATACTGTACGTCTTTACTAGAGGCAATCAAGGCATATACTACTATTATGCAGAGCTGCTGCCTTCAAATTTCACATTCGTTCATTTCGGTTCAGTCTGTTACAGACAAATCTAGGTCGCACAGGCAAAGGGTGCTGCGCCCACATGAATAGAGCCTGTCGTCTAGTGGTGTTATGTTAGTGGTGTTCTGTTGTAGTGGTGTTGCAGTTAGTGATGTAGTCAGTTCACTTCAGTTGAATCTGGTTGACTCTAGATTCAATTAGAGCTTCAACTGATTATGTTAACTGAAAAAAAAAGTCAACTAGCACTCAATGAACATTTTTGTAAGAGAAAGTTCCGTTTCCTAATGAACGTAACAGCTTTGTCATGAGGATGCGATAATCTACCGATTCAGGACAGCTTCAGTTTGTCCTCACTATTCTTTGCATGGTGCGCTATGGCACTAGGTTCAACGTCTTGAACATGAGCAACAGCGGAGGGCTACTGACTGATTTCTATGGCTTATAGGGCTTAGCGTTCATTCAAACCGCACAAAAAACAGGCGTGTGCGCATTTCGCCTGCACCGAAATACAGCCGCCGCGATCGGGATTCGTTCCCGCAACCTTATACTCTGAAAAAAAAAAAAAACGCCTTAGCAAGAAGCCAAAACGCAATGCAACGCTTGAAGTCTCGGATTTGGGATAGCGTTCATGGTCACGAAAGGCTCGGGACACAGGGCATATAGCCTTGTTGCGAAATGGGTGAATCTTTATTTTCAGCAATCAGGAAAGATGTCCCGAAATTCGGGTTTTATAGGTGTTTAAGATGGTAGAAAAAACTCGCGTTGATTATCAGATCTGCCGAACAACCAGACCACGAATTGTTAGTACATTGGGCACGCAAAACTGGTTAAAAACTGTACGATACGCGATTTTCTTTTTTCTCATGAACCTGATCATTTCGACTGACGACTGAGCGTACCATACACGGGGCTTAAACGCACGCGTTGGATGCGATTAATTTTCTCTGTGGTTATCTTTTTCTTGAATACGAAATATTCTAGGCACCTCTGTAGAAGTGATCATCGTATAAGGCGAACATTGTTCCCTATGTACACTTTGCTATAAACGTTGACTATGCTGCAGTTGACACTTTACACACTATAAGCCAGTTCTGTGCGTCCCATGACACAGACGAAATGGCATTTTCCTGCTGTAACTGGTTCCCCATAGAATAAACATTAGCTGTGGTTTAAACTTTGGTTAACCCTGGTGAGAAGCTAAAGCTTCCTTTGCATGGCTACGTTCACAAACGCCATACACACTGCCGAACGGATTGCCTGTAAAACGTCGATGAAATGCCCGATGCCCGATGGGGCAGTTGCCACCTGCCACGGTAGGCAGACTGTGGTGACGTCAGTAGGTCACATGACCTGCCACGCGACACCTGCCACGTGACTGCACTGATGCTGCCCTCTTGAAAACCTAGCGTAGTGAAGCTTTCGCTTAAAAAAATCCAGATACACTCGCAAAACGCTAGACAGAGTTGCTGCAGAAGTGAACTTCCACCGATAGCCAATAGCAGCCCCTAGCTGTATTCTATCTATGCTACCTTTTTTATTAATCTACTACTATCTACTACTTCTTCCACTCCATCTGCCTACTGTTCCAAGGTTGCGTGTATAGCATGGATACCCCATCCTCCTACCTATGGAACCGCGTATGCAGTGTACGACATAATATGTACAGCGTACGCTTTTAAAGGAGCGGGTGGTATTTGGTGAGCCCTGCATGCAGTGTTTGACGCGAAAGCGTTGCCTGGCGTGCAGTTTCACAGTGGACGTCTGCATTAAAAAAAAAGAAAGAAAACCAAATTGGTGTGAGGCAAATGTTTCCCGCGCTGTTACCGTGCACAGCGGTCGTCGATCTCGCCATACAGAGGCGCTGCATTCGTTCAGAAGCGATGAATACACCTCGAAAGCAGCGCTGGCGACAGCGATGAAAGCACCGCCCTGAGTCTGCCTGCAGCTGTCGTGAATAAGAAAGAAAGAAAAGGGAGGGAGGGTTGGGGGGAGACCCTTCGTGGTCCTAGGAATCGACGGCGCGGCTGATCTCGCGGCCGAGTCTGAATGCGCCGAGCCCAAGTCATAGGGCCTCAGCGGCGAGGGCTAACAAGCAGAAGTGCGCCCAACAAGAGGGCTTAATTGGAGTCGCCGACTCGCTCGCAGTAGCGAGGAACGCAGCGCAGAATCGTGCGCATAAAGGCGCACGCGTCGCGAACAGACGACGGCCGTCGCGCTGGAGTCGCCACCTGTCGAGTGCACAGGCAACCTTTCAATTACGTTGAAGAGAGTGGGCGGCAAACTCGCTAACGAGACTGCTTCTTGACGCACAGTAGTGTGCCCGCGCCCCACCACCGAAGGCAGCGCGACCGTAATTTCGCCAGCATAACAACGATAAAAGTCACCTGAATACCGGTATAATTAGGGTTTGGGTACATTGAATTGGGTGGAAGAGGCAGCGCAGCAAAGAACTTTTTTTTTCTTGTTGTTTTCTTGAGCTCGCCAAGGAAATGCTGCAGGAAACGTCAGACGCAGACGACGGCCAAGGTGGCCTGTGATTGGTTCAATTAGTGCGCCCCGGGGGGCACTGCCGTCTCATTAGGCTCCAATTTTGGTTCTCCGCTAAACTTGGAGAACCGGGCGAAAGGGTCGCAGAAAACTCTTCTCGCTGTATGCCCTTGCCCACATGCTCACAGCGGGGGCGTTTTCCTCGAGCAGAAAAGGAGACGGCCCGACGAGTCCTTTAAGCACTGATCCATCCAACAACCAAAGCGTTTTAAGTAAGAGCGATGAAGGGGGTCGCGCGGCGGAGCGAATGAAATACCTCATTTCGCTCTTTTGACGAAAATAATAATAATAAAAAAGACAGAAAGAGAGCTAGTAAAAGGAAATGGGCCTCGCTTTGAGAAGGCCACGCAAGGGAGCGGGGTAATTTCCTCTCCGTCGAGGGAAGTACGAACGGAACAAGGAGCCAGTAAAAGCATAAAGTTCCGTATCTGGCTAACGATGGCAAGTGCAGCAGCAAATGGTTTTGGTTGCAAGGCGTTCAATTCTTTTGCGTCTTTTCATTCCCACCCGTCTTTGTGCGGCCGATTTAGCCCGGGAAATGGACTGAAACCTTGTTAAGATTCTCGAGATGTGGAGTAAGTAATTTCATTGAGTCAAGCAAATGTTTGCGAAGGTAACGAGAAGGCCAGAAGAATTTGACATTGCAGAGGTCGTTTCATGTGTGCTCTGCGTTAAGAAACTATAAATTTTCTTGAACAGAGAAAAAAAAAGGGGGGGGGGGGTCACTAGGTGTACACCGGTTGGTTGTGGCAGCCGAACAGAAGTGGAGTAATTACGAGCGCATGATACTTTTTTAAGCGATGTTTATTGCTTCAGGGCATAAATGGGGGTTTGTAATAACAGATGAAGCAAAAATGTTAAATAAATAAAAAAAGGTTAGCCGATCTAATGACTTCGAAGTGCGAGTGGTGATGCGGTCCCTCCATGAAAGCAGTACATGACTAGGGATTGTTCGGCTAGACACCCGCTTCTGCTGGCATCCGTCTCAACACGGAGTTTCCATTTCAGAATGTTCCATCGAACAACACAACGAATAAGCGAAGTGCCTCGTTCTCCATCAAGTTCATGCTCTGCGCCTCATCTAGAGGTAATCAAACAACCCTCCTGTTTATTCCAAAGAAAAACTCGGTCTGTTCAGTCGGAATTAAGACAAGGTGAAATGAATTATATTTTCTGTGATCATAAAAACGTGCTGCAAACCGACCTGCTCAGGAAAATGCATAACATCACCGAGATGTACACTGCGTTCCCGTCTGCATGATATCTTCAAAGCTAAACGCCGCAGTATGTTCCAAACGGTTTTCCCCCCGTCAATACAATGCACACTGACAGCAGTCATAGCCATGGGCTTCACCCACTTCAAGTGTTATGAATGGTCGATTATCCGATATTTGCTCTCCCGTTCTTGCGTCATCTGCTCCCCAGCATGAAAAAGGATCTAACTCACTGGGATCTGCAGTTATAACTGTAGAGAAGGTATTGATGTCATGGTCCATTTGTCGGAAAGCCAAACTACTCAAATGTTAATCAGTGGGAATCCAAACCCTCGGGGTAGGTTGTGTGGACGTCGGGCTGTGAATGTCGAAGAAATGCTCGCTCATCGACACTCAAGGCTTACTTCGGGGTTAAGTCTAAAACTACTAGGACAGTCTTTTATCGAAATCTGCACCAAACTGGTTTCATCAATGCACCCTTGTTACAGGCCGCCTGTTTCACGTGTAACTTTACCTGAAAAAAAAGGGTATTCTCGATAAGCATATTCTCCCTCCAATATGAACACAGACAACTTTGACAAGTGCTCCTGCTCTTTTAGAGGACCCCACCGTTGCGCGGCTGGCAGTTACGCTCGCGTGAGCACGCAACGCGAAATCTTTATTTGTGCTCCTGTAAAGCATACTCTGCCGTAAAAAGAGTAAAGCTGCGGTGGAGCCCTCTTTACAAAAACAGGTGCGTGCGTGTGCGCGGGGAGGGGACGGAGAAGGCAGTAAAGGCGCAGTCACTGTACCGCTCAATGAGGGAGGGGACTAACGAAGGAGTGATTTCAAGAAGAGAGAAAGAGTCGTGGCAGTGGACGGGCTCTGGATTAATTTCATTTATCTAGGGTTCTTTAACGTGCACTGACATCGCACAGCACGCGGGCGTTTTCGCATTTCGCATCCACCGGTATCTACCCGCCTCGCTGGCACAGTGGTTACGGCATTCGGCAGCTGAGTCCGGGGATGCAGAATCAGATCCGAGCCGCGTTTGTCGCGTTTCGAAGGAGGTGAAATCATCAGTGAAAGTTAAAAAAACCCAAATGGTCAATATTAATCCGGAACCCTCCCACACGGCACCCCTTCCTCCCCTTTCCTTCACTCCCATCTTCATCCTTTCTTCGGGGCTTGGTTGCGGCTTCCACCGAGAGCGTGTGGTAGTTACAGCTCTTTTAATTTTCTGATAATGAATTTTCGCTTTCATCAAAATGCGACCGCCGCGGTCACAGCGGCACATGGTTACAATCGCAACGACGAACGCAATGCACTGGACCAAGCTTTGTTTTCAGCTACAATTGCGCAGATAAAATAATATGCAAAAAAAAATCGCTGGAAGTATGCAAGCTAGTTCGGCTAAGGTGAACCAGAATTTTTTAAATTAGGCTTTTTTGAGGTATACAGATGGCGTCTGCAGCATTGTAATACGTGTCGGCGGACATAAGATAAAAGTCGAACGCTCTTTACTATAATTCCATTTCATAGGTCGTTTACAGTGGAACGAGTGCGAGGCAACGGCTTCCAGAGGCGTGGTTCACGTATAAGCTCGCAAGACAACAAACAACACAGGTCTGAAGGCCGTCGCCTCACGCTCGTAGCTTTCACGCCACTGCAAGCGACTTGTGAGATAGTGAGTAAGTTAACTAACTTTTAATAGCCAACTTCTAACTGTTACAGTTAGGTGCATGATTGCAATTAAATGAACCCTGAGAACAAAATAAGGCTGGCCTGTATTGATGGGGTACCGCCAGTGGCGTAGCCAGAAATTTTGTTCGAAGGGGCTCATGTTGCAGCGCGGCCTCCTGCTTATAGAATTTGTAGAATGATCAAATACATTAATCATGATTGCATTGCCATTGCCAATGCTATTGCGTTTTAGATGCAGCGAACGAATTCTTGAACGCTACGCACTGTCAACACAAGTAAAATATGTATTTTTTATGAAAGAATACATTCGTATGCCACAAAAACCGTGGTAGAAATAACTGATATCAATGCTGTAGTAGGATGGAAAGTTGGGCTTGTTGTGTTACGTTCATTACGTTACGTTCGGGCTGTATTTTCCTTTTAAAATTTCAATGCTTCCATCTTTTTGTCTATTTAGTAAGTAAAGAAAATGTCTCATGAATTTTATATCTATATCAGTTGGAAACCAGCAAAGGAGTGCATGTCCCTGATATGAATAATCAAGATGAGGTCAAATAATTTAACGAATCTTTGTCATCCAAGAACCTTGTTTACGATTTTGCACTAATGCAATGGGCAGAAAAAAATCTCAGTGGCGCTGTCCTTCGTTCCATTGTATTGCGCGGGCGCAGCTCTCACCGGTCGAGCATTGTAAGTGATTGCAACGAAATTATAGTCGCAACCGACAGCACATATAGAAGGCAGGAGTTCCGCAAAATACGTATTAGAAATGCGAAGATACAGCTTGATAAAAGGCAAAAAAGCATCGCTGCAAACAAAGTTCACTGCATGTATACACAAACCATGGGAAGAAGATATTTAAATATACGTATATTCTCTCATAAATTTACATACCCAAGTTAAATTTGCTGTATATAATATGTCAAACAAGCCAAATAAACATGTTGTGCGATCACAGATAGTAACCTGCACGCACAGAAAGACAGGCGATGCTGCAAGAATAAAACTATGATCGCAGAAATCGTGACATGTATTTGGATCATGTGTGGTCGCGACAGCATCATATGGATAGAATAATACAGGAAGAATGCAGAAATCAATAAGAAAATGTGTGTTTTAGCTGCCTGCAAAACGGCAACAAACATTCTGCACAGAAAATTGAAGAAAGGTATTGGTGTGGTTCAAAAAGGAAGTAAAAACAGGTAGCTAAAAAAGGAAATAAAAGGACGAACGAAAGCCAGAGATGAAGCGACAAGTTGAACTACCCAATATCCGAGAGAGTTTGTTGGAAAACTCCGCGTGTGCAGGGCTTTCAATGAGCAAGGTCGGTCAAATTGGTTATTTATGTCCTCGTAATTTTCGTATTCGCGTGATAAATTTGAACATGACGCTAAATGTTACAATAAACGGCAGAGATATCTGCGATGTTAAAGGCTAATGAACAGTCATACGTTTTCCTAATTACGCGTTTAGGGACCTGAAGGGACAGAGCTTTTTACTTCCATTGGTTTTGTTGCTTCTCTATGTAAAGAACAAAGTTTATGAGAAATTTATATCCATAAAGTTTCGGAATTGAAATCCATGCGCTCCGAAGATTCCGCGGCCGCCGCGAGATGGCGCGACGAGCCTGCTCGTCAATTATTATTATTATTAAACTTTGTGCTCGGATGGGGCTCCTTGCAGTATGTGACTCCAGGTGCATGGGCGTTAATTGCCACGAAACTCAGCCCGATCGAGTTCGCAATGTTCAAGCCGAAATGTCTTTTCGAGCGTGAAAAAGACATTGTAGACAAAATCCAGCACGATTTACAGCGCCGGTGGTTGTTTTGGTCAGCGGTGCATAACAGTACGAAAAAAATTTCGAGGGGGGGGGGAGGGCTGCAGCCCCACAAGCCATCCCCTCGGCTACGCCCCTGGGTACCGCGTTTTGATCACAAAGAGGCCGAAAACAAAGCTTTCATAAGCTATACAAGACCACAAAACGAAATACAAGTGTCACCATCAGCAGCCAATTTCACAAGTAAAATGCGTGCGTCTACACCAATTTTTTACAGCGGATCCCTGAGGCTATGCTACAGCGCCATTCACTTCAAAACGGCGGCAACTAGTTTGAATCGACTGACGCGAAGATATTTAAATCCATTTTTTTCTGCGGTAGCTGCTTCGTTTGCTGCCGGAGAAACACCAAAAATTTTCGACGGCACTTAAGTCTGCTTACGTGCAGGAAAGCGAAAGCATGGAACTTTATATAACGCGGATGTTTTCCACGACGGCAATACGCGTTGTATTTTGAATATTTTCTGTTATTTTTATTTTCTATTTTTCACTTTAATGTTTATTTTCTCTTTTGTTTGAATCTTCATTTATATATTATTTTCACTTTTATTTCCGTTCACTTTTATTTCTTTGCTTTTTATTGTTTTATTTGATGACGTCATCAGTTTAACAGCTATAGTGTGACACTTTTCTGCGAACATCTCCGCTGGCGAGTCATGAGCCTACAGAGGCTTTCGCCTTAATACAGCCAGAAAGAGCTGGAGTGAACTTTTAATTAAAACAATAATTACACGAAGTGGCCCTCAGCAGATACGAGCAAATGCCCTCATTTTTGGTATTCCTCTCTCCCTCTCACCACTAAATTCATCGTCATCCCTCACCCCCATTTTGTGAAATTCTTCGTCCGTCCCTCGTCCTCACCTTCACTTCACCGGCCCTCTCTTACCCTCGCCCTCACAATCAGGAATTTTAAAATTCGAGTTATTTTTGCTTGGTGCAGATATGTGCCGGTGTTACTGAATCGCACTAGGCACTAGCTATTGTTTACTGCATCCGCTTTCGGCTGTGCCGAACCGTATGAAACTTTCTTAGCACTCCGAAGTTCTCAGTAGCCAGAACGTCCGCAAGAAATACTCTCTGGAGAAATACACTCTGGGGGGAAATTAACAGGCGCATGCCTGGGCTCGCACTCGTTCTTGCCGGGCTGACTCCTTTTCGGCCGCCTCCTCTGACCTGGAACTCCGTTTCGAGCCTATACCCCTGGTTTTCTGCGAGATTCTTGAGCATTTTCGCTCCCAACACCGCCAGTATCCCCTTGATCACCCTCGCCTCCGCAGCGAGGAGTCCGTTTTCCTCTTCTGACTCCACACCGGCATCTAACCCAACCTCGCACGCTACCATTGTCTTCACCCTACCCGCTACCGCGCCAATTGCCCGCTATGCGGGGAGCATGCGACTTTATTTAACACCGTCTGGGCCTGCTAGGTCCCGAATGTAGCCGGCTCGGAGCACACCCTCCGGTTGCCCAACCTAGTTGATCAGCTGGTCGCCCGGGTTGCTGCGGCCACGAGAGGTGTTGAGGCCCTGGACAAAGGGCTACACTCCCAGACCGAAGTCCTCCTCTACCTTAACAATAAAGATATTCAGCGGGCCCTGGTCCAGAGAGCACGGGCAGCGGCGGCCAATGGCGTCCCGGAATAGGGACGTCTGCCACCGAGCGCAACGACCATCCGCACCTCCCTTTTCCAAATCAGTACAGTGCTATAATACACGTTTTTCGTCCTCCTCCTCCACCCCCGCCATTGACGAAGCCCGGGAGAATCCTGCACTTTGTGCCTGTGGTTGTGAAGCTATTCTACGATGAGATATGGGCATCAGTATATTCGGCGTAATTCGAGACTTCTTTGTTGCAGGCGGCTTCCTGTCGATAAATAGTGTAGCGTGCTTGGTAACCAGGCGATTTCCTTCGTCGGTTGTTGATGCTTTTTCGCTGCATCTCTTAGTTCCATCGACTTTTCGATCGCCTTATATCGCTTGTGTTCAGTTACTACGCAGCTCGGAGTGACTAAGCCGCGCGTGTCGAGCAGCCCGCCTTTACAGTTCTTGTTTCCCTTAAGTCGCCGTCCTCGCGGCCACATGTGTTCTGGAATAGGCTGCACCCCGGACGGGGCATGAACGAACTTTGAGACATGCACTCACCTTCATCCCGTGAGTCTTTCCCTCCCTCACGTAGTGAAGCCCTCATGAGGCAAGCGTGAGGATGCCCTCATGAGAGGGCTCGCCCTCTGGTCTGGTGAGGGTGCCCATGTCTGGTCGTCAGTGTTCTTTTGAAGATATGTAGCGGGCCGTTAGTGATATCCATACACTTTCAAATCTCGAAGGGACGAAGCCCTTCGTCCCACGTTCTACCTCAAACAAGCATTCTCGCCATAAGAAGTCGGAGTTCCTTGATGGTTGAATTTGGATTGATGGATTTGATGGCTGTACCCTTCATACAGACGCCGCCATAACCCTATCGGAAGGATCAACTGCTTTTATAAGCCCAACACGTTCTCACACCAACAGCCGCCGAACCTACTGCACTGACACTTCATCTTTATTTTGGCGTCAGACTGCAAGCGATTTTAAATGCCATACCAGCTTTACCTGCCTGCCCTCCTTGCAACCAGATACACATATTTACAGATTCTCAAGAAGCTCTGAAGCATGTAAAGACCGTGATACTTTTCGGGTTGCCCGAACCATACACGCTGCTTGTCCGTCCTACCCAGTGCCTGTACTCATTCACTGGGTTCAAGCTATAGCACAGATCGCAGTTGACGTGTTTTTCTCGTGCAATAGACGTGCCAGACTCCCCCTGCCACTTTGCCATCAGATCCAATTCTGACGCACTTAGCATATCCTCCTTCGGGAAGCGTACACGTGCTCTCATTCCCCCGTGTGCTTATCCCCTTCTGCCCAATCTATCACGGGTGGAGGAGGTCTTAGGCGGCTGCGGGTCGGAGTGGCTCTTGCACCTGCAGTTCGCCACCGGTGGCGGAGTGAGATCTCATCACCGCCCAAATGCTCTCTCTGCGAAGCACCCGTCTCCACCACTGTGCATCACCTACTGCGGACAAGCCCAAGAACTTGGCTGGTGCGCGCTCGTGTTCTTCGAAAGGCAGACCTGTCTTCCACTAAGAATTCACATTTCCACTTGTTAATGAAAAACAATTATGCTCGAAATTTGTGACTTTTTACATGTAACCGGACTGCATGCTTTTTTTGTAACGCTTCATAGCGCGTTACTTGTTGACAGCCCCTTTTATGCCGTGTGGCAAATTAAGCGTTAAAAAAGATTTACGATAACCCGATTATACTGTCGGCGCTGTGGCTCGACAAATTTTGGCCTTTGCGCACCCGTTGCAAGTGTCGTTGTGCAGCAACGCCCACGTGTTGACACCATCCCGAGGCGCACGTGTCAGGTGACTTGCACTCCCCGTCTGCTCTGGAACTGCGAGCAGTGGTGAGCGCCGTAGTGCACGCGAGGAAAGAAGGTCACATGGTACGTGCGCCATGAAGTGGTGGGTGCCGCACAGCGCACCCAAAGACGCGTGATGCATTATACGCACGCGAGAAAGACAAAATTTGCTGAGTCGCAGCGCTGCAGGTACACTGTAAACAGAAAAACACCCGGATAAGCGTAAATGGCTCGTCGCGTAGAGCACCCCCGAAAAGCTGGTTAGATACTCCTCAGAACAGGGGTGTCTAGTCTACTCCTCTGTTTGAAGGGGTATTTTCGGAGTGCCAGGAGTAAAGTATGTATCACCGCTCTCTCAAAGTGTTCACAGGAAATTTTTGGAGTAATTTCCCTTACTATAGGTATGCAGTGGCGCACAGCCGCGCCGCCATGATTGAGGTGCACGTAGCAGACGAACTCCGACTAATAATAATAATAATTGGTTTTTGGGGAAAGGAAATGGCGCAGTATCTGTCTCACATCTCGGGGGACACCTTAAGGAAAGGGATAAAGGAAGGACTGAGAGAAGGAAAAAAGAGGTGCCGCAGTGGAGGGCTCCGAAATAATTTCGACCACCGGGGGATCTTTAACTCGCACTGACATCGCAAAGCAGACAGGCGTCTTTGGGTTTCGCCTCCATCTCTTGCTCCACAAGGCATGTTTTCGTTGCGTGTCGCACTCAGACTGCCTTTTGGAATACGCTTGCATCGGAGATTCGGCCGGCAGTCGTTGGCCGCGATCGCCGCACGTAACTGCGTCGTAAACGAACGCCATTTCGATTAGGCAGCTGCGCTTGTTAGCGTTGCTCGAGCCTGTCGAGGAAACAGGCACGTTTTTCCTTTTCTTTCGTTGCCTTCCCGTTCCCAGAATCAGCAGTTTGAACCGGAACACTTGCGTCCAGGGGCTTCACATAAAGGAAGGTGTTCGGAAACCGGAAGCGAAGAGGAAACTTTTCATTTTTCAAATGCGAAGAGCTCACAAGATACATTTTGGAACAATACGTCTAACGAACCAGAAAGGCAGCGCTCAGTATAGTTGCCGATAATCGCAACTAGTGCTATGATTACAAATAAAATCGCTTGCTTTGTTTAAAACACAGGCCATCTTAAAACACAGGAAAGGAAGCAACCGATTAGCGTGTCTTGTTCTCATCGCTGTTCGTAATGTTGTGAAAAAATTCACAGACCGCAACGGCCCTGCATTTTCACCCTGCTCACTGCCTGTACAGCCTTTCCATATTCATGGGGTGCAAATCCATGGAGAAAATTTGGTCCCTAGGAAAACTGACCATACTTCCAGTAGTACATATCAACGCAAAGAGCCAGGACTGTACTGCCACACTTTTTTCATCCGCATGCAAGAACAAATTTCTCAGATACTTAGTGACCGCTGTGCGAGTTGGCATCTCGGGGCGACGATGCAGCCTTTCATCTCAGCGCACATGAAGTTCACAGCAAGTCTTTGCACACTGAAGAGGGAGTGGCATTAAGTGCATGCGCGTCTGTGGCATCAAGGGATAGTTTAATGCTGCTTACCCTTATACACGATGATGATAATACGGTCTTTTATATCTCTGTAAGTTCACGTGAAGATACAGCGAACGAACGAGGGGCCGTTGGTGTCAAGGAAACTGATGCGTCCCACTTACACGCCTGTCGGCGCGGCGAAACGGCAGCCGCCAACATTTGTATGCTGCGTAGACAATGAATGTCCAGTTGTTGCTTCTGCACGTGTTGCTGGCTTGAGTGAGATGTTCAATACAGCATGCTGCTGCCAAGGTCGATGATGTCCTGTCTCTTATAACACGGCAAGAGCGCGCAAAGGAGCGGCCCCTAAGGTGGCCGCTATGGGGAGGTTGATGCGTCACACACCGCTATGTTGGCTTGACTGAGCTAGGCTAGCTAAGCCTCTCGTGGACTGCTGTCGCAGGCGAAGCAGCACCAAGCGTTCCTTGAACACGCTGGAGGCTTCAGAGGCTGTAGAGAAAATTGCTGCACAAGGCGGCGGCGATCCGGTGTCTTGTATCAGGGCAAGCTTGTGTGAAGTAGCAAGAGCAGAGGCGAGAAGCGAACAAGCCGGCGGCGTCACCTGTAAGCGCGGCAAACCGGCAGCTGGCACTAGGCGGCGGGCACACGCTAAGGAGTGTTTAAAGGGCCTGAAGGAGTATTCAAGCCGACGTACTACTCCTGTTTGGAAAAGTAGTAAAATCATGTGAATGCTTTATTTTACTCAATTTCGTGACTGCAGTAAAAAAGGGGGATTTCCTCATTTTCACCACTTACAGCCGGTCGCACTACTTTCAATAAACAGTTTAAAAGCGGACAATAGCCATTTATACTCCTATTCGGGCTTATTTATGTTTACTGTGCAGTCGCATTTTCGAAATTCTAAAAAGTAGTTGAACTATCTCGAACGGGGCTGCAAATCTATAATTGCAACCATGCATCTAATCATAATAGATAAAAGTGAATGCTTACAAATTAGTTGACAGCTTACTAGTTGACAGGATTCATGTAGTTGACAGGATTCAGCTTACTAGCTGACAGGACTCGGGCTATGAGGGACGCCGTATTGAAGGCCTCCGGAAAGTTTGACCACCGCAACCGGGATTGAACCCACATCTTTCTACCTAGACTTTACTATTTACCTAGACTTCTCCAAAGCCTTCGACCGCGTTCCACATCAGCGTTTAATGGCAAAACTGTCCTGCCTCCACATTAACCCTTTAATCTTGTCATGGATTGACTGCTTTCTCCGCGAACGCTCACAATATACAGTAATAGAGAACCACAGATCGCAAAATACTACAGTCAGCTCTGGTGTCCCCCAGGGATCGGTGCTGGGACCACTCCTTTTTCTGATATTTATAAATGATCTTCCTAATGCCATATCATCTTGTCTCCACCTCTTCGCAGACGAATGCGTCCTTTACCGCCGCATATCTACTCCCGATGATCACACTCTGCTTCAACGCGACCTAAATCTCATAGAAACCTGGTGTACGTCATGGCTTATACAACTGAACATTTCCAAATGTAAGTTCATGCATGTATCAAGAAAGCGAAATAACCTCAGCTATCCGTATTCATTAAATTCTACACTACTCTCTGAAACAGAATCATACAGGTATCTTGGAATCATCGTGAACAACTAACTAACATGGTCTGAGCACATTGCAAAACTTTGTACAGATGCTTCCAAGTTGCTTGGGTTTATCAGACAATCCCTCGCTTTTTCACCCCGTTCGAAACTCGAATATGCCTCGGCGATCTGGAATCCCCATCAGAAATATCTAATCGATCAGCTTGAAGCCATCCAAATAACTCTTATCAAGGCATCCCTTGATCTTCAACCCCTGGCACTTCGGCGTAAAATTTCACAGCTTTGCCTATTTCACAAATTGTACCATACCTTCCCACAGCTAAGAAATTCTGTATTACACCCGCCGCTTCGCACCTCACGCCGACTTTTCAATTCTTTAAGTTTGCAGTGCATACATGGCTCCACAAACTCATTTAATAAATCCTTTTTACCTAGCTCCATTACATTGTGGAATGACTTACCCGATTCCATAGTTACTGAAGTAGAACCTAATAAATTCAGGCACTTATTAACAGCACATTTTATGGGCTGAGATATTTTGCCATGTTTTTGAATGTGTATGCGTCTGTTTTTTGTTTTTTCCAAGTTGTTCCTGAGCCGCTGTGTCTTTATTAGTGTTGATGCTTGTAATGATGTTAATGTTTAACAAGAACCCTGCACTTTGTATTGATTTTTGTTGTACCATTGTATATGTAACGACTACTCCCCCCCCTTATGTAATGCCCTAAACCAAGGGCCTTTAAGGGTAAATAAATGATGATGAGCAGCCAAGTGCCATTACCACTAAGCCATAGTGGCGGCTGCTCAGAGTCTTTCCAGGAGCAAATGTACAGCCACAGCGAATGTCAGCTGAAATTCTGAACTTGCATTGTTGCAATATACAGGGCGATTTTTATTAATGTTTGCAGGTTTTTTATTTTTACTTTTTCATTTTATTTACTTTTATTTTGTTTTTTCATTTATCCTAGAGGCAGGATTTTGAGTGTGAAAGCACTACTTTAAGAGGTCAAACCGGCTCACCGGTTTGTGTGAAGCTTGACCTTGTGGGTGAACTTGGGCAAACCATAAATAAATATTGCCGCAACTGGGATTCGAACCAGAACGAACACATCAGCTTCGCTGGCCACTGCGCGAGAGTACTAGGCTATCGCCGCAACCGATCATGCACAGTGTTAAACTGCCACGCATTATCGTGCTGTGCATTGCAAATGGTCTTCTCCATCAATGAACGCTACTGTCCGACTAATATTTGCTATGTGAGCTATAGACGATTTACAGCGCCGTATCATGGCGCCTGCCGTCTTTGATCACGTGATCACGTCGCCATTACATGCCTTCTGACTGTTCAGCACATGATGCGCAGGAACACCAGGAACACCACAGGATAGCAACAGCAAGTGATGAAAGAATTATCTCAAGGATGAACTGGCTTACTTCTCTACTCCCACCTCTCCCCAGTTGCCAGCAAGTCGATTAACCACATTCGAGCTATCGTGGATTCTTAACATCAGACTTGGTGCTGGACTAAAGGCGTATTCTCACACAGCTTTATGCACACTGTGCGTCACACGTAATGAAAGCATCATTTTAAAAGCATGCCACTTATGACATGGACCCAAGGCTCCACAGCATTCCAAACAGCAGTCAAAAACAAGCCACAGCTTCAGGCACACACATTTATTAATCTCATTTTTGATTAAATATACGTCCAAGTATATATATTATTATACATATCTGGGCTCTTTATATAAATAAACACATGCTGCTACATACTCAATAAGGAGCACTAAAATTCATGCTGCTGTACCCAAAACAACAATAGGTTGATGGACTGAAGCTAGGAGGACAACATAAATGCCCTCTGAAGAACAGCAGTGTATCACCAGAAAAAAGGCCCATCAGCAAGACCCATGACTACCAGGAGCCTACCATGGAGCCTAGCTTGTGGTCAGTTTAGTCCCTTTTTATGCTCTGCTCTCCTGGACAGCACAATGCAATTCCCCAAGTGAAACAGATATATCTCACATATGTAACAGAG
This sequence comes from Amblyomma americanum, assembly GCF_052857255.1. Classification (NCBI taxonomy): domain Eukaryota; kingdom Metazoa; phylum Arthropoda; class Arachnida; order Ixodida; family Ixodidae; genus Amblyomma; species Amblyomma americanum. The sequence goes on from NC_135499.1 coordinate 211,257,128, forward strand.
GGCTAGAGTGCTAAAAAATAAAAAAATAACAATGACAGCTTCTTCATTTTGATTGTAGAAACAGAACGGCAAGACAATTAAACAGACTTGCCCTTCAAATTGCACGCAAGAAGTCTGAGCACAAAAATATGTACAAAAGGAATGTGTGCAAAGACGGCAAGTATGCTCTGACTGCGTGCAGGGTTGAACCCTAGACAGCAAAGAAACTACCATGAGAATAGGAAAACTGGAGAAAGAGTTATCACTAAACCCCATCTGCATTATGTCAGCAGTTAATGGGATATAAATGAGAGCTGGTTAACAAACAAGTGTGGCTCCTTTGATGCTTATTTCTAATTTGTGTTCGTATCACAATATATATACTCATACGTGTCAATAAATATGCTGGTGAACAGTAACCAGTCTTCAGCGCAGACAAAAATCAGTTTGTTGCAACTGCTACACAGCCATTGCAACATATCTGAGTGCACTTCAATTTAACAGCTTACAGGCCTCGTCAAATAGATATATTATTTTTTTTTTAAAGGTCCATTGCATCATTCTAAATTTTCATAAACATTTTGCTTTTGGCAGTTTTCCTCAGTTAAGGATTTAATAATGCAAAAAATTGCATTGCTGTTACGATTCATTCCGACAAATATTTCAGGTTCAATGAGTTAAATGGTGGCTAACAATCCTTGTTTCTTTGACCACCAATGAAGATCATACTATAACTGACAAAGAAAAAGAACACTTAGTGTTCGATAACAGTGGAGTACATAAAAAAAAAGGTGCCTACGAACAAGCTGTGATGCCATTATGTTCCCAAAACTAAAAACAGGTCTGTAAAATACTTATATTAGGACGCAACCCTGCTTAATAAAGTACACATATAGTCTTAAAGACATAAAAACCCGATTATGAAAGTGAACGATTGGCACAGAGTAGCCTTCAATGATAGGAGATGCCCAGAAATGGGGTCGAAAAAGAAAAAGCTAGACAATGGTATCGAAACAACAAACTTCAGAAAAAAAAAGAGAGAAGCAATGTGAAATAATCTCCTTTCAGTAATGTGTAGTAAAAATCTAAAACTTTACAAGTAAATAAGTCTCTGTGCATGATGTGCACTGTATAATTTCATGTACAGGTGCCTGTGGAGCCATTGGAAACCCCACAGACAACGATTGAGCATTCTGCTTTGCGAGTTTCAACCTGGTCAGGGAAGAATAGCAGGCAAGTGTGCCACGTCGACTGAAAGAGCAGATTCGTAGATCACCCTGTCAAACACTGTCTTGAGTTCACAACACACATCCTGCGCAGCAGATCTTCTCAAAATGTAATGCTGGAAGACGACCACTGAAAGAGTCCGTAGGATTGCATTTGAAGAAATGTTTCATGAAGAAGCGTGCCCACGACCAAGTACCCGGCACAACAAAAGCAATGCACCTTCTACTATGCACTCGACGTCGACCCTAGAAGTGGTGACGTCGGCAAGTAGTTGCCAATGCTCTCCTCATACTCTGCTGGACTAGAAGACCGAACGTCCACAATGTCTCCTGGCCTGGTGTTCGTGGAAACTGCAAAGCAAGACGTGTGCAGGAACATGCAAGCTCAGCAACATTCATTAAATGCCACAATGTGCAGAAAAATATGCAAACTCCAACACACACTGAGTGCCATCCGGGAGCCAGCATTAAAAGGACACTGAGGAAAACTCCGCCCAATTTTCATTCTTAGTAAAATTTGATTACAAAGCTCTTTTTGGCCATGTTGATGTATGGTTGGCAGAAAAATGGCACACTTATTGCCAAAGAAACTGAATTTAAAAATGTTCCTGCCTCTCGACTCGAAATTGTGACGTCAAGACCGAAAAGGACCTTGTGATCATCATTTGTGATCACCGTTGGCCGCTCGTGATCATCGTTAGCCATTTGTGATCACCGTTTGGAAGTGGATGGTGGTGTAACCTAGCCTCAGGGACATGTGCTGTAAAAACAGTCTTGATGTTGCCGCAGTTCGCTTGCCAAAATGGCACCAGTATTTCATTCCTTTACCTTTTCTAGCTTTTAACAGCTGTGTTATCAGTGAAAACATTCTCTGTCTTTAGAATGTGGTAATCTATCAATACATATTAACTTCCATTTGTCTTCAGGGTCCCTTTAAAGCCTGCACTCAGCTCTCAATAGTTTATTTTTAAAGAGAGGCTCTTACCTTTCTATAATAGATGGGGCAAGCATTAGTGTTCTTTGTTGGTTAGTTACGACGCTTTTATTATCTGGAGTATTTAATGGCGATAACTGTTGTACTACTGAGTTCTGAAGGTGAGGTTATCACAAAACTGCCACAAAATTGTTGACAGCCACAGAAACTACAAATTTGGAAAAGATAATGTTCATACAACACAAACTCCACAGCTGTGAGAGGTCTAAATTACAGTACGATAAACACACTTGGCAGGTCACTGAAAACGCTATTCTGATATCTTGAATCTTTAAGCAACAGTACTAAATTCACATAGGAACTCCAAATACTTAAGAAGAGTAGTACATCAAACATGCCCCTTTTGCACTAACTTTTCAATTTTTGGAAATGTTGCTTAAAACGTTTGATGGCCTTTATCAAAAATTATGGGGGCCTTCTTAACCAAATTCCTAAAGAAGAACAATATGATAGCATCCAAGCACCTAGGTTGCGGTGTATGCATGAGTTATCACCTTCTAAAATGTTGCAGTACCTTCTATTGGATTATTGTATGGGATTATGTTAAGCGACCCAATGGTCCACCTTAATCCATTTTCTGGGGTAGGCCTAGTTCCAAAATTTTTGGGGTCCTTTCGGTGAGCCACCATCCAAATTCTGAGGGTCCTCAGAGTTTCAAATCTGGCAGCACCCTACGATTGGTCCATTGGTGGTCACATGGTTTTGATAGTCATGATCTTCTCAATCACATCCATAGATCGCTGGCAATCCTCATACCATTCATTAATGGTGCAGTGGTTAAGCGATGCGCCACTGCCCTGGTAGATGGCTGTTTCAAACACAACTTCTGGTGGGGCTTGTGAGACCCAGGTTTCTCTTCGCGGGCTCCCATAAGGCTCATGCGCAGCGCCATGGTGAGCAGGTGACAACTGCACTGAATTTGGCAACGATGGCAGTTTGCTCACAATCCAGTGGGCAGGCTGCCACCTGCAATGGTGGGCAGGTTGTGATAATATCACAAGGCCACGTGACCTCTCTCGACTACTAATCAGGGTATTTCCTGACAAAGAAGCCGGAAATTTTTTGCGAGACGACAACCTAAATGTTATCGATTTAAAACGGTAACGATAGCTTCTGGCATTTAGTTGCTCTGCAAGAAGTTCTGTAAGTTCCACCCAATCGCCTCGGAAGTTGACTAGTGAGGGTATTTTATGTTCCAATGTTTTCATATCGAAATGCCACCAGTAAACATCCCTTCTCAAGGTTTGTAGACTAACTCAAAATTTTAAAAAGACAAGTTCTCAGCAGTGTAGTTCTCCAATAGAACCAATAACAAAAACTTTGCCTTAACCTTAGCCTTGTTGCGGTCGTCTGAAGACTGGCTATACCTGCAGATGTGCTAAATTCGCATTACAAGTGGATACATACAGCAGCTCCTGCTGTTTATGGAGGGTTATCAAGCAGTCAATTATGCGGTAAAGTGCATAAGGAGGCCAGGTGATCAATTTTAACCACTTTCAACCAAGAATTCGCTTGAAGACATCAATATAGCAAATCCTCCCACGGCATTGTACTTCCAGGGAAGCAAATAGTGTGCAGCACTTACCACCTGCACTGCCACCATTTCTCGAGTTTATCGAGGTGTCATGGTTGATGGCAAAGAGCGAGAGTGCGAAGAGGATTCCACCCACAGCAGCACCACCACAGACGAACACCATCACATTCTGGTAGTAGTTGTCTCGTACCCCTAACAGTGATCTGGGAAAGAACAAAAAAGAAATTTTCACCCCACACTATAATAAACTGCGTGCATAATTTGCAGCAAACTTTGTAGTTTTCCATGCCTTGAACTAATCATATGGCTACATGTAACAGCAGCAACTTGGGGGGGTGGTATCCTGCAAGATGGAAAGTTACAGTCGCGGGTAAAAAAGATTAGCACACAGGACGGAACAACGGAGCGCCGGGTTACGAAGAGGCTGATAACGAGAGTGCTGGGCCGTTCCCATTCTACAGTATTAGGGGGGGGTTCAGCGGAGTGTGACGGCCCAGCAAGATATATTTTTCTGCCACGCCCTCTTTTTTTTTTGATACAGCCTTGCTCCCGCAGGCGAATGGTGAAGAATAGGATAGTTGTTTGTTTTTTTGCTTGTTTGGCAGTTATTTTTGCGAGCAGCCTCAGCCGCGCTGCGGAAGGATGACTATGAAAGAAGAGGAAACAATTGCCTGAAATAGGATGGTTTATTGGATGTTGCCTAAGCAATATGCCAAGCGAAGAAAAACAGTGATATCGCTCAGCATGTTCGCGATGGGCGATAACAGGAGTTATAAATTAGACCCACGCCATAAGAATCTCGCCAGAAGGAAAAAAGACATGCCACGCGTCAACCTCGGTACAAGAGCTGAAATCCTGACATTAGTTCAGGAAGGCAGATCCCGGAGAAGCATTGCTGCCGAAGTAGGGTGCGCAGTAGGGACTGTGACCCGCATTGTGCATGCCTTCCTAAAAGAAGAGAGGACTGGCGACGCGGAGCGTAGCGGACGTACGAGAGCCCTAACTGAGGAGCAAGATCGACTGATCATTGATGCCGCCTTCCGCAGCCCTCATATTACCGCTGCCGAGATACAGCAGGAACTGGGCCTCCAGGGAGTCTCTTTGCGGACGATTAGGAGACGCCTTCGGTCAGCCAGACTGTATAGTCGTGTCGCTTGTCGGAGGCCACTTCTCACTGCACATCACCAACGACTCAGTCTCGACTTTGCCACAAGCCACCTCACTTGGACTGCAGAAGATTGGGGGCTAGTCATATTCTCAGATGAATCGACTTTCTCCACGAAGTGGGACTAGCAGCGGCGTGTCTGGAGGCCGGTTGGCGCGCGGTAGGTGCACAACAATCCTTTTTTATCTGTTACTTACTCGAGGGCGAGACATTGATCTGGCCAGTGACTACTGTTAGTGCTCCTTCTCAAGTGAAATGCATTGTATGCTGCTGTTATTTTTATACGGTTTTATCGCTAAAAGTTCATCTTGGTGCACTTAAGGTGTAGCATTCTAATCTTTAACACTTAAGAGTCATGAATGACTATGCTTAAGTTATTAGAAATTTCAATCTTTTACTCCATACTAACGAGAGGTTCTGGCCAATAGGTGCTCAGCTTTTCTCAGACAAATTTCTGCTGTCACCCTCCGATGATTTCGGAGAGTCACGAAAGCAGACGATATGAGCTGAATTGGATAAAGTCACTCGGCAGAAAACGAGATCAAAATATTCTTTCAAAGGTAAAGCCTCGTTAAATCAATTCTGATATTTTTTTTCTGCTCAGTTATCCGAAAATGTCGGAAGCGCTTCAGTTGAAGCAGACGAAATGGCCGGAACTGTGTAATGAAAGGGCCCATGCTTCTTGCAGCCTTTGCCTCGGCACCTTGTCGAGACGCCTTCCAGTGCAGAAAACAGATGGCGCCACTGCTGCCCTTCAGCGAAAAAACAGCGCTTGTGGGTTTCCGTACGCCAATCTCGACGCAGACAAATATGTTTTCTATGTTTTCGCATCATGTACAGCTCAACTAAGTAAGTACCGTTGCAAAATTTGCTACGATAAAAAAGTTATGATAATATGAAGCTCTGTGTGCAGTTGCACTGCTAATGAGCCAGTGGTTGAGGCAGGGAAGTTTTTTGAAAGTCTTCACGATAAAAATGCACAATACTGTACACCTTTGGTAAAGTGAATGATCAGTGCTAGCTGGTCCATGTTGTGGTTTTAAAATTATTGCATTTGCTTTGGATGTTGTTGCCTCGAATGAGTGGTCGATAGTTGTGGTTTTGTTTTAGCATGGTTACAATGATACTTAATGCCATGAAAAATGCGTTGTCACTGACTTGATCATCTTATGCAGCACATTTGCTGTCGACGTCCCTGAAGGCACTCATCCTGCTTGACGCACCGCATGACTGGGACTCTTGCTTTCCACATAAGTGCAGCGTTCAGATTATGACACTCCCCCTCATCAGTATCCACAGCCCTTCCACAACACGACTGATGAGCCATGTCGATGCTGGCAGCTTTATCACAACTGCTGCAGCTGCTATTGAGCAGTCACGCAGGATGCCACACACCATGCAGTCATTTCAGAATGTTATCTTGAACAGTGTTTCAAGGCTTTTGGAAGCATATTGCTGCGATCGCACACCCTACTCGGTGACTAAGAAATTAGTGCGAGTCGCGAGGCACAGGCACGTGTGGGTGGTCATGTGGTTGAGGACACTTCGTGTTGACAGTCACTACCACCATGAAGAGCCAAGAACCTTCGCCTTGAGAGCTAGCACACTGGGAGGCAACATAAAGCACATCAGTGCCACTCACTTGTACTTGTGCATGTCCTGGATAATGATGACTGCAATTCCATTGGCCATCTTATCCATAAAGCTCATTGCACCGAAAACAAATGCCCCACTTGTCTGAAAAGTAATACAATGATGACTATAGTATTTACATATCAGAGTTATTGCTTGGCTATGAGCGTCAGCACAAGGAAAAGATCTGAAACCCCTTTGCCGTGAAAACCTTTTTGCTAAGCCCTTTTTTCTGCTCACAGTAAAATGCGGCCACTGCAGTCGGGCACCATAGCCACAACCTCATGAACAGAAGTTGGCCACCATAGCCACTGAGCTAAAATACTGAGTCAAAAAAACATATGCTTTGTAGTTACAACAGGCTTTTAACTTAAAAACAACAAAACTCTACAGACTGCTCACATTCTTTGTTTGGAGTAATGTACGAGCAAAGGCACTACCCAGAGTTTCCTTCAGTGCTTACAGTGAATCACTGTTGTTTCACATGCTAACACATTCACTTCACCGAACAGGTAGTCGACTATTTACTTTTCATTCTTCCAAACAAGCAATGGTCAATTTTCTACAAACCGCACTAGTATTACAATTAAAAGTAGAATGCAAGCACTGTTTTTCTCTGCTGAATGCAAAAAGGAACTCGCGCAACACGAGCAGCATAATGCATCCTTGTTACAGCTCCCTACAGAACAGACGGCGGAGCAAGGCTTACTGTGTGGCCACCAATGAGCTCGTTTGTGATTGCAAGACTGGCAAGTAGCATGGTCGTGCTGGCCGCACCCACAACAGTGGCCACGCCATATATCTGGTAGTGGCTGAAGGTTGGCATCGGCTGGGCAAAGAGGATCCATGCGGAAGCACCCACACCCACTACGCCACCCACGAGGTACACATTCTGGGCAAGGAAAGATAAGATATATGTCAACATGAATACTGTATTTACTTGAATGTAACACGAGTTCTTTCCCAGATTTTTCCCCCCTAAAGTCTACCCTCACGTTATACACCATTTTCCGCCTTAGCCTCGCACCCAGTTCGCCGGCAGTGCGCAGGCTGCCTTCCTCCTCTCTGGTCTGTGCGATCGGCAGCGCCCGTGCCATGCTGTCAGTGTGCCTGCTTGGCGCTTGACACATTTTTGTCACGTTTTTGCTCTTTCATGGATTTAGCGCTATGACAACAAACTTGATATCCACTGGGAACCACTGCGTCGTCTTCGGATGCAACAACTATCGAAAGCGGAATAAAAAATTGGAAATAGAAACATGCGACGCTATGGCTAGCCACTCCGGCACTGTGATTGCAGGCATTTTCAGCTGCATCAATTTCTTTCAGACGAACAGCAGCGACAGCTTTGTGTTTGAGCTATTTATGTTTTTAAGCAAAAAATTATACCTTGGAATCAACTTTTATTCAAGTGAAAATTAGATGGCGACGCATGTACCGACAAAAAGACAAAAGGACATTAGCACAGGCTGGTCGACGAACGCTGGCTTGTTGTACTTTGACAACACAGTAGACTACTCTGGACTCAATTTTTGTGGGCTAGACTCGCCTAGGCACCACTGTGAAGCCACAATAAATGTGTCTGGTGTGTTTGCACCTGTTTTTATCCTCAAATATTCAATCCTACGATTGCGGTCTTGCTCAACGACCGTTAAAGCAACATTATGGGCATATGAACGGTACCGCTAGGAATGGATCGGCCGTGATCGATCCAGCCACAGTTATGATTGGTGTGAAAGAGAAAAGCAAATTGTGAATTAAGTGTAATTAGCAGGACGTATGCAGTGAGGGTGGGAGTGCAATGAGTCTGCACAAGCTTTCGCGCACGCGAGGAAGATGAATAAACATGTCTATTAAAGGTACTTTGTTTTGAATTCTTAAGCCTTGCGTTACATTCGTGGTTTTATTTTTCCCACTGGGCAGCATGTAAAATCACCCCTTGCGTTACATTCACAGTCACGTTACATGCAAGCAAATATGGTAATTCCATGTGTGCAAGAGATAATAAATGTTCCTTAAAAAAGCATAAATAAGCACGTGCCACATATTGAACAGTAATAATCTATCTTGTGGCACAGAAATGTATACCAGCAAGGCAAATATGGCACAAGACAAGGGGGGGGCAGTCGACACAACTGTACCGATTCCTCAGTGCTTTTCTCTATGGTCTTAAAGTATTGACTATGGTATATGTATTTACTTTCCCCAGTTGCCAACACTGCCTGTTTTGCTCCTGTATTCCAAGAAAAAATAAAAGGAAAAAAAGAACACACGAAACTGCTTGGAAGTAGCCAGACATACGGCCAGAATTATTCACCATAAAACAGTCAACCACAATCATCAGATATGGCCGGACAACTATTCAGACAGAAAATCATGCAATGACGCCAGCCTACACTGAACTGTACAACCGCTCACCTTAGTTCCTATGTGCCGTGCAGCAAGCTTGATGGGCAGTGAGGACACGAGGCCACTGACATACATGACGAGGGGAATGATTGCTATGCTTTCCTGAAATTTAAGAGGAACGCAACTGTCACCACGCTAGGCGGCCTTGCAAAGGCAATCCCTGGAGATTTTGGCACCACTTACGTTCGCACACAGCCTTGAGAGAAAGAAAAAAAAACAATTAAAGAACATAAAGCTCTCCTTCACCTGCATTTAAGCATTAAAAAGACACTGGAGACAATGCCATCCAATTCTTGTCCTTAGCAAAAATTGACTGCTTGGCTTTTTGGGGATGTGCTGATGTTTGTTTGGAAGCAAAAGATGCATTTATTGCCCAGAAAATTCGATTCAAGAATGGAACAACTTTTCCTGCTTGTGACTTGATTCAAACTCTTGACATTAATGATGAAAAGGACTTTGTGATAACAGCCTGGCAATCAACAGTGGTGTGGTCTAGACTAAAGGATCCTCAATAGAAAAAATAAAGAGATGACAGCATCACAATTTGGCTGTGAAAACAGTCATTGGCAGCAATATTAGTATGTATTTCGTCTTGTGAACTTTTCTAGCTCATAAGAACTCCCGTTTTCAGTGAAAATAGGACTTTTGTTATCAGAATGTATTAATTATCAATACTGGCCAGATTCAGTTTGTCTTCCGTGTCGTTATAAGAAAAAGTGTATCTGTCACCGAATGTGGTGAATGCCCCATTAACAGCAGTGCAAAACAAAAGCTAACATATTTTGCTCTCTAGTAGTGAAGCTCTTTCACAGCAGACCCCTAATAGCAACCATACCTGCAAAATTGTTACCATCAAGAATATGGCAAAGGCTAGACAATGCAGGGCAATTTGTCTCAATTCCCAGGCATTATTCCACTAGTACGTAGATTGCTTTTCGTGGTGTGCACAGCTGAATTAGGAGCACAAACTAATGAAACAGCATGTGTTAACTAAACTGACACACTGGTTGTAAAAACTCACTACTAGTACTAGATTTTGCACCGCACTCACCCTTCGCAGTAGAAGAGTGTCCTGTAAGTAGAGGGATATGTACACTTGATTCAGATTAACGTAGAGCCGAGTGAACATGTACAGAAGGGCCACCTGGAACAAAGTCATGCATTGAACAAAGCCTAGTTTCCAAACACAGTACTCAAAACACACAGCGCAAAGACACGTTCTTGCTGTGGATGTCAAAATGCAAAATGAAATGCTTGCTGAGCGTAAGCTGTAGACACAAACAAGACAGGGCAAGAGAGCTTAGTGACTACAGTTGAGCCTCGATAATTCGAATGAAGGAGGCCAAAAATTTCTTGAAATTATGCACAGTTCTAATTAACGGCAGCTTTTTTTAATAGACTTGATGTTCACAGGTCTAAAGTGTCAGTTTAAATAAAATGTCAGTTCAAATTAAGAGAGTTCAGATTAATCAAAGTCCTCTGTGTTAGTGTTTATAAAGTTTTCAGCTAATGGCATTAAATACCATGTTTACCTGGGTAATTTGCACCCTCACGTAATTTAAGAACCCGTAATTTATTACCCGGGTTTAGAAAAAAAACTTTTGCTCGCATATTTTATGCTCCCTGCTGCACCAGACCACTAGCATGCATGTGGGTGTGTGCAAAGCAGCCACACTGCTCTAATGAAGATGTCACTGCCAAAGCCAAGCCAAACCAAGGTCATTCCTGATGCATGAGAGGGGCGAGCCACACCAGCATTTCTGGGTGAGATCAGTGCGAGACTAGTGCCTAAGGCACCAGAACCAGCGTGCTTCTATTGCCTCGATACAATAACCCCCCACCCCCCTTCCAGAGACCCACCTACCAGTGGAAACGGTCAGCACCAGCTAAATATAGCTACGAAGGAGATAACGATATAATGAAAAAAATTACATCAGCAATGGTTTAATTAGGTTTAGGTTTATGGGGATTTAACGTCCCAAAGCGACTCAGGCTATGAGGGACGCCGTAGTGAAGGGCTCCGGAAATTTCGACCACCTGGGGTTCTTTAACGTGCACTGACATCGCACAGCACACGGGTCTCTAGAATTTCGCCTCCATCGAAATTCGACCGCCGCGGCCGGGATCGAACCCGCGTCTTTCGGGCCAGCAGCCGAGCGCCGTAACCACTCAGCCACCGCGGCGGCTTCAATGGTTTAATTAGTTTATAAATAGGGCCCTTCATTTTTGGGTTTAATTTTCCCCGAAACTGAGAGGGTAAAAATCAGGCAATGTTTATTTAGGCCAAACTCAGGTACAAATCGAGTGTTCTGGTTTTTCTGGGTCCTTTTTTGGAGCAGATTTACTACAAGCATATTTTTTTGTGTCCGGCATAAAAAAACCATATGTATTTTTCTCAGATTATTACAAATGCACCACAATGGAATGTTGCACTAAAGAAAAGTATTTACCATATTACACTATTTTTCGTCATCTACAGCAAGCAGTTCATCCCATACATTACTAATGTCCCACAAAGTACTATCGCATCTATGATAGACATGCCTGGCTTACTTGTACAGTGAAAAAACATTCATTCGAGATCACAACGGCCATTTTAAACACGGAAGAGCCTTCGAGCGGGACATCGTTAGATGGGATAGCACCCGATATAAAGATGGCAATAAAATGTCAGGTCAATACTCATGTTTTGGCTTGTCGCTACAAAAACATACTTTTCGAACTTACCTTCCGATTAAGCCAATGCATTGAATAAGAAACGTTAAACTTGATCTAAGATCTACCATTGAGAGAAAACGCCCCTCTGCAAGTAAGCACAGGATATCGACTTATTTTCGTTTGGTATATTCAACTTTGTGCAGAACAAGACATATATTCACTAGACGACGTATTCTCGAGAAGAAATCATGCTTAACACAAACCTCTACGGGGTGCAAGAACCAGATAAAATTGGGTTTTACCCAAAAACAAAGGGTCCTATTTATTTATTTATTTATTCCGTTGGACAGAACTGAGACTTGGGAAGCGCCAGCGGCCAGTGACAAAAGAAGACGATGACACAGTGTGGGTGTTGTTGAAGAAGAAGCTGACAATGTGCCGAACGCTAAAAACGCTCCTGTGTCGTGCCATACCGGGTTCCTGGTTTCTGAAGGACCTCTTGGTTGAAGGCCAGTTGATGTCTTATACTACAAGTGGTGGAGGTGCGACGATCTCTTCACCCTGGAGCTCCGCAGCAGTGTCCTGCCTCCAACTTCCATCATGACCGAGACCTTGCCCCAAGCTGCGCCCCCGTCACCCGCCGTCATCTGTTCTGGCGCCGCACGGCAGCGAGATCCCGCATTTTCAGTGGCACGGATGACACAAACGTAGAAGATTGGTTGGCGTCCTACGAATGCGTAAGCGCTTACAACCGTTAGGACGATACTGTTAAGCTTACGAACGTCATTTTCTATTTGACCGACGTGGCAAATCTGTGGTTTCGTAACTACAAGGCCGACATCTCCACCTGAGCGGCTCTCAAATCCAGCCTAACCGAAGTCTTTGGGCGTTCCGCTGTCCGTAAGCTCCGCGCAGAGCAACGCCTATGAAATCGGGCCCAACTCACTGCTGAAAACTTCACCAGTTACATAGAAGACGTCGTGGACCTGTGCAAACGTGTCAATTTCTCCATGAGCGAGGCTGACAAGATCAGGCGCATTATGAAAGGAACTGACGACGATACCTTTCAAATGCTCGTCGCCAAGGATCCCCAGCGTGTCTCCGACATCGTCAGCTTCTGCCAAAGCTTTGATGAGCTGCGCAAACAGCGCCTTTCCACACGGTGTTCCGGCCTGCAGGACGCCACTCTCTCAAGCTTGGCATTAACCGGGAATGATGCCATGGAGTACCAGTCCCTACTTCAACACATCCAAACCTTTGTTCGTGAGGAAGTCGCACGCCAGCTCTCGGTCTCCACGTGCCCGCCTCCACCTACCCCATTGCTGGCGCCCTGCCTTCAACGCGTCATCCAGGAGCAGGTCACTGAGGTGCTGCCTGCTGAACATCAGCAGCCTCTCCTCGCGGCGCTTCTCACATACGCTGATGCCGTGACCCGGCCAAGGCCCCAGCCTGTTGCCCCTACCTACAGGCCGCCCCACAATCTCTACGCGCAGCAGCAGCCTTCCCCTCCAGCTCCTCGGCCTGTTTCATGGCGCCAGCCAATGCCTGCAAACCCGTTGCACACGGCAGACAATCGGCCCATATGCTACGCCTGTGGTGTGGCTGGTCACGTGGCCCAATTGTGCCGCAGTCGCGATCCCCATCCCTACGCCTATCGACGTGAGCCAGCCTATGAGATTGCGACATCTCTGCTGCCTGCGTTCCATGACGAGCCTCCTCGCGACTCGTCCCGCTATGACATCCGTTCTAGCCGCTCGCCATCTCCTCGCCATCGTTCTCGTTCACCAATGACCCGCCGCCCACCGGCCGGCCAACCGAAAAACTGAAGGCCGCAGGTCCGGAGGCAAGAACTGCGACACCAGTGAATCGTCAAAGCCCTTTTTCTGTACCTGCCAACGTCATTGTGGTGTTCGTGGAGGGCATAGCCGCCAACGCGCTTATTGACACTGGTGCCGCACTTTCTGTCATAAGTTACGATCTTTGCCGTAGACTGAAAAAAGTGATGCCGCCACTTCCTTCCGTTTCCCTACGCATCGCCTCCGCTCAAGATATCTGCCCATAGAAGCTTGCACCGCCCGTCTCCTTACCAACGACGTTTCGTATATCATTGAATTCATCGTCCTCGCCCGCGCTTCGCACGACGTTATAATTGGTTGGGACTTTCTATCCACTCATCAAGCTGTCATCGATTGCACTCGTGCCGAACTTGAGTTATCGCCATTGACTGACGCTCCCTTTTCCGTGCCGCCTCCCGCTGACACTACAGTGATTGTCACTGAAGACACCGACGTTCCACCTTTCTCCTCCACCCTTGTGCAGCTTTCTTGTGGCACCCTCTCCGATGCAACCGTTGTTTACACTCCCTTGTCACACAGTGCCACCGTAAACTCCGTTTTACTGACCCACGCCCTGCTCACGATTTGTGATGGCTCAAGTGCTATTTACATTCGCAACCTGTTTTCCTGCCCTACAACTTTACTCCGTGGACAGTCGCTTGGCAGGGTCGGGTTGCTCGATCCCACCGATGCCTGCCCCCTCGACGATACCGATACCTCTGCTGCTCTTCCAATCAGCGCCATTACACCTACTCCTTACGCCAATGACCCGTCATCTCTTGACGTTTTTCAACGCTCCATCGACGCTTATTTTCAGGTGGCGTGGGCTACCGCCACCTGAACAAGATAACTCACAAGGACGTTTACCCTCTCCCACGTATCGTATTGACGACGCTCTCGACTGTCTGTAGGGAGCTGAGTTCTTTTCTTCTTTGGACCTCCGCTCTGGTTACTTGCAGGTGCCGATAGCAGAGGCCGATCGCCCGAAAACCGCCTTCGTTACACCCGATGGGCTCCATGAATTTAACGTCATGCCATTTGGCTTCTGCAAAGCTCCTGCCACTTTCGAGCATATGATGGACAACCTCCTTCGTGGGCTCAAGTGGCACACCTGCCTTTGTTATCTGGACGACATTGTCATCTTTTCTTCAGATTTCCCATCCCATCTTCAATGCTTTGAGACTGTCCTCCGCTGCCTGGCCGACACTGGTCTCCAACTCAACCTGAAGAAGTGCCGCTTCGGAGCTCGACAGCTAACCATCCTTGGACACGTCGTTTATAAGGATGGCGTTCCCCTGGGCCCGGCGAAACTGCGTGCTGTTGCGGAATTTCCGACACCAACTTCAATGAAAGAACTTTGCAGTTTCATCGGCCTTTGCTCCTACTTCTGCCGCTTCGTGCACAATTTCGCAACAGTCGTCGCCCCTCTCAGCAAGCTTCTTTCCCACCACGACCTGTCGGCCTGGTCACAAGTCTGTGATGATGCCTTTAGCACGCTACGCCGCCTTCTGACCTCTCCGCCGATCCTGCGTCACTTCGACCCTGAGTTGCCAACCGAAATCTACACCGATGCTAGTGGTGTCGGCCTCGGAGCCGTTCTCGCTCAGCGCAGGCCTGGCTTTACCGAACACGTCGTCGCTTAAGCCAGCCGAACGATCACAAAAGCTGAAGCGAATTATTCCGTCACAGAGAAAGAGTGCTTAGCGATCCTTTGGGCAATTGCAAAATTTCGCCCTTACTTGTACGGGCGTCCTTTCGACGTTGTCACCGATCACCACGCACTCTGCTGGCTGTCGTCTTTGAAAGATCCCTCTGGCCGGCTGGCGCATTGGGCTTTGCGTCTCCAAGAGCACGACATTCGCGTTGTCTACCGATCCGTACGTAAACATGCAGATGCTGATGCTCTCTCCCGCTCCCCTTTGCCGCTGGATGCCACTTCTACTGTCTCCGCCCTGGAACCTTCGTTGATCATGATCACCGATATGGCTGCTGAACAGCGTCGGGACCCATGGATCGCTGCCCTTTTAGATCTATTATCGAACCCATCCTCACGCCCTTCTCCTGCTCGTGCCCTCCACCGTCAATCGCACCATTTTGCCATCAGAGATTACCTTCTTTACCGCCGCAATTACCTGCTGGATGGACGCAAATGGCTGCTCGTCATCCCGACCAATATGCGTTCCGCCATTTGCTCCCACTTCCACGATGACCCCCAGTGCGCCCACGCCGGTGTGTTGAAGACCTTCACCCGCCTTCGCAGTCGGTACTACTGGCGCAGGATGTATCGTTACGTTCGCCGATACGTCCAGTCATGCCGCGAGTGTCAGCGCCGAAAACAACCACCTTGCCGCCCCGCAGCTCCTTTGCAGCCGCTGCCTTGCCCTGTCCGACCCTTCGAGCGTGTTAGTATCGATCTGTACGGTCCTCTTCCCACCACATCAACCGGCAATCGCTGAATAATTGTTGCCGTTGATCACCTTACCCGCTACGCCGAAACATCACCTTTACCTTCCGCTGCAGCCCCAGACGTTGCCTCCGTTATCCTTCGTCATATCATTCTCCGACATGGTGCTCCAAACGAGTTGCTGAGTGATCGAGGCCGTGTCGTCCTCTCTGAAGTTGTGCGTGCTCTTCTTCAGGAAAGTAACATCGTTCACCACACCACCTCCGCGTACCATCCACAAAAACAAACTATATGGTTGAACGCTTTAGCCGCACCTTGGGCAACATGCTGGCCATGTATGTTGCTTCGGACCATGGCAACTGGGACCGCATTCTACCCTGCGTGACTTTTGCTTATAACACCGCTACGCAATCGACCATCGGATTTTCTGCCTACTTTCTCCTTTACGACTGTGAGCCTTCTTGCACACTGGACACCATTCTCCCGTACAGTCCTGATCCTTCCGAGTTTACAACCCTTTCTCAAGCAGCCAAATACGCCGAAGAATGTCGCCAACTTGCCCGTTCCTTCACGTCTGAAGCCCAGCAGCGCCAGAAAAGCATCCGTGACCCATCTGCTATTGTTCTGCCTTACCCTACTGGCTCCTTGGTCTGGCTGCGGGTCCCGTCTTCCAGTCCTGGCCTCTCCTCGAAGCTCCTAAGCCAGTATCAAGGGCCTTATCGCATCATCCAGCCAACCTCTCCTGTAGATTACCTCATCGAGCCCCTCCAACCGTACCCGGATCACCGTCACCGTGGCCGCGAAATTGTCCACGTCGATCGCCTTAAATTGTACTACGATCCCCTCATCCTCGCCTCTTCATAAGTCGCCCGTCCGTATCCTCCCAGTCACCAGGATGGCAACCTTTTCGCCCGGGGGGTAGTTGGACAGAACTGAGGCTTGGGAAGCGCCAGCGGCCGGTGACAAAAGAAGACGACGACACAGTGTGGGTGTTGTTGAAGAAGAAGCCGACGACGTGCCGAACGCTAAAAACGCTCCTGTGTCATGCCGTACCGTGTTCCTGGTTTCTGAAGGACCTCTTGGTTGAAGGCCAGTTGACGTCTTATACTACAATTCAAATACCCTTAGGGCCCGAAGGCATTAAAGAGTGGAGTGGGAAGGACATACATTGGATCAGATACAGTGCAGCAGAAATACAAAATAGAAGAAATGAAAACGCGGCGAAAAATGAACAAAACATAACACAAAATAAGGCAAGAGAAGGCAAAGGGGAAAAAACAACAATTCCCAAAAGAGAGAACATTTCCGGCAGACAGCAATAAGACAACGAAAACGAACGCGAAATAAAACCGACTAAAATCATCAAATAAAGATTACATAGGGCAGTCTTAAAAGAACTTGGGTTAGAAATATCGACAATGTGCTTGGGAAGGTGGTTCCAACTGTCAGAAGTGTCGGGGACAAAAGAAGAAAAAGCGTGTTTAGTATGGCATGACGGAACACCTACTTTGCGAAGATGATCAATGCGGCCTGAAACATATGCAAGGGTAGTTAGTAGCCGGCTCTTAAGGACAGGATTGCAGTAATAGATCTTATGAAATAGGCATAAGCGCGAAATTTTTCTGCGGAGTGAAAGAGGTGGCAATGATAAGGTAGTTTTCATAGCAGTAACACTGGAGATACGGTGATAATTGGAAAGTGTGAAACGTGACACACGGTTTTGAACAGATTTGATTTCAGTAGCTAATGATGACAGGTCAGGGTCCCAGATAGATGCTGCATATTCCAATTTAGGCTGAACAAGTGTTTTATAAAGGAGCAATTTAATTGAAGTAGAAGAAAGGGAGAAGTTTCTACGCAGGTACCCCAACATGCGGTTAGCATTGTTAGTAATAAATTCCACGTGCAGATTCCAAGAAAGATTAGAAGTTATGTGCACACCACGGTACTTATACGAAGACACAGTTTCAAGAGGAATATTAATAAGGTCGTAAGTGACTATTCCAGTGTTACGTCGAGAAACACGCAAATGTTTACACTTATTAATGTTAAGTTCCATGTGCCATAATTTACACCATTCTGAAACTTGGTTAATATCAGATCGAAGGACAGAAGTGTCAGAGTCACAGTTAATTTCACGGTAAATAATGCAATCGTCGACAAAAAGACTTACGGAAGAAGTAATGTTGTTAGGCAAGTCATTAATATAAATGAGAAAAAGTAGGGACCCTAGGACAGAACCCTGGGGAACGCCTGACCCCACTGGAGAGGAACGAGAGTTGGATTTATTAGCAGTCACGTATTGAGAACGATTAGTGAGGAAAGACTGAAGCCACGAGATGATCTTAGGGTCAAGATTGAGATTATTTAATTTGAAAAGTAGTAATTGGCAAGAAACTTTGTCAAAGGCTTTGGAGAAATCGAGGAATATACAGTCAGCTATGGAACCCCGGTCAAGAATGAAATGAAGATCCCGTGTAAAATAGAAGTTGCGTCTCGCATGAGAATAATTTATGAAACCCGTGTTGACAATGACTGAGAAAAGAATTTGACTCAAGAAAATTGGCAAGGTGAGAGCAGATGACATGTTCCATGATCTTACAAGGGATGCTAAGAAGTGAAACGGGCCGATAATTATTAGGAGAATGTTTGACGCCAGCCATGTGCAGAGGAACCACCTTGCCCACCTTCCAGTCGCTAGGAACACAGCCAGACACAAGAGATTGTTGAAAGAGTTCAGCAAGAATAACAGCACTATACACTTTGGTATTTTTCAAAATTTTCGAGTTTATGCTATCCACTCAGCGTGATGATGACGTCTTCAGCTGATGAATTATTTTTTCGATGCCAACAGAATCCATTATAATGGGGTTCATCGTCAAGAAGTCGTGGGGTGGGTAAAGACGAATTGCGGTAATTAAATCGTTAGTAAAAGAAGCTGTAAACGCATCATTAAGGACATCAGCACACATTTCATTGGGAATTACTTGATCGTCCAAAGTTTTAAGATTAATTGTAGATGGATCAGCTTTCTTAACCATGTTCCAAAATTGTTTGGGATTATTTAATAGCATTGACGGAAGAGTATGACTACAAAATGACTCCTTAGCTTGTTTTAGTGCTGAGTTATATTCAGACGCAGCGGAGTGGTGAGCATCCCACCGGGGCATAGAATTGGACAGTTTGGCGGAACAAAACAGACGTTTCTTTTTGTTTGATAGCCTTTTTAGTGAAGAACTAAACCAGGGCGAACATTTGTTAGTTAATACTTTTCTCAGGGCAAATAAGAATCTGTCAGGGACGCAATTTTCTGCTTTAAAAGGTTCAAGCTAATTTTGATTGGACGCTCGTGAAAAGACGGCAAGTATACATCGATAAAAGCAGCGAGTTCACGATTTATGGCCTCAAAGTTGGCATTTTTGTAGTCATGGATGTATTTAGAATCGTTATTTTGGCGTGGTGACAAGACATTCAATGAAAAATGAAGCATACAATGACCACTTAAGCCCGGCAAACAAGAAATTGAAGCAACAAGATCAGACGACGTGGTAAGAACAAGGTCTAACAAGTTGGACGATGAAGATGTAACGCGGGTAGGCTTAGTAAATAGTTGGGAGAGATTAAAGTCGGCACATAAGGGCAAAAAACCATCGCACTCCGCAGAAAAAGGGTCGGCATAAGAACGTACATTGGACCAAATAATAGTTGGAAAGTTGAAGTCTCCAACCAAAAGAATAGGAACATTTGGAAAGCGAACGGTAATCGCGCAAACAGCATCATGAAGTTCTTCAACGAAAGTGGCACTGTACGAGGGAGGGCGATAGCAAATGCCAAAAATCAATTTTTTCATGCGCGTGCGCAGTTCAACCCAAAGAAGTTCTAATCTGGCAACAACATGAACAGGAGAAGAAAAAGTGTGTCGGCAACAGCTATCAAAGCACCACCACCGTTTCTGTCACCCCTGTCATACCGATAAGCGGTAAAATGCTTGTGGCAATGAAAGATTTCCGAGCTATCAACTTTAGCTGAAAGCCACGTTTCAGTAAGGCAAACGATTTCGGCATCACATGCGTTGATAGTCGCACAAAGCTCATCATGTTTAGGCCGAACACTTCTAATATTAGTATACAGAAATGATAATGAGCGATTGGACAGTGACGGGTGCCCGCTACCCATCATGCATCGTTAATCTGCGGACGATTCGGATGAAAGGCATCCAATACCGCGAACTTCAGAAACGCTGTCGTTAAGCTGGTCGTAACAGTAACATCTACCGTTCATGTAAAGCTTATTATAGCGCAGTTTGAATTTAGATAGATCAGTTCAGGTAAAGAAAATTCAAATTGTGCGCTGTTTACCCGGCTCACTTGCGCTGGCGGTGGCTTTCCCAGACGAACACCTCCGGCACATGCTAAAATTTAAAACTACCAAACTGTTTGATCTTCAGTTTGTTGCTAGTCATGCAGACTGCATGTGAGGACCGTGTTATATCGCTCTTTATCTCCACTTGCCTCTGGCTGGCTTTGCAATTTTATCATTGTGCATTTATATCTGAGCTGAGCATGTGCCGTCATGCCTTCCAGTGGGGAACTTCATAACGTGGGGCAGGGTGGGGTGCAAGGGTAATAGTACATATGAGGAATTGCTAACAGTGCCTGCGTGCTTCATTAAAGATTTGTTGAAAGTTTGCGCTTGTACTGTCCATTTATTTGCCTCCTTTTCTGTGTCTTTGTGCTCCATTCTTATCAAGGTTGGCTTCAGTTTCCTCAGAAAGTGAAATAACGATAACGATTATTATATTTGATTTTAATGCTGTAAGGGGAGCTTGGGCAAAGCACAACTTGGCTAACACACTTGTTCTGCATGAGATGAAGTCACAGACCCATTTTTCCAAGCATTTCACCCCAGGGGAGCAAGGAACAAGGTTATAAAAAAGCTTGTACTTATTGGAAAAACAATGAGTACCTTGTAGAGAACTGGAGATTGAACCCCAAACCTCCCACATATGAGGGGAATGCTCAAACCACTAGGCGCATTTCAACAAAACATATATATGGCATTCATAGAAAGAAACAAGAAAAGAATGATTGCACTCTTCAAGCATGCACACGCACCAGGTAGAAAGCTTTCTCCTTGAACCAGTCCTTCCACACAAAATGACAAGAGCGGTCAAGCACCAGTGACCGGATGTACTCGTCTGTGTGGCGCGACCGGCTTTCCCGGCGCCCGCCTCGCGATGGGTCGCGGACAACCAAATGGAAGATGAGGGAAAAGAAGGCGCCAATGGCAACCTGCAGTCACAGAAAGCAGCACACAGCACAATACATACACACTGTATTCAAAAAAGTAGCAATAAAATTATTATAATGCAAGGCGTGGAATTGTAAAAAAAATTATTCAATAATTTAATATATTGACTTAAGGGTGTGCAAATATTCGGAAATTTTGAATACCGCACCGAATATCCTCGTATTGGATTATCCAAATGAATCAAATAGTGTATATTCCAAATTATTTGAAACAAATCGAATATGCCGTCAGGTTTTTCAAGTACTTTTTGAATAATTGGCGCGAAGTTCAAAAAAGGCTTGCCGTATTTTTCTTCCGTGACTATTCCGAAAACAGGGACCACAGACGCTGTGTTACCATGCTGTTGCGATCGGCATGTGAGGGATGGTGGGTTCAGCGCCATGGTGCGATCCATTCGTGTGGCAATGTTTGTAATCCTCATACATGGCCTCAGAGACTGGACAACATGGCGGCAGAGCCCGGGCAGGTTCAGCAAATCCAGCCTTAACCCCTGACCTCACAGGCCATGCCTCATACGTAAACTCTCGCCCGTCTCATGCACTGAGATGTGGTGCTAGTTTATAATCCTCCATTATAAACATCAAAAGGTATTTTTCCTATGAGCATAACATGACAATGATAAATTTAACACACTGACTTCATGTTGCAACCCCCAAATGAAGATCAGTGCTGCGTCTTTTAACAGATAAAGCTACAACTATGAAAGCAGCGCATTGCTGTTCCTCACAATTGCCCTCTGAACATTTGCACAAGTAGCGAATATTGGCCAAAATATTCTATCTGTGTTTGATTTGGTTCTTGAACTATTTCGATTCACATTCGCTTCGCATTCGATTCAGTTTTCAGCTAAACTATTCATTTTCGATTCAGTTTGGGAAAAATGGTGCTCGCACACCCCTAACTTAATTATAATCTGAGGGGTGACCTTTAACTAGTATTACCAGTAGCAAAAAAAAAAACTTCAGTTACATTTGAGAAAATACCATCCTTGCATCTCAAACAATATGATGCCGCCTGTCAGGTACGGTCAGCGTCACAACTGCGAGCCAGTAAGAATGCGTGCACAGATGAACACTGCAATTACAAGTGAAACTGCCCAAAGAAAAACAATGGCTACTAGTTTTTCAAGCAAAGCAGTGCATAGTAGCTCTATGACCATGTACACAGCACCATTGCAACTGTAGGAGCACAGGAGTAAACCGATATTATTTGTGCCATCAATGTAATGAACTCATAAGTTAGAACAGAAAACACAGGGCACACATGTGCTCTGAATTAAGAAACATGCCATTAGCATCACACACAATAAAACTGGCCATCTACAGCTCGGTACAAGTCAATCAATCCAATGCATGAAACATAACAATAACATGAAAACTTGGAGTAAAGACCATCATGCACTAGTGCTTGTACTCCTCCAACTGGCTGGAAAAATATGCAGCAGCCAATCAATTTTGCAGATCCCAAACATTTATACTTGAACAATATTTATGAAACATAACAATAACATGAAAACTTGGAGTAAAGACCATCATGCACTAGTGCTTGTACTCCTCCAACTGGCTGGAAAAATATGCAGCAGCCAATCAATTTTGCAGATCCCAAACATTTATACTTGAACAATATTTCAGGCTTTACTGGGGCACTGTCAGGCATCTTAGAGGAATGTGTACATATTCACAACCAATATTCCGGACCCTGTGGAGTACAAAAGTTCAATTTTTCGGACTAAAATAGATGCCAGAAATGCTGTGGAGATCATTTTTCCAAGCGAAAGTTAGTTTTTCAACCTAACGTAGACACGAGCGGACACTGCCGTCACAAGCAACCGGCCCTTCACTACCATGAAAGGCACCATCCTGGATTTAAACAAAGGCAATTGGACAGACTGGCTTGAATAGGCCTGGTTATTTATATCTCATTGTTGCTGCTCAAGTTAATGGCACATTCTTTAGTAGCGAAAGCTACATTGGCCACGAACTCGCAGTTTCACCATGCTCGCATTTCCACCGTGGTCGCACCGCACCACGTGACCAACCGCGTGACGAACCACGTGATAACAACTAGCCAGACAACCAGACTAACCTGGACTTGCAATCAAGATTAACCAAGGCTAACCAAGCTATGCCTTAGCTTTCGTTACGTATATCCTGGCATAGCTGAGCTAAGCCACTGCCAATTTACTGGCTTTGAAGTGGCCTACAAACGCAGCGGCTTAGATGACTCCACGCATGTTGTGGGGCAGGTGGGGGGGGGGGGGGAACGGAGCCAGAGGTGCTCGCTTCATCTCGCTTCTTTCAGTGGGTTCCCCTTGTCAGTCTTTGCGACCAATGTGGCCAGGGAAACACTGTTCTCGCATCGTAGGGCACGTTCCGCACGACCCACTGCCACGTCGTATATTCTGGTATTCGTAACGTGAGGTGCTACGGACATGATGAAAGCTTGACTCTGGCCTGAATACATCTAATATTATTGCTTGCAAACAGAATAAAGGAAACAGCAAAGTTCGTGATTTCAAAAGTCATTTTTTACGGAAAAGTGTCCTTTTAAAGTTGACAAATTTATTTAACTATTCGATTATTCAGACCCTTTTTTTGGGTCCCGCCAGGACCGAAAAATTGCTCGGCGACTTCTAATTTCTATACTAAATTAGTCAATGTTGACATACTTATCAAGCCAGCATTGATCCCCTCGGAGCAATCTGGCAGGCAAAACATTGAAAAATCTTTTTCTCAGCCAAAATTAAAGAGTGCAAAGCAAACACAGGAATTAACTGCAAGCATAAAACAACACCACTGTGTTAGTAATGAAATGTGCTGATGATACCACCATCCCATACATCTTATAAGTATAGCAGTGTTCACTTCAAAGATACATCACAATAAGACTTTCAGCACTACCACAGCATTTCAGAAAAACAAAAAAAAAACGAAAAGAGAAAATGAAATCATCATACGACAGCCAACTTCTGAAAGCTTTAAACTTAATGCTGTTATGATAAGCAGCATTCTTTCTTAAAGGTCAACTTTTTTTAATCAGTGACATATAATAAATACATTATTGTGTGCCCAATCTTTGAGCACTGTTAAAATACTAGTTGGTATAGCGAGAACAGAATGCCATAAAACTGTTTCAGTTGTCAACAGCAATGTTAGAGCCCAATGAGTCATGCATGCACAGCTGCAAAGAGGTAACTGTTGAGCACTAACCACAATGAGGACAATGTCCCGAAAGACGTCACCGTCTGGAGGCCCCACTTGTGCTTCGTGGTCTGTGCCCGATATTCCAAGGGCAGCCCAAGTAACAGTGTACACAAGCACATTACTTGCCACAGTGCAAGCATAGCTGCAAGAGAGAAACAGTAACGGTTAGTACAAATTAAAGACAAACCAAAACAAGTAGGTTAATATATCTAGCAGAGGCCGAGTGTAATCTTCAAGAGTGACCTAGTGAGTCACAAAAATGGTGAAACAGTTCCTTAGATCGCAAGTTGTCAATAATATCTTCTCAAAAGGATATGTGAAGGAAATGATATTAGACAAAATAAACCAGCAACAGTACAATGAATGACTAATTTAATGCACAAAGCCTAACACTCAAAAGTCTGCAGGCACAAGCCATGTTAAATCCGAGATTTCAATTTGCACAGCACACATACAATGTAGTCGTACACAAAAATACTGCTTTTCGATTAAAAGCTTTCTTGCTCTCTTTCTCTCACACAGAAATGTATACATGCTGCCATTTGGCAGGGTGGGCAGAGTTTGGCTCTGATTTTTGGGGCTCCACTCATGTTATCTGATTTCAGCAGTGTGAAGATTAGGTTGACAAACTAATGTGACCTGATCTTCTGCACTCGTTTTCCATGCTTATTTAAATAGTTAGTGCCCTTTCATACCAACAAAATTTCCCGGCTTAGCTGATGGAAAAAATTTGAAAAAGTGCATTTTTCATTGCAGCAGTAACTTGGGGACAAAACACTTGCGACAAGTACTGCTGAAAATGCTCTGAAAATTTAAGAGGGGACGCGGCTTTCAACATCAACTTTCTTCAGAACTATGCAACACAGCTAGCTTAAACATAGCTGGTATGAGCTGCAGGTGCTGCAGATATGCAAGCTGGCCAATTATGACTAAAAAACAACACAAAGACCTTAAAGAAAAAGAAAAAACCCACAGCCATAACACACAAAAGGCACCGGGACTAGTAAGAGCCCCAGTGCATATGAAACTGCTGAAAACAAGGGAAAGGTGTTCAATTTCGGAATGCTGCAAAAACCAGTGGCTACCAGCATACAGAGATATTCTTTTCTGAACTCTTACAAATACAACATAAAACAGAAGAAAATATGCAATGCCAGTGTATGAAATGCAGAAGGACTTCTTACAAGCCCCACATTTACAAATTCGGCACTGAAAATGCCCAGAAAATTCTAGGGGGGACCCTGCTTTCAACACGAACCTATTTTTTTTTAAATTTAAACAAAATCTGGTTTTTCAGGAAAGGAAATGGCGCAGTAATTGCCTCACATATCTTGGTTGGACACCCGAACCACTAACCAGAAAGAAAGGGAGGAAGGTGGGAATGAAAGAAGAAAGAGAGAAAGAGGTGCCATAGTGAAGGGCTCTGGAATAATTTCGACCACTTGCGGATCTTTAACATGCACTGACATCGCACAACACACTGGAGCCTTTGCATTTTGTCTCCATCGAAACGCGGCCGCCGCGGTCTGGATCGAACCTGGGTACTTCGGCTCAGTAGCAGAGTGCCCTAACCATTGAGCCACCACAGCGAGTAGTTTGGATAAAACTTTTTCTGCTTGTTCGTAATGCTTTTAAAGTTAAGTGCACAAAATTTCAGCATTATATCTGAAGAACTTTTGTTAACTTAATTTTTTTCTCTTCTACACCTTGTGAAACTCCTGCAGACTAGACTAAATGTGGTGAGGAGCGGTTAAACATTCATTGCATTTCTGAATGTATGCTATACGTGAAGACATTTGTAGATTTTTCTTTTCCACGACACAAATTTTTTGGTTTCATTTCTTACAAAGCAGTTGCCACAGACAGGTCTTAATTATAAACAAGATGTCACACCAAAGCTTTATAATCCATCAATATTACAAAGCGAGAGCGTCATCACATAGAGCAATGTTTTCAGAGTACCACGAAACAAACGGGGTCAATATAGAAAAGTTCTGAAGAAATCGGTTAAACAAAATGAGCATCTAGTCAACACACCAGAATGAAGAAAAGTAGATTTTTCGAACATTTCCACAATACGCAATGCCACCGCAGTTCATGAAACAATTTTTTACAGTTCTTCCTTGCAGTTTCCAGCAATTAAACTTCGGCACAGCATAAAAAATGAGGCGCATGAGTGGATACATTGATTTTAAAAGAATCAGTTTTTTTCGC
Organism: Amblyomma americanum; assembly: GCF_052857255.1. Classification (NCBI taxonomy): domain Eukaryota; kingdom Metazoa; phylum Arthropoda; class Arachnida; order Ixodida; family Ixodidae; genus Amblyomma; species Amblyomma americanum. The sequence continues at coordinate 211,283,691 of NC_135499.1, forward strand.
CATTTGAAAGCCGCGTCCCCCCTTAACTACTACAAACCACTGCATCATTTGTGCCAGCCAAATAAGAACTTCAGAGCTGACGAAAAACTAAAAGCACATGGCTAATAGCCAATGCAAGAGACGACACGTGGCACTGACGTCTGCCAGCGTCTAAAAGCTGGCCCCACCAACAGTCACATTTTCAAGTACAACTTGCCCACTGACAGTATCAAAGGAATCTTAAGATGTAGGAGATGCTTTTCTTCTCACCGCATGGCATTGAGTTCAACTCTCTCATGGGGGATGGGTGTGATGTCTGGGATGAGAGAGAGGTGAGAGATTTGGGTAGATGCCCATCCAAACTGGAAAATGATGATGAAGGCCGCGTAGTAGACAAACTGCGCCTCCTGGCTGCTCGGATGGTTGCCCATGGGCTTGGTGAACAGGAATGGGAAGCTTCCAACCACGCACACAGTGCCTGCATTGTGGACAGACCGCGCACTCTCAATGGCCACCGAGCAAAGCTCTGATAACGGATGGCTATTGATTGTGTGGACATGTAAGGAATAAGCACTCCAGAGTGTGATGAAGACAACAAAAGGAAGTGACCAGCCCTTTGTGCAGTGTATGGGACGCCCTATCAGCCCAGGCACCAAGTAGAAAAAAATATAAGACAACATTAATGCAACGCAAGAATGGTTTGCATTAAAGGCCAACTGAAAGAAAATTTCATTATTGCAAGAGTAGCTCGTAACGTGTTACATATGTCACAAAACTAATCGTGACAAAGCTTCTCACTTGCTAGCAAACTAGTTTTATAGTTACAAGCAATCGAGAAGTCCTGTAGCCGATGAAACATGCACATGGTGGCATTGTATGCATTTATGTGACTCGTAAGATATGACAAACGCAAAAAATAAAGGAGATATTGCCTGAAGCTGAATTCATCAGTCGTGAACCAATTATAGACTGCACGGTGCTTAAGGATGCAGTGCAGCTTAGTCCTTGGTTTAGTGCTGTGGCGTACTTCTTCAAAATTTGCGGCGCAAGTAGCATGCCAAAATGCTATGCGGTTGTCGGGTACACAAACACTCATGCTGAGATTGAAGTCAGCCTCCAAGCAGTTTCTGAAGTACAGCAACCTGTGAAGGATGTGCGACATATGTACAGCCTCCTTATTTTATCACACTGGCGTCCTTGCCTGACACAAGCAGAATGAATTAGAAGTCTGCACCGCCTGCGGCGATCCCAGACAGAAAGCACACTATATGCAACAGCCACAACAGCAACACTAACTCTCATTGGCGGCAGAAAGAAAAAAGCAGATGACATGAAACAAAAAGGCTCCACTTTGTAGGCATTTGTTCACACTGTGGTAAACTCGTGCGGCAGGCATTCCAAAGCGACTCAGGGTATGAGGGACGCCGTAGTGGAGGGCTCCGGATAATTTCGACCACCTGGGATTATTTAACATGCACTGACGTCTCACAGTACACAGGCCTTTTGCATTCCACCTCGATCGAAATACTGTTACATGGCCCAAGGTGGGAACAACGCAAGAACGCCACGGGCACAGCACACAGGTCAAGAGCACAGGGTCCGCACAGAGCGCAGCACAGAGCACACAAGCCCGGAGCACACGCACCTCCGAGACACTTCGTTCACCTTGTCTTCACCAAGAACATCCGTTGCACGGTCCCCGGTCGCAAAAACACCATCTCAGTGTAGATTAGGGGGTGGCAAAGGATGGCGAGAGGTAGGGCTTGAGGCGAGAGACGTGGACAATGTCACGCTGAGGTGCACGGGAGGTGGCCTCCGGGAAGGCCGGGGCGATCTTGCAGGTGACAGTGGTGACCTGGCGGAGCACACGGTATGGGCCAACGTACCGGGACAGAAGTTTTTCGCAAAGCCCGACGCGGCGTGATGGCGACCAAAGCAAGACGAGGGCTCCAGGAGAGAAAGTTACCATGCGATGGCAGCGGTTGTAGTAGTCCTGCTGTGAGGCCTGCGATGCTTGTAGTCAGGATCTAGCCAGCTGGCGGGCGTAGTCAGCCCGGACAATTGCGTCGTGGGCATATTCAGAAGGCGGTGAAGGAGATGTCGGAAGCAGTGTGTCCAATGGTAATTGGGGCTCACGGCCGTACAAAAGATAGAACGGTGAGTAACCGGCAGAGTGCGGTTGAGGCGCTCTGTGAGGCCGTTGGTTTCGGGATGATAGGCGGTGGTCAGCTTATGTTTAGTCGAGCAGGAACGGAGAATGTCGTCGACAACTTTAGAGAGAAAGCAACGGCCACGGTCGGTGAGAAGTTGGCGGGGTGCACCATGATGGAGGATGAGGTCGTACAGAAGAAAGTCTGCAACAACAGTAGTAGTACTGGTGGGGAGGGCCCGCGTGATGGCATAGTGTGTGGCATAATCGGTGGCAATGGCAATCCATTTGCTTCAGAATGTGGACTCAGGAAACGGACCCAAAAGATCCAAGCCAACAAGATAGAAAGGTTCAGGAGGCACATCAACAGGTTGGAGCATACACGAACACAGCGGCGTACAGACTGGTAGAGGCGGGGCCAAAAGAAGCGACGACGCACGCGGGTGTAAGTAAGTGAGACACCCAGATGTCCAGCAGTGGGGAAGTCATAGAGCTCGTGGAGGACATCAGTGTGCAGGTGCTTTGGCACAACGAGCAGGAGGTCAGGGCCGGCGGGGTTTAGGCTTCTGCGGTATAAAGTGTCATGATGCAGCACAAACCGGCGCAGAGCAGGGTCAGATGGGGAGGAGTTGAGGCGGTCAATAACAGAGTGGAGCTCGATATCCAGTCGCTGCTCATCGCCAAAGTGAGTAATAGCAGAGAGCGAGAACAGGTCAGCAGTGCAGTCACTGACAGAATGGTCAGAAGAGTCAACGGGACATCGGGAGAGGCAATCAGCATCGATGTGTAGCCGACTGGACTTACAGACCACAATGTAGTCGTAGTCTTGTAGGCGTAATAGCCCAGCGACCTAGCCAGCCAATAGGATCTTTCAGTGAGGACAGCCAGCAGAGCGCATGGTGGTCCGTGACAACTGTAAAAGGGCGGCCGTACAAATACGGGCGAAATTTTCCAACGGCCTACACAAGGGCCGAGCACTCGCGTTCTGTGATGGAGTAATTGCGCTCTGATGTAGAGAGGAGGCAGCTGGCATAGGCAATGACACGGTCAGACCCAGATTGCCACTGAGAAAGGACAGCGCCGATTCCGTGACCGCTGGCGTCAGTGCGGACTTCAGTGGGAGCGGCCACATCGAAGTGTGCCAAGACGGGCGAGGTGGTGAGCTTCGAGATTAGAGCGGCAAAGGCGTCTTCTTGTTGGGGTGCCCAGGTGAAAGTCATATCCTTTTTTAGCAGATCACTGAGGGGCGGGCGATGTCAGCAAAGCCGGGTACGAATCGGCGGAAGTAGGAGCACAGCCCCAAGAAGCTCCGTACGTCGTTGCAGGAACGCGGCACCGGGAAGTCTTTCACGGCTCGGATCTTAGCTGGGTCAGGGTGAACACCCGTGGCATCGACGACGTGGCCCAAGATTGTGATCTGGCGACGCGCGAAACGGCATTTGGAGGAGTTGAGCTGCAGGCCGGCACGACGGAAAAGTAAAAGAATCTTAGAAAGGTCATCGAGGTGAGAGGAAAAGCTGGGGAAGAAGACAATGACGTCGTCGAGATAGCAGAGGCACGTGGACCATTTGAATCCATGCAGAGGGGCGTCCACCATACTCTCGAACGTGGCCGGCGCGTTGCATAAGCCAAAAGGCATAACTTTGAACTGATACAGTCCATCAGGTGTCACAATTAAACGCCATCCTCTCACGGTTCTGGTCATCCACTGCTATCTGCCAATTGCGGAGCGAAGGTCTATGGAGGAGAAGAATTTGGCACCGTATAGGCAATCAAGGGCTTCGTCGATGCGCGGGAGGGGGTACACATCCTTTCTGGTTATCTTGCTCAGGTGGCGATAATCAACACAAAAACGCCATGATCTTCACAGGGACGACTGGCGAGGCCCAGAGGCTGTAGGAGGGTTCGATAATGTTCTTATCAAGTATCTTCGTAACCTCGCGTTAGTGGCCTGACGCTCAGCGTGGGAGACTCAGTATGGTCGACGACGGATAGGAGAGGCATCCCCAGTGTCGATGCGGTGCTTTTCAGAGAGAGCTAGGCCCAGCGGGATGTTATTCAGATCGAAAATGTCCGAAAAAGATTCGAGAAGGGCTCGAAGCTGTGCAGTTTGGGCGGGACGCAGGTCGGAGGGCATCATGGTCGCGAAGGCGTCTGTAGGAAGAAAGGTACTTTGGGGATGGCTTGCGTGATCTTGAGAAGGGGCGGCATCGAATGCAGCGACTCGGCACAGTGCTAGGGGGGAGATCGTAGCAACGCAAATGCCGGATGCAAGAACTTGAGGAGAGAAGCCGAAGTTGAGGAACAGCAGAGACAGTGTGTTCGCCTTGACCGAGGCGATGGTATAGGGCAGAGCAACGTTGCGGGCCAGCAGGAGATCGGTACTAGGTGCAACGAGGTAGTCGCCATCGGGAACTGGGGGAGAGGGTGTCAGTGCAACGAAGGAGGCGGCATGAGATGGCAGGCGAGCATAGTCTGCATTGAACAGGCGGAGAGAGGGATTCACGTGCTCGGAATGGAGTTGTGGGAGCTCGAGTTGCAGGACACCCTGCGAGCAGTCAATCAGAGCTGAATGGTCAGAGAGGAAATCCATGCCGAGAATGAGGTCGTGGGCGCAGTTGGACAAAACGGTGAACTGAACCAGGGTACTGTGGCCGGCAGCAGTGATGCGAGCAGTACATAGTTCGTCCACAGCAGGGGTGCCTCCATCCTCCACACGCACGAGGGACGTTGCAGGCGTGAGCACTTTGCGGAGGCGACGGCGAAGGGCATGCAACTTATCACATAGACGTGTGCACCGGTGTCAATGAGGGCACGCACAGGAAAACCGTCGACTTTGACGTCCAGTAAGTTCGGTCAGGTGGTCAGTAGAGGATTTCTGGTCGGGGTCATTGATGCAGCATCACCTGCGGGAGCTGCATCAGTAAGTTTTCTAGAGTGAAGCGGACGTAGGGGGCAGTGGCCAAAAGACGGGGCAACTGCAGTGAGCATGAGCGACGGCCTTGTGGCAGCGGAGAGCGGGAATTCCGGAAGGAGGGAGCAGACTGATCAGGCTGGGAGCAGGGCGAGAATTGGCGCTGAGGGTCAGGTCGGTAGTGGGAGAAGCCACCGCGGGGAGGCGACGACCAAGGGCTGCGGCAATGTCGAGGGATATGTCCAACGCGGGAGCAGAGAAAGCACATGAGTCGGTCGTCAGCCGTGCGCCCTTCCGCCAGATTGCGGTAAAGGTGTATCCAGACGACGGACCACGGACCTGTTTTGGCCCGCGGACTAGCGGTCACGTGGGGTTTCGCTTCCAGTCTGCGAGGTCCGCGCATGGTCCGCGGGCCGGATCGCGCGAGAAATGCGAGAGCATTTTTTCTGGCGGCGGACCACGGACTTCTTAGCCTACTCGCACACATCGAGTCTGGCAACTACACCACACTAGTATTTCCCGGCTCGGTGCTCCCGGCAGTCGAGGCGACACCAGCGAAAGTAGTTTTGTTTCCACTGTTAACATGTCAACGTGGTCGGACGACGCTACGTTCTACTTTTTAGCCTTAGTGCAGCTTGATGGCTCGTTCATAATTGAGCATTCAGCGGCGAGAGCGAGCGAAATTAGTAGCAACATCGGCGCTTGCGACGTACACAGATATGGTTAGAAAAGAACAATTGACGCTGTCTACGAGCCATAAGCGTATGCACTATCATGTAGGCTAAACGCAGGTATTTTTCGGCACGTTACAGCACTTCTCACATTTCCAACCTTTAGTTCAGCGTATGCAAACACAGACGGAAGGATACGCTCAGCCTTGTGGCACCATCTAGTTGATAGGCCGGGTAACTATTTCTGTCAACAAACGTACGCTCCGCTTAAGCCTAGAAGGGGCACAATCGTCATTCTAAATAAAAAATAAAGCAAATATTTCACTCATACGTCTTCTTATAGGCGAGGTGAGACCAAGCGAGAAATGGGAGTGCCTTTTGTTGCCAGTGAAAGCAACAAAAAAGGCAGTAACAACGATGAATCCAGTCCGAAGCGAGCGGTCCTGCTTGGAAGCGCACCGTCATGTTTGCCGCAGTGGGAATGCAACTTTCTCCTCACCGCGGCAGAAATCTGTCCCGTACCAATCGAGCTTTCCGCTGGGTATTTAGGCGGATCTCTGCTGCGGATTCCGCTTGTTGTCGCCGCCGAATGTCGAAGCGTGAGACGAGTGTTGCTGCAGGCTGATCACAGAGGCTTGGCCTGCCTTGTCGTCTGCTCTTTTGGTCCGTCGTGTGGATGCTGTCGCCGGCCAGACCCGGCGGTCGACCCCACGTGACCGGTCCGCAGGCCAGTCCGTGGCCCGCCGTCTGGATACACCTTAACGGGACTTGGAATAGTAGGTGGGGCGAAAAGCAGGGGAAGGAGGCTGGCGGACGGGTGGGCGGCCAATGGGACACACCTGGGGGGAAAGAACCAGGTTTGCGAGTTCCTGCTTGACGGCAGCCTGAATAAGCGACACGACGGGCAGGGTAGTATCAGGTACGGGTGGCGGGGATATGACAGGTGTGAGGACCTCCAGTTCACGTTGGATGACCCGGGTGACTGAATCGGGGACAACAGGGGCGTCTGAGGGCGCGCGGGATAGCGATCGCTGGTTCTCACAGGAAGATGTCGCGGCCGTGTTAGGAAGGCGAGAAAACGATTGCCAAATGCGGCGGCCTTTCACTTGCTCAAATCTACAGCACTCTTTAATGATGGAGTCAATTGTAGCACTGTCTTTACAAACAAGCAAGTTGAAAGCATCGTCTGCAATGCCTTTGAGCACGTGGCTCACCTTATCGGTCTCACTCATGGCAACGTCGACCTTGTGGCAAAGAGCCAAGATGTCCTGAATGTAGGCCACGTAGCTTTCTGTCGAAGATTGAGCTCGAGACGCAAGCTGTTTCTTGGCGGCGAGCTGACGATCATCAGGCCTACCGAATAGTGTCCTCAACTTCTCCTTAAAGGTGTCCCAGCTTGTTAGGTCTTCCTCGTGGGTCTCGTACCACACTCCTGCCGTGCCATTGAGGTAAAAGATGACATTGGCGAGCATTAACGTAGGGTCCCACTTGTTATAGGTGCTGACGCATCCGTAAAGGTTGAGCCTGTCTTCCACATCCATGCCATCAGTGCCAGAAAAGGTGCCGGGGTCGAGAGGAGGAGCCATGATCACGAAAGGAGCGGTAGTGGGGTTAGTGGGGCTCCTTGACTCGCTGGGTGGAGCCATGGTGGTAGACCCGGCCTAACAACCACTACGAAGCTGTGTGGTGTGCTCAGCGTAAAATCGGCACCTCCACCAAAGATGTTACGCGGTCCAAGGCGGGAACGACGCAAGAACGCCCCGGGCACAGCACACAGGTCAAGAGCACAGGGCCCGCACAGAGCACACAAGCCCGGAGCACGCACATCTCCAAGGCACTTCGTTCGCCTCGTCTTCACCAAGAATATCCGTTGCAATACTACTGCTGCAGCCAGGACTGAAACCACGTCTTTCATGTCAGCAGCCGAGCGCCATAACCACTGAGCCACCGCAGCGGCCTTTCTCAGCTCTACCGATATGAAAAGAGCTTCGCTGGTGTCCTTTAAATGAACACCAGAAGAACCTAAGACTTAAATTGTTCTTTAGCATTTATCATAATCAAACAGGAATTTATGCCTCAAATTATTTACAGCAAGCGCATTAAGTTTCTTCTTGAAATGATCACAAATTAAAGATTCATCCATAATACTGCCACACAGGTTTTTTTAAATACTCATTTTTTCCGTGTACCATTAGCAGCTGTCACATGTTACTAGAAGATGTCGTTTTCCACAATACTGTGAAGTTGTTTTATGAAGTTTTGTGCCTCCCGCTATGAAGCCCTAGTGGTGCTCCGGGTACTGTAAACCTAAAGAATTTTATAGTGTAAGCTGTAGGTATAAATAATATCTGAAATATGCCTGATACTGAACTGGAATTAGAAAAAGAACGGCTGGGAAGAGACAACGCACCAATGAGATGCCACGTTTTTCGGCGGCCATAGTGACAGAGCCAGAAGTCATCATCCCGGTCGGACTCAATGCCAACAAATGGGGTAGCCACTGCATCCGCCACCTGGCCAATCAGCAGAAGGGCACCAGCCAGAGTGGGACGCAGCTGTCGCACGAATGTCAGGTACACCAGCAGGTACGTGAACCACATGGAGGCACACAGGTCATTGAGCACATGGCCGACGCTGTAAGCCAGCCGAACCCTGCAAACGAAAGGTGCAGACAGGGGTCAGGTAACTGGTTTTTGCTGGCGACGCACTACATGCACGCTCCTTAGCATAGAGGAGCCATGCTCCAGCCACAAGCCACCACAGGACTTTTCTGACTGTACAGAAAATCTGGTTTCAATAAACAGGTCATATATACGGCACTTTCCAGGGGGCAAAAAGGAGCCCCTTGAAGCAGCCCCTACAGTGCCCTCATGACAGTGTCAAGCGCCCAGCAGTCAAAATGGTGTGTGGAGCTGGACCATTCATTGGGAAGATTGAAACTTTTGTTGCACTGGAAACCACAACTCGCCACTACAAGTCACTAGTATGCAAAAATTAATGTTTGTCTACCTCGTCAGCATCAGAAATTATAAGCAAGAAATGTCTGTGCTACCTCTATCACACTATTACTGCCAAACCCCCCCTTTTCTAATGACAAGGAGTCAGCAAACCTGGATTAATGTGACCACAGCTGGCACAACCTCAAAGGTGAGTGAGTTTTCAGTGCAGATATAAAAAAAAAAAACATGGGTAACTATGGAAATAAAGAAAAATAAAAAGAACATATGCCAAAAACACTGCCAAAAGTCTCTCATACAAATTATGTCATAATAGTACTTAAGCACACTGTGCCTGGCATCACAACTATACTCCCCATGCAGCTGCGCTCACTTTGTGGCTCAGCTGTCTAGTATTTCGAGGCGGTAAGATTGAATCAGCTTCCTGCAAAAAAGAAAGTCAATTTTTCTCCGGCATTACAGCTCAATGCCGAGGGTGAAAGGAGCAGACAGATTTGGATTTCACCATGATGTTCACACTATTCCCTTACCTTCATCCATACTACAAAAACCTGAGAACTACTGCCTTCAAAAATTTTATTCTTAAATCTTCCCTGCTGGTATACTGCGCCAAGATGCACCATCAGGTTATAGCTTTACCGAAGAGGCAGGAGGTGCGTTCTTGGGGTGGGGCCCTCGGAGCTTGTAACCGCTTGGTCCGCCATATTTCACGGCTGGAGGATGAGCTCTTGCTTTCCTTTTTCTTGTTCCGTTGCTTCAGCAACAAGCACTGGTAAACACGGCCTGGAATAACCAGAAGTAAAAGCATATGCAAGGTTCTGAAACATGCTCAGTGACCATCTAAAACCAAGCTTTCCCATTCTACCCAATTAAAACATACTTGCCACGCTATTACTGAATGGCAATTTTTGTATAATAGCGACAACAGCAACAATAAATTCCAAGGCTGGTGTCTTCCGTGGTGGCCTATATGTTATTAGCACCTAGGTGGTGTGCGACTCCCCCAAGAATAATGCAAACAGTGCAGTGCACAGCAAAAAGTAAAGGTACTTGCAGACTACATAGCTGATCAAGGCTTTATAGCTGATCTCTGTCGCAAAAGCTACACGAAGAACTTCATCCGACTGGTCATCCGATAGCTTAACAAACCAGAATGACAGAAGACTATCCAGGACACCAGAACAGCCTACACCATCATTCTTTCCTAGCGAGAAGTTTTACTTCGAAGAACCATGTTGAGCTCCATTTTGGCGAGAAAAAATTCCCAGAAGATACAATGTTCAAGATGGGACCACCCCAATCCAACCACCCCCTCAAAGAGCGATCCACAAATCCATGCTTGGGAAAATTTAATGTGGTGATCCATGTTTATCCAGCGCATCATTCGAAAGAAAGGAAAAACACGCAATGAAAAATGTGGTGCATCTGCCCCTTTAAATGCTGCAACTCCTCATTCTAAGAATGTAGAAAGATTTGTTCAGCAAAATAATCAGTTTAGATTTTCTTTACTTCTTACAGAACTCGAAGGTCAGCTAAACATAATTATGCAGTTAAAAAAAAAAACACTTTTCCACCGAGGACCCTTCATCCCTTAACTGAAGGTGGGGTTCTAGCAACCCCAGCTGCTGTAATTGATGCAACACCTGTTACATTTGCTATGCCTTTTCTTCCTCACGAAACATGCAAAACATCTGCTATTGCCACTTTAAAAAAAAAAATTGTTTAAGTTAGTTATGCGGCCTCAGTTTCCTTGCACTCAACTCACACACAGCCAGTGTGAACACATTCCCATTTGCTTTCTTCAATCAATTTTAATACAAGCGCAGAGTTTACATATTCTAGCTTAAATATTCCTTGCGTCCTCAGCGGTGGTCGCGGCCTAAGTTCAAAAGTCTAATTCGTACCTCGAGAACGAAAGTGGCGCCGCTCGTCAAGCACAACTGCTGTTGTCACCGGTCGCTAGGTTCAGCATCTTGCGACTGCGGCGACCATGCTGTGTAGGAAAGCTGACTCAGCAGTGTCAGCATGGCTGCAGGCCAACTTCAAGCGGCACGACTTCTTCCTGCGTGTCAAATGAAAAACAAAAAGAAGCACACATGAAAAACGATCAGCTCGGGCTTGAAGCACGGCGCTCGAATTCGCCCGCGATTTTTGAGAGGCGGCCTGTACCTCAAAACAGCACAAAATCTCGGTGGTACTTGCAAACTTGCATGTGTTTTGCGACTAATCAGATATCTCGCCACCAATTCAGCGGTTAAGGAAGTGCTTGCAATGGTCGGAAACGTACGACACGCGCACGTTTGGCAGCCGCGTGACATGCGCGAACATCTGGGCGGAATATCTCTGGATGTTTTTGCAGCGCCCAGATGCGGAGACGGTCTCTGCATTTGAGTGGCTCGAACGCTGCGCAACAGATTGCGAACAGCTGGCGCGAACGCGTTCACACGCATTGGTGATGAGATTTAACTGTTCGCGAAACCAGACGCGGCACGACAAGAGCAGACGACATTCGACCGCAGAACACACATTGACAAGACGTTTCGATTTCTAGAAAGCAAGCTCGCAAGTCACGACAGTCGCAAATCAACGTACGTGATGAACATTTTGCAAGCGAGAATGAATTTCGAAAGTTTGTATTAAAACTGCGCGGAAAAGTACTTCCAATTTGCATGCAAATATAACCACTGATCTCCACTAGATGGCCCCCTAGCCCCCTAGTGGAGATCAGTGAATATAACCGTTCACTTCACTAAATCTGGCAAAGTAGTTCCATCATGAACAGGTCTAGGCTATCTTTGGAGACAAAATTGCTTCCTCAAAATGCTAACCGCTCTAAAGACTTCTCAATATGAGCCTATTTCTATAGGTCCCAACCTTATACAGCATCAAATTTCTTAACACTCGGAGGAACATCTGCGTGTCAATCGCAGCGAAGTATTTTTCGTTGTTCGGCAGTCAGAACGTCAGGATCACCTGGCGTCGGCGTCGAGGGCACCCGTCAGGCCGGTGTGCCGGGCGCGGTGAAGCGTAGACGACAGCGATTCGGAAAAGAAGTAGAAGGAAAATATATCGTGGGCCAGCAGCGCGTGGCTCGAGCTTCGGTTCCAATCTGACCCGCGCGACGTTCGGACGCCCGCGTGTCGAGCTCTGCCCTGCCAGGCGAATGAAGCAGCGCCTCGTAGAAGTTGGAAGCGCGCGTACCTGGACGGGTCGCCGGCACTAGGGTCGTACGCCGCCGCCCGAGAGCTCGTCAACCCCGATAGTACGTAGTAGTAATACAGACCGCGCTAGTACCGTACCCCAAACCCCCCCTTTGGCGAGATTGCGATAATGGCCAGCTACGAGATTGTCCTGTTCCTGCTGTCGCTCCTGGTCGGCATGGTGCTGCGGCGGGCCGTTCCGGTGGCCGAGCTCAGCGTGGTCGAGCAGCTGGAGCGCAAGCTCAACAGCCTCGAGAACCAGAAACGCAAGCTCAAGCGGCAGCTAGCCGACTTCAAGGCACGGGCAAGCAAGAGCGAGGCCAGGCTGCTCGAAGACACGTCGGCGACGCGCGAGGGCCAGGCGCAGGTGAGGCCCGCATTGATCACGAAAGCGCTGCCCCGCAACTCCTAGCGCTTCCACAGGCCGGCGTCGAACAAGTCGTGCATCCGGCGGACAACGAATGCCAGACGCCGCCGTGGAGGCCGCGTCCTCTGAGAGAAAGGTTGGCAGCACGCACCACAGTACGAGCATCGAGGCTGACGCTGCTTCTCTATCTTCCGCGAGGGCCTTCGCACACTGCTTAACACGCGCATGAGCGACTAGCTGAATGGCAGAACCATTGCCAGGGGCTGATGCATAAGGCGGCGCGAGCACGAGTCAGCCGCCGCCCGCAAAAGCATGGCCTATTGTATCACTTGATTTCGCAGTTTTCTATAGCTTACGCACACTTTTCATGACGCCGCATTATTGCTTCTTTTAGAAGGCAGAGCACTGTCTTAACGCTTCATTCCTTTCAGCACTGCACGTTTTTGATTAATGGGACTATTATGCTTCGAACCACGGGGAACTCTTCCCGCTTTAAATGCTTGGCGCGAATTGAATGCAGCAGTGTAACAAGCACCATTCTCCCCTTGCTTTTGGCCCTGCATACACAAGTCAGCATTTCAGTCCCACTCAAGTTCATTGGAGGCGTACTTAGGCAGTGTGTTCTTGTTCCTTTCCAGATGTACGTAGATCTTGACAAGCAAAACCGTTCTGAGCTCGAAGACTCATCCCATGAGCAGGAAGTATGCGCACACAATTACGATGAGGCGGTGAAGCTGCTGCACTTTTGTCGCACCACAGTGCTTGAAAACCTTTCTGGTGCCATCGAACTTGCTGAGAGGCGCAATGCTGCAGTGTCAAAGCTGTACTTTGAGGTATTTGGAGAGACGAATGGCAATGTTCAGCTGCTGAGCGAACTCACCGACCCCTGGAGGCGATGGGCTGAACTGCTGGCAACACAGCGGGACCGTGCAGACTGTGTTTTCACGCACTGCCTTGAGAGGGCAAGTCGCCACAAGAGGATAGAAACTGATGAACTGCCAGCCTCTGCGGGCCTTCAGCACATATGGGTATGTCTATTTTGCTTTGTGCAGTACAGATTAAGTGCAGCCTGTGACCAATGACCATCCTTACACACTGCCTTATACTGCTCAATGCCATGCCATACCTCAATACAGCCTGGTAAAAGTAGTCTGTTTAGAGCTAGCAAAGGCATGACAGCATTGTCTTGACAGTGTTCTTCATGCATTGTGTCAAGTGTTGCTCCTTGATCCTCTTCAGATCAGCAATAGAGGTGAATGGCATAATAAATAACTGCTTGCTAGAGGCATTGCTGCTAACAATGTCGTGGCTTTTAAGTGAATTAGACTCTTTTCTCGAGGCTGCTAGGTTTTCATTTTTACCACCGTCCATGCAGGCTTCCATTATATGCCTCATGTTCAGCTTAATTTTTTTATAATTGCACTTGACCGTTGCTAGCAGGAGCCCGACTACGGCTTTGACCGCATCCTGGACCTGGTGCGGTTGCGCCTCTCGTCCCCCGTCTCACGGTCGGACAATGTGGCCGACTTTGAGTACCTGCGCTGTACCAGCAACCTGTCTCCTGCTAGCACTCTTTGTGGGAGCGGCGGTGCTGGAGGTGGCCCTGCAACTGCCACCAGCTGCTTCGGTACAGTGCGCAAGTCTGGCTACCTGCGTCTGGCACGCACACTGCACAAGCGCATGCCCGAAGTGTCCGAGGAGCGGCTGGTGGCTTGCCTGGAGACGCTGCGCTCACAGAACGGTGGTCTCACTGGGCTCCGCATCAGCGAGATCCGCGAGGAAGTGTCACGCCTCATCCAGGACTGGCCCCCCTCACCCGTGCGATGATGCAGCCTGACCCTCCTCCCCCATCATCTTGCTCGTGTTCCTCATCCCCATCATCAGGTGAGCACAGATTACTAGGAGTGCCCTTTGAAGGGCAGGAGACACCAAATTTTTCTTAAGTGTATTCCACTATAGAATTATAACCATTTGAAATTCAGCTATGCTCAGTAAATAATTTATAATTGAATTTCTTCTCCCATGCAGTTATGATTTCTGTTTCAGCAGCTGAACAGTGGTTTGCGACATCTCGAGTATGAGATCATGTAAGACACACAAAAACTGCAATAGCTCTTTGTTCACCTGCTGCCATTTCGGCTTCTGGAGCACCTTTGCACAAAAGCTGCTGCAAATTAGAATGACAAAGCAATGGTTATATCGCAGCTTTTGTATGCCTCACGCGATCTCATACTCACTTGTGACATCGCAATCATTGTTCGGCAAAACGAACCAAAACAAACTACTAATGGCATAAGCATCATCCCAAAGCAAAAACACATTAGTAATAGTGTTTCCACCCTTTAAGGAGGAGTGGGAATGTTGCCGCCTAGCAAATTTTTAACAATCTCTGGCTTGATGATCGCCTGTGCAGAACAACTTATGCTTATGCACATGGATCTGGTGCTACATGTTGCTTCTCTTGGGTATCATTGATGCAAAAAGTGGCAGGTAAAAACAAATGCTATCATAGGAAGACAAATAATATGGGGCTTTTATGTTTTTTTGGGACAGCGTTCGGGCACACACACAATAGATTACAGCTGCAACATCTACACTTGGTGTGTAGAAATTCTCCTTCAAAGTCTGTGTTCATTCATTGTTCTGCAATCCTGTTCCCATATGTGTATAATTACTTACATGCCTTGAGGCAGTAATCAAGTATAAAAAGTTGCAAGAAACAGTCCTGTCTTCTGCACACAGAGTTGCAGGGACAGTGCCAGAGGGTGGGAGGGACATACAACGTTGGGTCAAGTGGACAAAACCCAAAATGCAGCAGAGCTCTTCGCATACTAGCGATGAGGCCAATGTGAGCTGCAGTCCAGTGTCGTATGAACTGTCATCATCAGGGTGCAAACGAAGTGCTCAGCACATTTTTCTGTGGCCTGGCAAATATTGCCACCCCTCGCCTTTTCTTGGTGCAGTCATTGAAGGAGTAGCAAGTTTCATCACAGCCTAATGTAAGGCACGATAGAACATAATGCTGCATTCACAGTGCCTCTTCACTTTTCAGCTTGTGTGGGAAGTCCCACAAATGGAGTAACTTTCTGAAGTTACCTGCTCATATTTTACGAACAAAAATAAGCTAAATCTCAGAAAATCTGCTAGTTTCATCATCAGGGGAGTAAATTATAGCAGTGCATGAAATGGGGTAGTCTCAGTTGAACACTGATAAGCATCACAGCCGCAGTGTTGATCAGTACTTCATATTAGGCCAAGTGTCCACTTGTTCATTGTGCATGTCTAGCATCAAGCAAAACACATGTCATTCAAGACATGAAACTATGCTGTTCTATCTTGACAGTTGCTAGAACTGCCCCTTCATAATCTAAACTTGTGATAATGGTGTCACCAAGAAACACTGCTTGGAACTAGCTTTCTACACAGCGAGCTCACAATCTGATGCCTTCTTTTGGAGCACTAAGTCCCCAACTGTATCAAAGTGAATTCATTGAATGTTGTTGTTGTGTTGAGTTTAATGGCACATAGGCAGCTAAGGCCATCATGCGCCAAGCACGAGGTATAAAAACGTTTTCTGCAGAATTTTATAAAAAAATTAAGAAAAGTGATCAGTGGTGTAGATGGCCTAAAATGCAAGTTTTACTACCTAGTGATGCCAAAGACAAGATATTTTAAAAATGGACATTAGTAAAAGCTTTAAGGAAAGTCGGGTAACCTTTGCAACCATCCTTGCCTGTGAATGCAATCCTTGCATTGAATGGGCCTTTTCAATGCACTTTCTGCATTGCATTTCCCAGGCCTCAGCTGTTTCACAGCTTCTATGCCAGTGCCATGTACAAATGCTGTGTGTTCTTTTTACACAGGTGCCTGCTGCCATCAAAGAAAAAAAAGCAAAAAAAAGGAAGTACAAAGGCAATGGTAGTCTCATCTACCACAGCCTAAAATTTTGTTTTTAATCTTTAAAGACTAAAAAAGAAAGCAAAAAGAAAAGCAAGAGACAAGAGGAGAAACGGCCCAGGGTCACCACCGATTAGCGTTTATTTGCAAGTGGCTGTGGTGCAACTCCCGCCTGCGCATATTCTCACATTCGCTTTGCACGCAACGGACGCTGCCGCGCACCACGGACTTCACTGCTGCGTGCGTGCCTGGCCCTGGCTGTCAAAAGCTGCCATCCTGCTGTCAGTGCTGAATAATGTGTGAATAAAGCTACTCATCTAAAGCCTATCTGTGGTTGTGGTTTCCTCAGCAGGCAATCTGAAGACCTTTTAATAAATGTCAATACGCTGCCAAGTGTTCATTCACACTCTGCTGCATAACGTGCTAAACTGAGTGAAAGCAATGCGTCTGCATTTTTGGCAGCCTAGACTACAACTCCTCCCCACTGCCTCTCATCTGTGATCTGAGAACCATATATGGGGCAATTAATTCAAAAGCACGGGGGAGGGAGTGTGGGAAGAATAAAGGGGCAACAACGTGAATATTGGTGCCATGTGAGGCTTTTTCTGAGGTTGATAACTTTTCTGTAATGTCAGATTAAGCCACAGTGGCTACTGCATGACTTTCTAAAGGAAGCTAGATTACTGCTTTTGAGTGTTACAAGCTCTCTACTGAGAAATTTGCTATGCTTATTCTGTTCACTGCAAATGCAAGGTGCATGTAGAGCCAAGAGTCCACAACGACTACACTGCTGAAGCAGGCCACCATTGTATGACACTCATTAGGATAGATAACACCACGAGTGCAGTCTTACTGTGAGCCTCTAATGCCAGCATTGTAAATCAAGGCTTGTCCTCTGCACCTCTTACTGCGTGCATGTTTTAGCAAATTTTGGCTGATGCCTAGGGAAGCACTAATTTATGTGATAGCGTGCATTTTTGGCGAGACAGATAAAATATGTGAAAAAGCCTAACTCGAAAAGCTGTTTGAAAGGATCAGTGCTTTTGCTATGTGAGCCAATGTGGCATGTTTCAACTATGCAGATGGCCTGCACTATGACAACCGAAGGTGCATTGTAGCACAGTGGGACTCATGTGGGCCAACATTCAAGTGCTGGCAAATGGAAAACTATGCACGTACGTACCATATTTTTGCGTGCTGAATAATTCGAACAGTCAAACAAACCACTCAGCGCATTTTAATCTTTCGCTGATTTTTACAAGGAAAGGTGCACTGTCTTACATGGCCCACATTGGCAGGAAAAATAAACGTAGAAAAATTGTTGAGCTGCTGGACTGTTTCCATCAGTGAACTGCCTCAGAAAACTTCTCAAAGCAATTTTCAGTTCCAGTGCAAGTTTTCTTATGCGTGAATAAAGACTGAGGTACAGACATGCACCATATTTGAGGTCTTTTCACAAAGGCATTGTTACAAACGTGTACCCATTTTCTCTACAAAACCAGTGGTCGAAACTGCTTGAAAGTGATTGTCATTTGATTGCTAGAATCATATTAAGTGCAATTTTACCATTCGTATGCATGTGAGATACAGGTTGCGCCTTATAAAGGGGTAATGCATGAACAACAGGGCTTACAGGTTTATAACAGATATAACTACGCCAAATCACCTTGCACAGAAGTGTACCCCTAGGCGACAACTGCCACATAAGTACGCAGCTGTTGACTGGTCACTAGGCGCTCCATCTCAGTTTCCGCCAGTTTTCCTTAGATAAAAGCTCTAGATACAACCCTGTGCGATAGCATTGTTAAAAGACACGTGCACATAGAGAAGGCTTTTATCTTGCACATACACAAGATGCTTCTGACACATGCATGGCTGACACAGTTGGCTAACCAATATATCCACAACCCCAACTCAGAAACTTGCTATGTCATTTAGCATGAGGTTTACTTGCAGAGTCTGCCTGCTGGTGTTTGCCTGTGTAGTGCCAGTTTACACCACATTGGTGGGCTGCAGCTTAGCTCCAAACAAAAAAAGGCATTTGAGGCAGCTTTTCAATTTGTTCATGATGTGCTTGACTACTGTACGAACAGAAAACTCGCCATGTTCTCTCAGACCGGCTATTTCTTTCTGTTTGGCATGCATTTAAAAAAAAATAATGATTTAACAGGACATTCAAAAGTGAATACATAGAAGCATGTGCTTACACAGCTGTCGCACAAAACAGCATGACTGGAAAATAACTTTTGCCTGCCAACGTCAACATCTGCCCTGAATTCAAAGTTGGTGCATTTCAGCTACCCTCTTTGCATCTCCATTAGAAGAACCCTCATATTTAATGTCCACCACTTCAAAATTGGTTTGTTAATAAAGATGGTTGCAGCCAAGTACGACACCAGGGTGGCCAAATCCTGTTCTAGTAAGGGAGTAAGTTGCCGGTTCTGGTCACTGAGATCAGGCCGCTCCCCGGGCCTGGTTATGCAATTCCATCAACACGCGGAGTTTTTTTTTTTTTTAATCTGATGGAGAATTGCGTGGCGCCGGGATTCAAACCCTGGTCCTCTTGCATGAGAAGCAGATGCTCTGCCTCTACACCATTGATGCATCTATTTACTGAATGTATAATAATTGTGCACAGAAACACCAGTTGCAAAAAGGCCTATGATTTGTCAAGAAAATAAGGTGGATTAGTTATGGGTGGAGAGTAACAGAGTGGATTCCAAGAGAAGTTGAGTGTAGCGGAGGCAGCAGAAAGTTAGGTGGGCAAATGAGATTAAGAAGCCTGCGGGGATACAGTGGCCGCAGCTGGCACAGGATAGGGCTAATTGGAGAGATATGGGACAGGCCTTTGCCCAGCAGTGGGCATAGATAGGCTGATGATGATGACAATTACTTAAAAGAGCTACCATCTACTAAGCAGTCACAGATGTTTAAACAAACATAAGAAGGGCATCCTACAAGATTCACCAGAAAAACTTGCTTGATGGTTTATGCCAGTATAGTGTGTATTTCTATCGTACTGTAAATGCTCTTTAAGCATGGCAGCTACATTTGATAGAAAGTTAGCAACAAACATCTCGGAAACATTTGTGCTGAAATACCTGAGCAAGGTTTCTAAATTTCAAACTTCTCTTTCAGCTTATAAATCAACATTATAACATTCATACATTACTCATTCTAACTCTAACCATAACATCATTACTTTCTAGAAGAAATTGTTTCAAATATTCTCTTTTTCCCAAAAGCTTTGTTGAATGGAATAATCTTGCTAACAATATTGTTACACAAAGTTCAGTGTCCTTATCTGAGTCATATCTGTCCCTATGTAGCAAGTGATATCACTATATTCCCATCTCTGCATTTTTGTATGTCGTGTTGCATTTGAGCCACAAGTGACTAAGTGTATAACAAGTGACATCAGTTATGTACCCTGTCTTTTGCACTTTTAATTTTTTGTATCCACCCTGCTAAGGTCATGGAAACTATCGCAGTATCAATAAATAAATAAAGGCATGGCCTACACACTACTGAAAGCAGTAATTCAGCCTTATGTTTCAAGCATGGAGCAAGGTTGTTTCACGTCAAGCCAAACCGCCAAGCAAGCTTTCTGTTTGGTAAAAATGCATCTATTCATCCGTGCTGTACTGAACAAAATTTTAATATATACATGGCTCTCACGAGCATCTTAGTAACAAAAACAGAGCATAAAATAAACTGGTAATTAAGAGATGTGAATGCCCAATGTTGGGTGCACATAAATTATTCACTCAAATTCGAAGTGAAGAAATTCTACCTGGCGCAGTCTGATCTAACATTCAAACCAAAAAAGAAGAGCACTTTCACTAAAATGCAGAATGTTCTCCTGCATGAGTTTGACCATATGCTGCTCAGGAGAGGAAGAACTGGCCACTGCAATTTCATTTCAGACACTTTCAATGAAAGTTATGCTGCCCCAGAAGAAAAACGTGATCTAAAATTTTGAAAGCAAGTAAATCTCGCCTGCAGTCCTTTATCGATCGAGCTAACTGCAAGCACGAAAGTGTCAAAATATTAGACTGACTAACTACCAAACAAAATTTTACGTTTACATTTGTTGCATAAGTCGCAAAATTCAGCAAGAGATAGCATAAACATTCTAAACCTTTTTGAACCTCTGCATTTGTCATTCTTTCCTTAATCCCTTCGTCACAGTATGGCCCAAGTGCGCACCCACTGCGAGATTGCTACACCTTTCCCTACTACTACTTTTAATGCCTACCCAGGGGTGCATCATCTATGGCTTCAGCATAGAGAGGACGCTTATTCCTTGAGCTACACACCATGGTGCAAACGCCGTCTATTTTAATGCAGAAATTCATTCTTAAGCTGCACATTGCAATTTAAATGCTGTGAACTAACCTCTTGCAGCAGCTTCCATAACGGCATACCCTCTCTCGCATAGCAGCCGCCACAGATACCTCCTTGCCCACACAATGGTGCATGTGGAAGAACTCTGTGTAACCTGTACACCAACTCCACCATATGCAGCACTAGCGCTATCCCTCGAGTGCAGCACGAACTCTTATTTCACTCAGCGGTCAGGTGTGCCACAAACCTGTCGTAGATTGTACGTGTGTCAGTGACACATAGCCTCCCATAAACACCTGCTAAAATAAATGACCAGTTCCCTCCCAGGAAGTCGCTGAACATGTGTGTTAAATTCCCTGCCTGCATGTATCAATGCATCCTTTTCAAAACAGACTGTCTCTGAATTTTCGGGGCTCAGCAGATGACATGCATTTGTTAAATGTGACACTCATGACAATATTGATATGATTGCATGCACTGCAGCTTGCATCCTGTTTATGCTGTGAAAATAGTACACAAAGCCACTGACACACTCCTGCACCTACCACCCACACAGAAAGCCTGTTCCTCTGAGAAAGACGCACTTTCAGTACACCTAAGCTAGATTCTCAACTGCATCGTTCAGGACTGCGAGCTGTATGTGTACTTGGAATGTTTGCCCGGTCATCATAAGCCTGAAGAATGAAGCATCTATCTGGCTTGAAGATGTATGCTTCAAGCCTTCTTCGCCCCACACCGCCTCCATATGCTGCAGTGCTGACCATTTGGGCCAGATGCAGGGCCGATTTATTTATGAAACATTAAAACTTAGAAACCATAGCAACACCAGCAGCACTTTCGTGAACTATTCATGTCATGTAATATAATACATGACACGTGATCGACCTTGATCATGTTTTGCATTGAAATTCTGCCTTCACCTGCCCAAGCCATCAGCTAAGTAAGCACAACCAAGTCCAGTCAAACAGGACAGTTTCAGTTACAGTAACAACCACGTCGCCCCATCGTGGCTCCGATAATGACGTTACAGATGACATAAGGCGCATCCAGAGTGATGGGAACGCAAAACGGCCCACTGACGGCAATGTCCTCATGTGGAACTGCATTTAAATGTGCACATAAAATACAGCGAACACTGTACTGCCTTCCATCTCACACTAAACTTGGTACACAGTAAAGAGGAAGCTACAAACATAAGGTGACAGATTCCATAACTTCGAGGTTCACTCACGTGCACATGATAACAGCACACTTGCAGAAGCCGCTGCGTCACACTTGTAGTTTCCACTCCACTGCCAGCAAATTGTGAAATAGATTATGGAGGCCTTGAGCTCTACTTTTCGAAGGCAAATAGTCTGGCGCCTAATAAGGAGCTCCAGTAATATATGGGCAGTCATCAAATCAGTAAGCAGGGACTCGATCTGGTTGTATCACTTAATTTAGATAGGCAGTTCTAAAGGTTCACACATAAAACACTGCACCAAGCACACATTCCTCATTTCTACCAAGTGCAAACCTATCATGCATTCAGGCTGTGCTGTACCAGAACTGAAAGCGCTCACCAACACCACGTGACTCTGCTTGCAACCAGAAGTGGGCGGCGTTAGTATTGGCACCGCACAGCTCCGATGAATGGCCCATGTGCCCTGGCCAGCTCTAGTGAGCAGATGACTGGTGGCAGCTCTCCTAATCTCCAAATGTTATCTCGGACGCAGGCATCCTGCAGCGAGATTGACAAGGCTGCCGATGAAAATTGTATCTCGGTGGAAAGACAAAGGCGCAGCAGGCGTGGGTGGGCACAGATGTCTTATCTCGCGCCGCGCCAGGACTCGCGCGCGTGACACGGCAGCGCACATGCTTTCTTGAAGGATCGGCGCGCAGCAAGCTAACAAAACTATGCGATATCAAGCCGCACACTAAGATTCGTTTGCCATCACGCGATAAAGCCAGCAGACGCGAATTTTCTCGCGGCTGCAAACGAAGTGATTACGATAAAACAATGAGTGCGCAGGCGGAGGCGACATCCAGCGCTTGGGACAGCAAGGCATCTTGCATCACCCGGGAGAGTGACCTTCGGCCATGCTGCGAGCCCTGCCTGTTTTCCATCTAGACTGCAGTCAACGCACGAAACGACGGATGGACTGCAAGAACGGCAATGTGCCGAGAGCTTCGATCAAAACGCGGCTCTAGATCTCCAACCGAGTGAATCTACGTACAATAACAGCACACACAAGCTAAGAAAATGCATCAAGTGTAACGGGTGGAAGAGAACTGAATGTGCGTTCGCCGCCTGCACTGAAGCCGCAAGCACACATGAACAATAAGCAATCAGCTCACATTCACGTCATCGCACATCGCTGGCTTACATCGTTGCGTCACATTGGAAGGCGATTTGTGTCATAAACTGCACAAACACAGATGCATGCAGCTACGTTCGTGTGCAAGTTAAAACAAACACACACAGTTAATAAAATGGTTAAAAACGCGCACAAGGACGTACACGTGTGCTTGCCAGCCTCCGTGCCACGCCGAGCAAGGTACTGCAACCAGTGCGCTTTAGGCTTCAAGGTGTCAAGATGAAGGGTCATCACAGAGATGCTACCTTCCTTGAATGACAAGCTAACACCGAGATGGCCACTGCACATTTTGTTGCTATAGTTGTGACGCACTTCATCGGGCGATATCAGTGCTTCGCGGCCCCTTCGGCCCTGAAGGACTTACTCATTCAAAGGCATAGCAGACGATATCAAAGAAAGGGGCGGAAAAATGCATGCGTAATTGCAGTGGACGACGTTTCGCGCCACCCAAAGCGCCACAAGCGCTGCTTTTAGTCTGGTTTCGGTTTCGAGAATTCTTCAGGCACGTTCTCAGCACTAATGTTCTTACTTCAAAACACCCCTTTCGATTCTCGTGATCCAGAGTTCGAACAAGCTCCAACAGCCAGAGTAGTACCTCAAAGCGAGCAGACTTGCGGCGGTTCGTGACATCAGTGACGCTGCAGCGAAAGAAATCACGCGAGAATGAATCATACTCCCGTGCTGCGAGGAAGTGCAGGTTCTGTGTGATACGAGCGTACCTCAGTCACTTGCTTCGGTAACGTACACAGGATGTACTTAATTTCAGTTCATTTCATTTCCTGCAAACCTGCAAACAAAAGTTGCTTGGAGCGGCAACAAGAAATATACGGCTCAAATTATCAGTGCGTGTGTTCTTATATCAAATCATATTGATATAAAATTTGAGCCGTATTACTAAAATTAGGTACACGAAAGATGTCATTATTCCCAGCATAACAAAGCGCACGAAATGTATTGCGCGGTTATGATGCAACCACTTATGTGCATGTTTTTCACTTGTTCAGTCGGCAAGCGCTCGCGTCTCATCTTGCAGTTATGAATGCGCGGTCATTGTGGCTGATCAGCATATATGGTCTAAAGCTGTCAGAAAAAGAAATACACAAAGAAAGGGAGTGTTGTGTTCGGCAAAGCCGCGCCGCTGGTTGCGTATCACACTGAAGGCATTTCTTACTAGTCAATGCTCTGCGCTTTTTGCGTTTCACAGCTACGCAGGCACACGTTGGTGTGTGCCAACTTTTGCAAGCATTCTGCGGATACAGGATCGTGTCGCAGTGTTTCAAAATAACAAACGCTCCGGCCACAGCGCTTCGAAGAACGACAGCGCAATCAGGCACCGATGCCAAACCTCTGCGACACCAACAACGAAGAACGGGTCTGCTGCGGCAGAAAACATTTACACCGAGTATGATCAGGCAGGTGGGTGACGTCTCGGCCACCCCAGAACCTGTTGATTGTTATTGTATGCGGGGTGCGAAAGCTGCTGATGGGTCCTCGGCAGTTTCTCCGACCCCAGCATGGCTTAGCTATGAACAGCGAATGCGTGTTACGGAACTGAAAAAAGGATCCGTCGTCAAAGATTTTTCATAGCTGAATTGGTTGGACACGAGAAACACATTTACTTAAGGCATACAAAGCGGCAGCATTTTACTTGCAGCCGGCTTACTTCATCTGTAGGCAATCCCCAGCTCCTTTTCGTGCGCTCTAAATAGCTGCTTTTTCGCATTTGCAAGCTCAATGAGCATGAGAGAAAGCCCCCTACTGCACCTTGCCTTCACTGGCGCTGTGCGCATCGATGGCCTGATGCGCCACGCCCTTCTAATGCGTCGTAAGCACACGGAAATAACAATCCACGGTTCACACGCAATAACAGCACCACAGAAACAAACTGAGCAGGCTATGACAACACCAATGCAGCCGTTCGGGGCCATCGCTACAGCGTACCATCGGAGCCTCGGCGTCAGACAATTGGGAACAGCGCTCTTAAACCATTGTATCAAAAAACAAACGTATTAAAACCCAATGTCAGTAGTCAGTCAATTTCATTCGCCAGGAAAGCCCACCCAAAATTCGGGCGTCTACCCAAAATTTTGCTTTCCATCGTTTCGTTAACCTCGCGGGAGATGGTGCTAAAAGCAACATCTGACGTCACGGAAGTTGCTGGAGGTTTCTCGAAAACGATGACGTTACACAGAAAAATTTTTCGTCAGACGCGCTCTCTGATTGGTGGATATCGGCGGAGCCGTGTTGCTGGCCTGCCTCGGCCAATCGTAAGCTGCGACGTATTCCCCCTCGGCCTATTTAACCTTTGTGGCCTCAGTTAACCGGCAGATTGCATTGCGCCTGCACCCGTTGCTGTGTTATACTGAACTTCTGCCAAAGAGGTAAGCCTCGTTTGATCAGTTTTTCCCTGCGGACCGTTGTGTGGACTGCGACGACGAAGTTGAAGCGCGGAACTGTTTCTAGCCTCGCGCAGATCGTGCTGTGGTAGTTCGAAATTAACGGCTGCTAGCTCGCACCCAGCAGTCTCGGGGTAGCCTGGCTGCCGTTCTGGTGGTAGGCAAATTCAACGAAATCTCATTCGGTTGCTTCGAAATCCTGCGTTAGTTCAGTTTGTATTCCTTTTACTAGCGCTAGCTTTTTTGCATACCACGAGCGTATCGCGCTGGCAGCGTTGTGTCGTGCTCTTGATAAATAATCGGTAAGCCTACTACTGCGATGTTTTGCGTTTGCACTGCGTAAAGTTGAGGGTTCGGTCACGCTGCCTGTTGACTAAGTAGCATCAATTTACAAAGATTGCGTTCTCTTTCCTTTGCCAAGATTCGCTTCGTTACGCCTTAGCCTTCTGCGGTAATATTCTGCTTAGAAGTGTGGTGTTCGAACGGTTTGAGCGCGACATGTTAGGCCTAGCCGCCATCTTTTCATGGGTGTGCCACCCTTTCCTTTGGTCGGGGGACTTATCAGTGTCTTTTGTTCTCTCAACAGAGCAGCCAAGATGCAGATTTTTGTGAAGACCCTCACTGGCAAAACCATCACGCTCGAAGTCGAGCCCAGCGACACGATCGAGAACGTGAAGGCAAAGATTCAGGACAAGGAAGGCATCCCGCCTGACCAACAGCGTCTGATCTTCGCCGGAAAGCAGCTTGAGGACGGCCGGACGCTGTCCGACTACAATATTCAAAAGGAGTCAACCCTTCACCTCGTGCTGCGTCTGCGCGGAGGAATGCAAATCTTTGTGAAGACGCTCACTGGCAAGACCATTACTCTTGAGGTCGAGCCGAGCGACACCATCGAAAACGTCAAGGCAAAGATCCAGGACAAGGAAGGCATTCCTCCCGACCAGCAGCGTCTCATCTTCGCCGGAAAGCAGCTCGAGGACGGCCGCACGCTGTCCGACTACAACATTCAAAAGGAGTCGACCCTCCATCTTGTCCTGCGACTGCGCGGAGGAATGCAGATCTTTGTCAAGACCCTTACGGGGAAAACCATCACGCTTGAGGTAGAGCCCAGCGACACGATTGAAAACGTCAAGGCCAAGATCCAGGACAAGGAAGGCATTCCCCCCGACCAGCAGCGTCTCATCTTCGCCGGCAAGCAGCTCGAGGACGGCCGCACGTTGTCAGACTACAACATTCAAAAGGAGTCGACCCTCCATCTTGTCCTTAGGCTGCGCGGTGGCATGCAGATCTTTGTCAAGACCCTCACGGGGAAGACCATTACGCTTGAGGTCGAGCCCAGCGACACTATCGAAAACGTCAAGGCCAAGATCCAGGACAAGGAAGGCATTCCCCCCGACCAGCAGCGTCTCATCTTTGCCGGCAAGCAGCTCGAGGACGGCCGCACGCTTTCCGACTACAACATTCAAAAGGAGTCGACCCTGCACCTCGTTCTTCGGCTGCGCGGTGGCATGCAGATTTTCGTCAAAACTCTCACAGGCAAGACAATCACGCTCGAAGTTGAGCCTAGTGACACCATCGAAAATGTCAAGGCGAAAATCCAGGATAAAGAGGGCATCCCACCGGACCAGCAGCGATTGATTTTTGCCGGCAAACAGCTCGAGGATGGCCGTACCTTGTCCGACTACAACATTCAGAAGGAGTCGACCCTTCATCTTGTCCTTCGGCTGCGTGGCGGGATGCAAATCTTCGTCAAAACCCTCACCGGCAAGACCATAACGCTGGAAGTCGAGCCGAGTGATACCATTGAAAATGTGAAGGCCAAAATTCAGGACAAGGAGGGCATCCCGCCCGACCAGCAGCGTCTTATTTTCGCTGGCAAGCAGTTGGAGGACGGTCGCACCCTCTCCGACTA
The DNA here is from genome assembly GCF_052857255.1 of Amblyomma americanum. Lineage (NCBI taxonomy): Eukaryota > Metazoa > Arthropoda > Arachnida > Ixodida > Ixodidae > Amblyomma > Amblyomma americanum. The sequence goes on from NC_135499.1 coordinate 211,310,837, forward strand.
CAACATTCAGAAGGAGTCGACCCTTCATCTCGTCCTGCGGCTCCGTGGTGGCCAGTAACTTTTTTTTCTTCCACGCGTGGACGCTCTTGGCTTCAATTGGCGAGTGAAATTTTTTTTTTTCCTCCGGTGGTTCCGTGCTGTGACTTCGAGAAAAATTTTTTTTTCTGCACAGCGCGCCCATAATAAAATTCACACGTCCAGCATTACAAGTGTATGTGTTTACATTTTGATGCTCGCTGTGTAGGGCAGCTCGAGCTTGGGGCAAGTAGCTTAGTTTAGGCTGTCAAACTGGTTGCTGTTCCAGCGTATTGAAGGCGTTTAAGTGCTATATCCAAGTGTGCAATTGTGCCCAGGCTGAGCAAATTGTGTAAATGCTTAGTTTCATGCTCTGTTCTGACAGCACTGCATCTTGTGAAGTGCCAAGTGTACTGGCCAGTCTCAAATTTTGTACAGCTGCGCTTAGCGTTATCCTCATTAAAATGACTTGTGCCTGCATGGGAGATGAACCATGTCCAGGTGGTGAGAAGGTTTTTAGACAGCATGGGCAGAAATGAGGTCAATTCTTGAGAAACTTCATTGCAGTGAAAGTGGTAACGGGGCCTAATTTGTTAAAAGCCAGGCCTGTGGAGGCCAAACAATATGGTGTGTGTCGCTGAGATAGACATGTTTTGTCACTCCAAGGGAACAGAAGGTGCTGAAAGTTATTTACGGAAGTAAGTACTGGTGTTTCAAATTCTCACATTAAAGTATGAAATTGTGCCACCATAATGAACATGCAGACAGGAGGTCAATGATGGGACAACTCTAGGTTGCCTTTGCTGAAGCATCTGCCAATTCACTCAAAAGGCCCGTGTCCAGGAATCCAAACAAGCCAAATTGATAGGACATGAGGGATCGGAGACTTGAAAATTCGAAATTACTGCAATTTGGTAGACATGGATAGGGAAGTGGTTAAGTATGAGTGTAATTATTACAGCAGCAAAAGAGTTCAGTAGCTTGCACAGCAAAAATCGCCACTAGAAACTCGGCCAAATAGGTGTGAAATCTGGGAGGCAGAGAAAAAGGCCAGTCAGACCTGGGAGGAAATGCTCACAGGGGAGTTTTCTTCACGCAAGGCATCAGGTGCAATTGTAAGGTGAGTGGAAAGGTCATCTAGTAGTCGTGCAAACATAGCATTTACACGAAGTGAAGGGCATTAATTTGGCATTGCGTGGATGAATATCATCTAAGATGTCCACAAATGAGGTGAAGGACCCCACCGAAACAATTTCAGGTATTTGCACATTTAGTGGCCCAAGCAAAACCAAACAGACTTGGGGAGTTTGGAAGCAAGACTATCCAACGCCAAAGAATTCCCCTGGATGACCAAGGAAAATGAAGTGGGACACATGCTGCAATGCATTGCATAACTAAGAATGTTTGGACCGGCGGAAGGCAGAACCCTGCAGTTAGAGATCACACCCGCACTTCAAGATGCGAAACATTGTTGGCCACAAATTTAGGAAGTCCCAAACAGGTGCAGTGCTTCTCGCTCTAAGAGCAGAAAAGGGCACAGTATGTAAGCAGCCACTCCAGAGAACAGAACGCAGCCCAATTCCAAGAAGGGGCAGATTTACACTTTATAAATCATCAGAAGAGCGTGTCTGCGCATAGCGCAACGGGGGCTGCTCAGCTTGCGCAGCAGTCCTACTGCCTGAACCCCTTTCGCAGCAACCTATCTATATGTGTCCACCAAGAGAAAAAGGTGTCATATGTAACCTCGAGATTACAGAGCATGCTTGTAGAATCATGCGATGCTGATGAGAAAGAAGATGTTTACCTGATAAGAAATTGGGATAATTAACAACACACACTTATTTACATTAAGACATAGGTGGATATCGGACAACCACCAATAAAAGGGAATTTAAATACGACTAACAACATGTAAAGTAACGAAGTCTTTAAATGTAACGAAGTCTTTAAGTGTGCTACCTGTTTCATTCCTAGTAATTCTGTATAAAGCGTTTCTGCACTCAAAGCTTTGGCAACCATTGTTTCAGCTGCATGCCCAATTATGAAAAAAGTTGAAAGCACTTCATGAATGAGCCCATGATAATGTGGACTTTGACATTCAGCAAAGTAATAGTCCTCAAAAGGTGCCTCTGAAGCGAATCTAGTTTCACTAAGTACTTTGAATGTGGTCTCATAATCTGTGCTCATGAAATTGGCAGTTTCACAGCTGTCTGTTACCTGGCTGAACCTAGAGCATCCACCCATCAATTTTGTTCCAGTTAATGCTGCAATTCTGTCCAACAGTTCCACGCATTTTGCATGCAGTCTGTGCATTGTGAATAGAGCCACACAAGAGTTCACTATTGGCATTGGCTTTTGTCATTACTGTGGCATATTACTGCAAAATGTAACACAGAATGCTGCAAAGCAGTTTGCACCCAATCAAAATCTTTGGAAGGCATGCAGGTAACGTTTTAGTCAGACCCTACTGTACTGAACTCGGACGTACAGTTGCCTTTCAATAATTCAAACTTCGAGTCCAAAGACTAGTTTGCATTACGTCAAGTTCTAATTAAGGGTAACCTTTTTGATGCAGAGTGTTGAGACTAAAGCGGTGGCTCAAATAAATTGGAAGTTTGAATCAAAACTCTACTGTATTGCCTTATTTATCAGCATGACGATGTACAAGTGGTCTAGGTAAACTTTTATTAGTGCCACAGAAAACTGTACACAAATATGCGAAATTAAAATTTGAAATTTATTGCATAACATTACATCTTCTCATAGCTCATTCGGTGACCACAGCTGGTGCAAATTTTGAAGTATTCATCACTCTCTTCATCATAGGACTCCGGACCGTAGCTGTGGACGTGGTTTTGTCCAATTGGCCGGTACAGACTACTCCTCACAGTCATTCGTAGCTCTGTAACAGGATGGGAATAAATAAGACTCTTCCAGCCTTTTTCTAGTTTGCACTGTAGCCTTCAGCACAAAATAATGCACTGAGGAGGGATGACTCCTCACAGGACAAGAGAGGTGGTTTAGGTGTCCTGCAAAGCAAAGTATCTAAAGCAGAGAACTCCTCTAAGATGACATCTCCCTTATTCACATAACAACCACTGACAAAACACGCAATATGAAAGAAGCATGAGTGGTAGCCATACAGACAAGCTGCATTCAAAACTAGTACAGTTCCTGATAAACGCTATTACTGTCCACAAAGGTGTCATGCATTGTTGAGAAAAAAAAGAAGGAAAATCCTGTCACCCAGAACCAGCTACCAGTGCTACTGACTCTAAGGAGAGCTTGCCTTGCAAGAATTTTGCCTTCCTTGTTTACAATCTCTATTGCTTGGCTTCAAATTTTTTGCGACATTTACTTCTTGAGCTGGCATGAGCAGATTGAATCACGTCATCTGACCCTTCCTAGCTTATGCAACTGCCATGCAGTCTTCAGAGGTTCTTGCATCGTTATTGCTGCATACATAGTATGGGTCTCAACTCGTGGCAGTGATTCGAACCATTGGTGATGTGCTTGTACCTTTATATACGTACCTCCCTTCTGCCCATTATTGCCACCTGTCATACCTCTCTTTCTTCACATCTCCTTCTCCCCAAGTTAAAAGTAGTGAAATTCAGGCTGACCTCGCATTTCATAGTAAATAAACCTTTCACAGTGAGCTAAACTAGTAAGCCTCTGAAATGTAGACTTTCGCTGGGGCGTAGGAGAGTACAGAAAAAGGATTAAACCTCTCTTGTACATACTGCACAGAAAGTAATACATGGTTGACTGCTGTATCTAAGCATGCTGAAATTGGGCTTATATCTAAGGCAGCGAAAAAATAAACAGTCACATTTCACAAGCTAGCAAATAACATGCCAGTGGCACCAAAGAACTCTATATAACCAATGGTTGAGATTCAATTCATGCCGAAAAAAAAAAAAGCTGCCTGCTGCTCATCGATGAGAAACATGACTCTAATATGTAACATTTACTTTTTACTAATATTTTGTTTCTTTTGAAGTACAATAAACCTATTCAAATGTGAGGCTGAAAAAAACTAGCTACAATTTCATTCAGCACAATCCTATCAGTAACACTCTTAGATTGGTTACTATCAGCATGTTTCCATTGAACAATATGCTCAACAGTCAAATGCTGCTTCACATGAGATGCTGCAGAAGTTTTTAATTATCAATTTTGTCACCAGTTTATGCTCATGCAAAAAGACAGTTTATATGGCTCTCTGAAGCAGCAGCATGACAAACAGACTAGTGCTGCACCTCACTTCTAGCACTTTTTACTAATTTAAGAATGCCTGCACAAAGCTCAACATTTCGAAGGTGACTTGCATACTCGTTAACTTTTGAAATGAGTTTTTCTCAAGTGCACACAGAAGAGCACAAAACATAAGATGCAACATTGTCAATTTGAAGACCTTCCACAGAACTGAAGAAGACATAACACAGTAAGTGAACATTAAAAGGATGGATAACTGAGCTAGTTTGTGCATACTTCAGGTTTGGATGCAGCAGAATCAAAAGAATGGGACGCAGAAAGGAACACACAGAACAAAATCTGGGTGTGAGCCAGTCTACGAACAGGACTTCTAGACTCACCACAAAAACTGTACAGCACAGAACCATCAAACAAGAAGCTTAAAAGGGTTTCAAAAAGGGTTTCAAGAGTGCTGCAGCACACTTCTCACCTTTGACGCGTTTGTTGAATGCCTTTCGTTTCCTCTTGGATCTCTCTTCGTCCCTCTTCTCAAGTTGCTCATCTAATGCTTCCAGGGATCCCCAGACTACTATTGCCCTTTCCTCAACCTTGAGAAGTGGGGAGAAAACAATAAAAAGCACTCGCTTAATTCATTAGAACAATAACCACACCACAGCCAAGTGCTAATGACGTAGAAGAAGAAAGAATGAAATGTTATGGTTTGGAAGAAGACGGAGATGAAGAGGAAGGACTAGTTGCATGGGCCATATAATACGACACATAAGCTTCAACAGGAGCTTCTGCTCTAATACTCATATATGTTCTTATAATTGCAGAAATGCCTTTTGACGGCCAGTTTTTAGAACATTATAACGAGAGGTCGAGAGTGGTGGGCAGCACTTGAGCTCTCAAAATCAGTTGTCCTTGGCGTTGAGAGTAGGAGATTATGACAAGAGGAAAGGCATATGAATTCCAGCAGCACTTTGATCCAGCATTTGGGAACATGGCAGAAAATATTTTGAACATTTTATAGTTTTACTTTCCTTACTTCAAGTGGAATTGGCTATGTCTACTGTGACTGAAGGCCTGGCCACTGCGACGGTGGTGTTCAATACACACAGTTTTCCATTATTCAGAAAATTTGAGGGATAAAATTTGTCCAAGAAGTAATCTGTATGGTCTCGGGAAATTTTAAGAACCAAAATTGTCTCACTGTTTCCAAACTGACAGTCTTAAAGCTGCTGGAGGGAAAAAAGTACTGAAAAAGCGAACTTTGGGTCTACCGCAGCGGTGGCCAAGTGGCTGAGCATCCACCTCGTATGCGGGAGGTGCGGTGTTTGATCCCCAGTGCCGTCGGGTACCCACCAGTGATAAAATGGGTACAAGCTTTCCCCTGGCCTGGTGCTCGGCTTCTTTAGGGTAAAATGCTTGAAAAATTGGTCTTTGACCCCACCTTGAGTAGTCGAAAACACCTTGTGCCATGGCACTCTTTGGCCACAGATGCTCTTGCGCCACAAAAATACATAAACATCAGAACTTTGGGTCTAATTGAGGGAATTTTCGGTTATGGCTCGGAACACTTCTCTCTCAGTGACTGGTTTACCTCAGAAAAACATCTCTCTCTGGGGAAAAGTGTCTGCACAACAAATGTGTACTATGCCCCGAGGCAAAGCACTCAGCTGACAAAAACTGACAGATGTGACACGGCAGGCAAGGTTCTTCCCTAACTAACCTGCAGGCATGTGTGAATTTTATAACGAGGAGCACCCTCCAAGAATTTTTTTCATATAAAAAAAACTGCATTCGCCCTCATTTTTGAGAGGAAAAATGTCTTGTAAGACTGGCCTTCGGCTTTGGAATCTTCAGAGGCTGGCGCTTAAAGGGACACTGAGGAGAAATTGAAGTTGGCTTGTATCGATAGAATACCAGCTCCTGATCACAAAAGCGCCGCTCTCACTGAAAACAAAGCTCTTGTAAGGTAGAAAATAGCAAGAACCAAAATACAGGTATCGCTACCACAGGCCAATCTCGCAAGTACAAGCGTGGTGACGCCATAGGACAAGAGATGCCACCTTGGAGGAATTTTCCATCCTACTTGGTTTCGCGAATCTCTGAGGCCGACAAAGGTAGGTTCCGCAGATCAATATTGAAGTAAGTTTTGTTTTAAAACCAATAGTGCACTTTTATCACACAAGGAAGGCAGGCAAAAGACAACCTGAATGTTGGAAGCAAAGAAAACGGATGCTTGGCGGCACCACAGGGGGCCAGGAGAGTTTCGATTTGTTATGGCGCTTCACGTCTATGAGCATTGCGTGCCCCGTGGTTTTGTTTTTGACGCGCTTCGATTTACAAGCGCCGAACAGCAGAGGAACTCCAAGTGCCACTTCAAGTGCTAGTTAACCTTAGAAGGAGCCTGTTAAGGCTTGTCAGATGATCGCCACGGTCGATGAAAAGCTATGATGGCACGATGGTCGGTGATCGTACAAGGCAGCACTTGTGTATTCGCACGCTTGCCCGGCGAAACATTCCTGGCTGTGCCAGTCAACATCAAACTACTTAACGGAAATCGTTTATTAGGGACGGGAGACAAGGTACAAGGCAGTTCAGAAAAATTGCTGATGGCCTAGCTCTCTTAGGCCAGGATATACGTAGCGAAAGCGCGGAGAGTTCTGCATCAGAAGAGTGCATTCACTAGATGCGCCTTTATTGACGGCTGTAACTTGAGCCGTCGTGGCGGAGCGGTAGCGTTTCCGTCTCAAACGCCGAAGGCCCTGGTTCGATTCCGAACCTCGGCACCGGACTTCTTTTCTTTTATTTAGTGAGTGGGCAGGGGGTTTCTGCGGCTCCCATGGATGTCGCCGCTGAATACGTTGGTTAGCGGTTAAGCGCAAGCTCTTTTAAGGCGCATTTATGCTGCGGCGAGGCGCGCGCACGCGCGCCCTGCACGGCGAAGTCACGTCGGTCAAAGCGAGACCCTCTATACTCCAACTGCGCTTGACCGCCGACGCGTTCGGTGGCTTCGGCGCACTCTGACCGCATTGGCGGGGAGATTGGAGCATGTATCTATTTCGCGCCGAGTGCGCCAGCCGCCGCCGGCCCGGCCAGACTGATTTGGCTCCGCGGCGAGGTGCGCGTTATATTCAATAGCTGCGGCAGTTCGGCGGAGCTATTATTTCCAAGCTCGGCTATTTTAATCCATTCACAGTACATATCTGAAGGTACATGCAAGTTGGCGAGAGAGCCAGATCCAGTGGACCCGTTGGATCTAGCGGAAGTTGTTGAAGCGTCGTGCACTGGCTTTGGTTTCAAGCCGCTGACTTTAAACGCGACCGCCCTCGAGCACCCATTTGTTTTTTGTGGCAAAAAATAAATGAACAACTTGGCCCATGCAACCGTGGGAGACCTCGACGCTGCCCGCTGCGCCGTGCAACCGCTCCGTTCAAGGAATCACAATCCGTTGGCCCCAAAGCCCCGGCCAGCCTCCGATGGGTGCAACGCACCCCTCGCGACTCTCCGCACTGGGGTTATGACATTTAGTTTGCAACGGCTACTCTCTGAGGAAGGGGGAAACCACCCGCCGGCGCCTAACCTAACCGTGCTCCCTCAAAAGCATCACACGCTCTGTGGGGCTGAGGTCGCTGAAATGCAGACCAGAGTTTTTGCGAGAACTACGTCGTCGGGTTCGGGAACGGGATCCATCGTAACGCTGGCAAGACGCCGGTGCAAACGTAAACGAAGCGACGGTGGCGACCCCCAATAGATGCCTTCAACGTGCGGCGGCGGTAGCTTTCATTTCGGCAGCTGCTAGACCGCACCGCTAGGCACAGAAATCACGGAGTCTCCGTTTATGTCACGTTTCACGTCACTCCGTTCTGTGTCGTCATAAGAGTTCTCCGTGTCATCATAAGAGTTCCCAAGTTTGAATCGGAGCGGCGGGAAAAAATTTTTCAACTTCGAATCCAAATTTCTTTGAAATAAATGTATCTTTCGCTCCCGGACAAGCGTCAACAAAGCCATGAAATGCCGAACTATCAGATATTGCTAACAAAAAAATTTTGATAGGGTTCTCCTCAGTGTCCTTTTGACGAAGAAGATGACGAGAAGCGCCGAACACTCTGAAGAGCACCGAACGCTCCGTCCCTCGTGCGTGCTCTGGACTGACTGCTGCCTCTGGTCTGTGCCTGGACTGTACCGCTGGTTGTTCGTGATGCTGTGCTTTGCAAGAGGTTCCTTATTACAAGTGGTGGAGGTGCCAACGATCCCCTTCACCTGGAGCTTCGCACCCGCGCATTGCCTACCCCCTCTGCAATGCCTGAGACCGTCACCCAAACTGCTCCACCGCTTCCGTCGGCTGTCTTCTGTTACGGTGCAGCGCGGCAGCGTGACCCGGCCATCCTCAACGGCACAGATGACACGGATGTGGAGGATTGGTTGGCCTCCTATGAACGCGTAAGCGCATACAATAAATGGGACGATAGGGTCAAGCTCACCAACGTTATCTTTTATTTAAGCGACGTAGCCAATCTCTGGTTTCGAAACCACGAGGCTGACATCTCAAGCTGGGCAGCTCTAAATACCAGTCTCACAGAAATCTTCAGCCGTCCCGCAGTGCGAAAGCTTCGTGCTGAGCAACGCTTGCGAAGTTGGGCCCAGCAAACCGGTGAAAAGTTCACCAGTTATATAGAAGATGTCGTCAATCTCTGTGAGCGTGTCAACCCTTCTATGAGCAAGGCCGACAAGATCAGACATATTATGAAAGGCATTGAGGATGATGCCTTCCAGATGCTCGTCGCCAAAGATCCCCAGACTGTCTCCGGTGTCATCGGCTACTGCCAAAGCTTCAAAGAGCTGCGCAAACAGCGCCTTTCCACCCGGCGTGCAGTCTTTCAGGAGGCCACACTTTCCAGCTTGGCTCTCCCAGAGGACAATGCTCTGGACCAACAGTCCTCCACACAATCATCCCCTCCAAGAAATGCCCATGATTCTATTCTCCACCTGCCTTGGCTTTTGGAATAATCTATAATCCTCTCCCATATTTTGGTAGACATATGAACACTCTTTTCCAGAGAGTTTGATCCTCTTGTCAGACGATGCACTATCTATTGAGAGGCCCATGGCTGTAGACATACAGAGGAAAAACATGACAGTTGCAGCTTGCGGGGAAGGCAACATCCCCACATACCTACCCCTCCTAAAGGGCACCAAGGATAATGCCATCCAATTTTCATTCTTAGTAAAAATCAAGTCTGCACCCCATTCTGGGCTTGTTGATGTTTGTCTGGCAACAAAAAATGTGTGTATTGCTGTGATAACTGCATTACAAAATTTTCCTGCCACTTGATTCAAACTTATGACATTTACACTGAAAAGACCTGTGATCACTGCTTAGACCTGAATGGCGGTGTGGCCCAGCTTCTGGGGTTTGCACCTAATAAAACAGGGCCATCACATTTCAGGTACTCGCAAAATTGGCCGGTGACAGCAATGCCCGCATTTCATTTTTTTCTGCCTTTCCTGGCTTTTCAGTGAAAGTGGTGTCTTTTGTCATTAGAATGCATTACTTATCGATACAGGCCACCTTCAATTTGTCCTCAGTACCCCTCTAAAGAAGCAGAGACATCAAAATTTATAGGTCACTTTTTTTCTTTTTTTGGCTGTAAATACTAAGTACCGCAGTACAACTGAAGCATGCAGTATTACTCACTAATGTGGCATAAATATGATGCAATAAAAAGTAATTGCTACATAGTAGTTTTAAGTTCAACTTTAAGTCGAGGACTAACACATCGCAACTACAGAAACAAAACAATGCAGTTGGTCAAGTGGGTCCACAAACGTGTCTCACACACATCTTTACCCATTGCTCTGCCGCCTTTCCTATCAACAGCCTCCACACATGCCATATTTGCTGCACCAAGCTGTCAGCATCACCAAGACAGTGACACATGCATTGGTGACATAGGCCAAGAATGGTTTGTTCACAAACCTCCCTTTATGCACCATGCTGATGCTGCTCACAATAGATTTTGAAAGTCCATCTAACTCACTGGCATATATAGGTACTTTAACAAAACTGAACTCAATAAAATTTGTTTTCGGCATTTCCTACAATTCATAACTGTCCGTGCACCTCCTCAAGCAATCAGCAAACTTTCCCCGTAGCCTTAAAATTGAGTGAAAACACTTGAACAAAATTATTTTGAGGAAAGGTCGACTGTGCAGTGCAAGAAATCACACCTATAAGGCTGCATGCTCCAGATTAATATCAATTACACTCGTTTTTTTAACATGCATTGAAATCACAATACAAGAACTTTGCATTTTGTTTTCTTCTACCCCTGTGGCCTGGATCAAACCCACAATCCTGTGCTAGGTAACATAATGCCATAGCCATAGTGGTGCGTTGGGCCATATATCAGTTTTACAGGCGCATTTATAACAGCCCGGCTGCCACCGCGCTCATACACATTCTATATCATACGTCACGATTAGGACCCGGAACTGCCTAAAGCGTCATTCCAGAACATACCCGCCTTTTTGCTGGTTCTACGTAGAATACTACCATTTTGTGCACATGTCTTCCCTCCTCCCCATGCTTTGAAAAAAGCGGTAAAGAGGACGAGCAGGTATGACCAAGTGACTGCAACACCAACAGGTGGCGAGTGAGCAGCAGACTTAGAACAGCAAGTCAGTACTGCATTGCACGTAGGCAGCATGCCATAAAGGCACCTTTGCATATCAAAGTGCAAACTATGCAGGCACTGCAGTGAGGAGAATGGCACGACAGTCCGGGAGTAGAGGAGTTAGTCGAAAAAAAGAGAGAGAGAGAGAACTTGCAACTGTTTCACACATCGGATGTGCTAGGGGAAGAGAATATGGTTGTGTCAAATGACAAGCCCTACCTCCCTCAACTATCTTGTTTCAAGTTGGCAACATTGATTTAGTGTGACATGCAAGGAAGTTTTTCAGCATGCAAGGCTACTGTTGTGGAGAGCAAAAGAAGTGCCAAGTTTTAGAACCTAAAAGTCTCATTTACATCAGCGGGCATCCAGGAGACTGCGCTCTCCATGCCTGACTAATGTGCCCGCTGCAGTGCAGTATACCTGCATACAGTGCAGGTATACTGCACTGCTCTTTCGTTTTAGCAGTATGAACACGTCGACTTTAGTGAAATTTGGGTTACAAATGCTATTTCATTTGCTGCTGAACAATAAAAGGTATTATTTTAATTCATTTTTTTTTCAAAGCACTTATTAAGCACATTTCTTTAGTCTAAATGCCTCCCTATTTTCTGTTTTTCAGGACCTTCATTTCTGAGCACGAGAGTGATCTCAAGTTGAGTGGTTCCTAAATCATATATCAATCATAAATCAATTCGCTGAGAGACCTTTTTCCTCTCATTATTTCTCATCCTGCTACTTAGATTTTGTCTCGGTTTGCACTATATGTGACTGCAACAGCATTCGTACTAATTCACTAGGCTTTCCGGCTGCACTAGCACAGCGTTTTGCACCTGCGCCATGTAAGCGTCCGTATTATATGAAAAACTTTCTGAATACTGCTTGTGTCTGTAGCGATGCACACTTGTTGACATGTATTTCCAGGCTCGTGTGTATTTCAACACAATCCTAAAATGGCCCAGTAACTGACACTCAGTAAATACACGAGTAAGTTTTAAAAAAAAATCCCTTGGCCGAGTCTAAGAATGCGACATTATATGCCATAGCTAGGAACAACATTTATATTAATTTTTTTTCTCAAAAGCAGAGTCTCGAACTTTCTAAGCATTAGGAATGATAACAACATACAACACTAAGCAGCATGAGAACTGGAAACCATTTTGCTCTACATGTGTTCCCCAAAGAGTAGCATCCTTCACTGCTTCATATGTGTACACTTTTAGACACGAACCAGCCAAAACCAGTCTGTTATCCAAGTTGAAAGCAAGCTATCAGCTTTGTGTAGAAAAATTTAACTACTTAAAGAAAACAAAAACGCATGTTTACACCACGACTTGTGATTAGAGGTGAAAGATCACCCTTGTAAGACTACTGCTTTGCATTTAAGGTGCCTTAGTGTTTTGCTAAGATCCTTCGCACAGTTCCTGCAAAACTGCCTAAAAGTTATAGCCTGTGCATATTTTATGAGCAAGAATGCCATGTCTCTGACCTGTCAAAGGACAGAAATATAATGGTGCATGTTTACATTTGTTTGTAATGCACAGTATAAACAGCGTCTATTACCTGGCACTTGAGGTAAAGCTTCATGTTGCCGTGAGCATGGTGTGGATTTGGCTTCAGAATGAATGGCAGTGGTGGCTCTCTCAGGTCAAGGTCACAGTCCTTGAGTAAGTATTCGTTCTTGCAGTCTGTTCGGGTAATGAGCTTGTGCTTGTCTTCCTTGTCCCTGCACAAGGTTGCAAGGACAAAGGTGTGAGGTGCATCGCTCCTTTCATAGTTCCTCATAGCTCCTGGGATCTACTGCAGTCGAATTGGCCAAGTCCGAAGGTCAATTTTCAACAACAACAAAAATGTGACGCAAATAGCATGCATTGCCAACAGCAACCGCAAATACATTTTGTGCAACTTACAAGTTCACTGCAAGCACTGAATAAAGAAAGATAAATGGGCTAGATGGTGAAAAATAGTATCAAGAAGCATCAGCGCACAAAACATTGAAAAAAGTTGCACCCATCTCAGCTGCGTGTCACTACTTTGCCACATCGTAGAGAACTGCAAAAGGAGGTCACTTCATGAAAAGTTGGACTCTTACAACCCAAGAGAGGGTAGAAAACAGTGCACTTCAGAAATATCAAACGTTACTGCACTTCACAAACACACAGCACTAGTAGTATTACTTGTACAGACACACTCGTGCAGGTATACTGGCTGTATTATGGAAATATTGAAGTATTGCTACACATCCTTTCGACGTGTAGCAAAATCTTTAAAAATTTTTCCATTCTCGCATCGAGCAGTTAAGACTGCTATAGAAAACAACAGGGAACACAGGAAAATGTTAATAGCAAAAAAATGCAAGCTTGTCGACAGGAGATTTGCGAATATATTGGTTGTTATAATGAAATCTTATAATATATGAAAAATTTGCGTTCATACTTTTTCCCGTTCAAAAATGGTATGAAATGGTTGAGAACAAGACACTGCAAGACTGGATAATTGCTGTGCACAGGGTCAAGTAAGCTTTTTTCTCTTGCTAAATATGTTGGGTATGTTGCACGTCCAATATTGTTTCTGACCAGTCTTCGTTCTAATTCACTGAGCATGCAATGTTTAGTAGTAGAGTTTGCTCTAAAGAGTCTAATTTTTTCTTTGCCAGTAAAGCCCTCCGCCAATCAGGTAATGCAAATCATTGATTAGGAGACTGACATCAACGGCTGTGTAATGCAGACGTGTGTGAGGCAAGGTCAGTGATTGCCTCAGTGTTCTGACGTGTGACGCCTGGCTCATTTTCCGAAGTTACTTTACTGCATGTGAAACATGTCTTTAAAAGTAGTTAAAATGTTCGTTTGCACATGAATTAGCGTGTGAGCGATAGCTCTGCAAATAAATTGTTTTGGAGATGAAGCATGCGCTGTAATCAGCATCCGCTTATCTCATGGTAGTGATTAACCAAACTAGAGCATTTTTTTCTATTAACCATAAGCTAGCAGCTGGTAGGCACATTTCGTGCATGTTTTGTTTTTCTCTCCAGCCTCGCATATCGCTTTAAGGGCACTTTATTTTTGTTTAAATAAACATTATTTTCTTTATTATTCAGCGAAAAACGTAACGAAATCCAAACTTTTTGACCAACAAAATTGTGTGCACCGATCTGCTCAGCCATCCAACAAAATTAAGTATTTTGCAAAAATGATCATGCAAAAAAAAAAAAAAAGTACTTTCCTCGAATTCCATGTCGTAAATGACCTTATCATTTACTTGCAACACATATTTCACCGTTACGGTAACAGCGTTTTCATCAGCGATCTGCTCCACAAAGTGAACATAATCCACTAGCAGTTATCCCTCTTTCAAGTTTGCGCTAAGAAAAAAATTTCACTGTCCACTATTTCTTTGAACCCATATCTCAGAGTGTACGTTTTCCTAATTCTCTGAAGCTCGTCAGCGTTCAAGCACTAGAGAAAAAAACACGCAACAGTGCAAATAGATTTGCAGGCAGGCCAACACGTGCAAAGCATCTGCAGAATTGGCCCCTTCGAAGAGGTAGCGAGAGCTACTCGCAAAGCTACTCAATGGGAGGGGTGACTAGCCTGGCCCGTCAATAATAAGGAGCTGGACAGAGAGGGCGCTTTTCACTGGCGCCTGCAGCGCCCCTTCGTGAAGCTGTGGTCCCCTATAAGCAATCTAGCAAACAGTTTTTCTTTATAATAAGTGAAGCTATCACCTTTTTGCTGTAGTATCAGATATATATACCAGACATTACAGCAAAGTTAAAATACAAGAAAATTAGTAAAATTAAATAAAGAAGTAAATAAGCAAGCTGAAGTCAATGTGTCTGTCGTCTGCGTATTCTCCGTTTCTTTGCTTGCTTGGTGCTGTCTGAACCATAATTCATCGGTACTAACTAACCTGGCTCTCAGCATTACTGAGCTCACATTTTGAAAGGCAGAATGAAGGTTTAGTAGGCATCAGTTGATATGAAGTATATGCCATAGAAACTAGACCTCAAAAAAAAGAGCAGAGCAAAAATACTGCAATGCTACACTTCTGACCCAGTGCTATATAGCAAGCGTAACATATAAATAATTAAGATAACTACCAGAATTACAAACTCCATCAGTGGGTTTGCCTCAACCTTTGAGCATCCTGAAGCAAAAGAAACTCAGAACTTCTGGCCGAATTGTTGTTGTGTATATATGTCATCAATGCAAAGCTTTAAAGCACTTCAATATAAAAGCGGGCTTGAAAGTTGGCATTTGAACAACGTAATACACATAACTGTCTTTGAGTTCTAAAATAAAACTCAACAAGCAAATTTAGTGTATAGAACCTAAAACAGCGCAAGTTATCAAGTTTCCAAAGATGCCTGATGCTGCACTCTGGTGCATTCCGCACTACATAAATTGGAAACTACGATATTGCGGAAATTTTTTTTATGCAGTTGCAGAAAGCAGCCTGAACAACTTCAGAACTGCATTCTCACTTCGTTACTCCTACTGTTACTACCTACTACTCCGGTAAGCAAAACTGTCCACTTTTTAATGACAAAGCACAATTGTAAATAGATGTTTTAAGGCTAAAATAGGCTGCCGGGATGGCGTCAGTACACTGAAAGAACCTTTCTCACCACTGTATGCATAAACTTCACACTGTGGCACCACGTCCACGACCAATCGGAATGCAACTTCCAGAGAAATTAACTGCCATAGGCAAACCCACAGTACAATGCACTGACACGAAACTGAGCAACAAATGATGAAAATTACAGCTGAGAACATTTATATTCCTCTGCACTTACACACGACACATGATGGGCACAGAACTGTGCCACATACGATGTTGCTTTTTTGATCTTTTGTTCTAATCTAAACGGCCGCTACTGTAGAGCAGTTGCCAGCTGTAACTTGCAAGGTCAGTCCAGCTACTAGCCAGCAGCAACCTCAACTGTTCACAAAAAGAAGCACCAAGCCCAACCCAGCAGGGGTTACCTGCATTTGTCACAAATTTCCAAGGCAAATTTCTCCAGCAGGAAGGAGAGCAGGAATTGCTTGCCACAGGTGGTGCATGTGGAATGCTCAGATGGCATCTCCACTGTTGTGGGCGTTGCCGTCTGTGAACTAGGTGTGGCATCATCATCGAGTAGAAAGCCGCCACCCGTGTCGATGACCCGCTGCTGCTTGGTCGGAGAGCCACCACTGCTGCAAGTAGGAAGATACAAGTAGTGTCAGCAACAGTGTGCATGTGTGACAGGGAGAAAAACTGAGCAATCTTCAACACAAGATGGCTAGAAAGATCAGTTCTGGGAGAATATTGCTCACAGAAGAGGTACAACATAGATGTTGTGGACTGAGAGGATGACAGTGGCAGCATTTCTTGTGTATATAACTATCACCACCATCATGTGCATTAGGGTTATATAAACAAAAAAGATCAAATGGTAAAGTCATAAATACCGTATTTACTTACACATTAACATACTTGTGTAAAAAAAATGGAAACTGATTTGGGTGGTGCCCTTATTACGCAAGGTAAGGTGCAGACTACTCAACATAGTTCACAGAAAAAAATTCACAATGACCATAATTTATAAAGCACTGACTCTTGATGAGGCTGAGTGTCTGGAAGGTAAGCACAATGATCGGGTGACTCAAAGTGATTGGTAATTAACCATGTCGTCTAAGCAGTGCACTAAGTGAACATTGTAGAAAAAAAAGCGGGGGAACAAAACACCAAAAAAATGACAACAAGCAGGCATCAGTGGAGATCTGTGAAGAAAATGTGGAGAATAAAGTAATACAGTTAGTGATGAAAAAGCAAAGAAAAACCTTCAAAAAGTTGTGCACAGGAACAAAGGCTGCATGAGAACTTGCAGCGCTGTAAATTTAATGAATATGCACCAAGAACAGATAATCAGCTTATAATCAATAGATAAATAGATTGCAGCACTGTTAGATGATTATTCCAGCAACTTCACTAGACTAACAGTACAACAGTCCACCACTGCACGGACGTAGGCCAACAATGAGGTGTGAAACAAGGAACCAGTTCACAAGTCCAGAACTCTGCTTTCATAACACGCATGCAAGTGGTTTCTTTGCAATGTTTGCACACAGCAAAGCAGACTATGCCAAAAGGGAAAATTAAATTGTTCATCAAGCATGCACGTAGGGTTGGCTTGAAAAATTGCAGCCAAAGCAGTTTTACGCGTATCTGGAGGAAACAAGAATTGAACTAACGAGTTGATAAGTCGAGTCCTTACCTTTCAGTAATACTTCTCAATGCCAACTTGGCCTTCCTTATTTGGATGGCGCGCTCGCGTTTTTCAGCAATTTTCTTTTTTTGTTCCTCTGTGAGCTCGGGCATGTCTGCATCCTTGGTGGCTGTCGACATTACCTGCATTAAATCAGCAAACATGCGTGGGAGTGGGGACTTAGTTTATTTTTCGCGAGCAATGAGATAAAAACGAAACAACTGCTTATGCGCGCCAGCCTACGAACAAAGGGTAACACAGGGATCGCTCGCAACGTGCTTTCACGCTCAAGGGAGCTAACGGAAAACGAAAGCCGCTTGCTTTAACATTTCCTTGCTCAAGCAGGCTCTCGAGATCACGGGCGCGGAGCGACGGTCACGCCGGCTAGCGGCAAAGCTGAATACTTTCCTAGGGCATCACGGTGCTGTGATGTGACCGGGCGCGTGAGCGCATAGAACGTTTGCTGAGCCTTCGTAATTTTTTTCTGGCCACGGTTGCAGTACCGATGCAACCAGCGTGCGGCGTGAGATGCTCCGTTCTTGGATGCTCGGCAACTTACGACAGCACTGATCAACATGGCGAAAGAGTGCGCTTCTTCAACTTTCCGTCACGACCTCACGAAGTTCAACGCAAATATATGTGGATTGACAATATCCGGAAAGCTAGGTAAGAGAGCTTTGGGTTTTGAGCGACCTAAACGCTGTTCCCGAGACACGGGCGGGAATATGGATCACGAACGTCGTGCGCTGAATGCAGTGCGCGGACGCAGCACTCAGATAATGGCATCTCTTTCTGCAGGGGAGATACCGACGGGGTTTGGTCGCCTACAAAATACTCCAAGGTATGCTCTAGACACTTCGTTGGAAATACCAAAGGAGAAGATCCGAGGACGGAAAACTACGCACCCACGATCTTCCCTTTCGTGAAAAAAGAGACGGCACAAAAGTATAACATGTAATGTCATGTTCTGCTAGCTTGTTGACTGTTTTGTTTCGCTAATTCATTGACTGCACCTTTCCTTTCACGGTAATGCAGGCATCTCGCGGCGAGGCAGCGAGCGAAACAATCCCAGCAAAAGGTGAGCGTCAAGCCAATGGAACAAAAACACTGGCTCCAGCTGTCCATTAAATAACTAAATTAATTAAATTTTGTCATTTAGCTCACAGAGGCAAGTGAAACACCTTCACTTGGTGGGGTAGCGAAGCATCCCTTACCGTCCTCCAACGCAGCCACTGCGGAACTCGCCGGTGGAGCTACAATGGAAGGACAGGTTCGCTCGTTTTTGGTGACGTGTTTATTTCTAACCTTTTTAACGACGACGTATAAGTGCTCTAAACGGCGAAAATTTTTGGCATCTTTTGCGATGCAAATCACAACAAGGGTGGCGAAAAGGCTGGTCTCCTTTGAATAGAATTTCGCCGGCCTAGCGCTAGCCCTTGGCAAAATCTGCCCTCGAGGTAGGACGGTGGGAGCAGCAGGATCAGCAGTCAGCACCGGTAGAATGCTCGACTAGCTAGGCAGAGTAGCACATAATAACGCACAGTTTGCACAGTTGCGACGACGGATCGTGAAAAGATGCGCTCAGTGCGCATGTGCTGTCGGTGTTGGAGGAGTGGCCACTTTCACTGCTTTCGCATTCGCGTTTGCTTGGTTTGCTTCGCACTGTGAAAGTAAAAAAGAGAAAAAAAAGGTTCCCAGTTCTTTATTGCAAAGGGAAAGTGCGAATACATGCACATGCTATTCTAAAAAAAGAGAAGTCTTGCTTTTCTGTAATTATTCAGCTTAATCTTTCTTTTCTTGTACAAACATACGCCCACGTGCGCAGGCGATTGGCTAGTGGCGTCATCTAGCTTGTAGGCAAGTGAACAACCACACAGTCAGGCTCAGCCTTTCAGTGGCGGTGCGCGTTCAGTGGCTCGCGCGTTAAAGTGTTGTGGTCGTGTTTTGAAGCGCGTTCAAAGTTTGCGGTGACGCACATTTTAGTCGTCAGGTTCGGAACCGCTAGAGTGCAATGCGGCGTGGCAATTTCTCAATTTACTCAGTGCGGATGATCGCTTCAAGCTTACATTACGTCTGGCAGCAGCTACCCTGCTGCAAACGTAGTACCATCGGTACCATGTTGGCGTCTTCTCGATATCTCTCGGCTCGTTAATTTTTGCCACGCTCGCTGCACGACCTGTTGCTGACGCGGCTGGTACTCTGCTGTGCCCCGCATCTGACTGCTGCGTTCTGTACATAATCTGTAGTCGAGCAAGCACTCGTCTTAACGCATGTGACTGCGTGCGTAACCCGTTACTGTGGAAGAAGCATGAGTGGTTCGGCTGCAGCCAAGGCGGGCAACAGCACTGCGAAAGTTGCAAGTGCCTCAAGGCCGAGTCTCCGATTGAGTACCTTCGGGCGCAAGGTTAGTCACGAATGAAAAACTTTACCTGTTGCTCCTTTTGCCCCCCTTCAGTATCGTACCATGTCACGCTGTCATTTGGCAGCTGCATATTAATACTAATCAAAAAGGCTGTCGGACAAGGTAAATTAACGGACAGAGCTTTAGCAATTGATGATTTTCCGATGACATTGACATGGTAAGCATTTCAAATGAGGAGTTGTAACGCTCGAATGAGTACCTAAACCTGCAAAGTACAACGCTAGGCGTAAAAATTAATGTGAAGAAAGTAATGTACAGCACGCGAAAAAAACGAAAACAGCCAGAACATAAGAATGGGGCATTGTGCATTTCGCAGGCATTACCAGATTATCAACAGGAACATATCACTATTCAATGAAGAAATACGTAGCAGTTGCATACTGCCAGTACTCGCTAGTAGTGCTGGAACGTGAAGGCTGATGAAGCAACATTAAAAAATTCTTAGGGCGCTGGAGGAATGCGAAAGCATGTGTTTTGAGGAAAGGAAAGGGCGCAGTATCTCTCAAATCTCGACATCTCGTTGGACACCTCAACCTTGCCTTAAAGCATGCAACTGAAGGTGCATATGTCATCGATCCAAACCCCTGTCACAAGCTAGCCTCTGGTTTCACATCACAACATCTCGGTGGACACCCCAGCCACACCCTTAGAGAAAATGTAGCTTCAGAAGGCATGCAATTGAAGGTGCACATGTCATTGGCCCGAACCCCTGTCGCAAGCTAGCCTTCTACTTGACTAAAACATGTACTGCGCTATATGCAAAGGGAAATGCTATGACACCGTCCGGAATGCTTTACAACGAACGGTTGCTCACAATTTTGGTGAATGCATTTGGGAGTACTGCCACCACATTGGGGTCACCCAGTGAATAACATCGCTGGGATTCCGTCTGCACTGCGGGAGCTGCAGTACCTGTTTCACTCCGGCATTGTCGCTTCGGCGGACGCGGTTTTGCTCGCTGCGCATCTCTTTCCATCATTCCTCTTGTCTGCACGTGGCAGCGATTGTAACTGCTTGGACGTGACAGCCTGGGCTGATTCCCACCTAGACCCGAACTTTTGTTTTCTTATTAATGAAAAAGCATTATATGGTTCAGTTGTGCCTGCAAAACATGTTCACATATAACGTCACATTTATATGGATGAATGTGTAAGAGTTTAGTGTTGTTGAATAAATTAATGCAATGGTGTATGTGCTATCATGAGCAGACAGGAGAGAGGAAGCTAAAATCCCATGATGTCATTACTGGTTGACCTCAATATGGTGGCAGTATTCCCAAATGCATTAACCAAAATTTTGAGCAACCATTCATCTTACAGCATTCTGGGTGGTGTAATAGCATTTCTTTTTGCATATATAGCTTACATGTTTTAGTCAAGTTAGAAACTAGCTTGGGACAGGGGTTCGAACCAATGACACATACACCTTCAATTGCATGCTTTAAGGCTGAGGTGATCTAAGAGCTACTGCATCCTTTCCTTTCTTCAAAACACATGCTTTTGCATTACTCCACTAAGCAGACTTAAGTTCCCTCAGAATTTTTTTTTATTCTAATGTCTTATGACCCATATGACCCATGATATGGGGACAAATTTTGCAGACACTTGGGCATTAACATAGCCTTCTAATGTTTTTGCATTAATAAGTTGATAGTGCAGCGAGCTTTGGTGAGGAAACTAATATAGGTAAAGCTATGTGACAGAAAGAGGTCAGAGAGGATTAGGGAACTAACTCGTGCTAGCTGTATCATAACTGAAATCAAGAAGAGGAAATGCAATGGGACAGGAGATGTAATTGGCCGCCTCTTCTGGGCTCTCACTGGTGCACATGTGGCTGGTCTGGTGGGTAAAACATCTGGCCACCTGTAACATGGGACACAGGTGCCGAGACAGCCAGGGTCACAAAAAGGTGAGACAATGGAGAAACGTGTGAGGGCACCTCCGAGGCTAATGAGGTCAAAGAAGGCATTTTTGGTCACTAGGCCACACCTTACTGACATCGCCTCTCTTGCAGACAAGGAGAGGTCTGTATAGCGAGTATAACCTTTGGGTGGAAAACAGTCAGAACTGCAGATTTTTGTTAGGAACATGCAATGATTGTACAAAAAAAATTTTAGCTTCCCAGGTGATTAATTATGCAATTTTTGTCAGGACCTCATATGTCCACATCATGACCCAACACTGGTTTGAGTATCTCAGTTGCATTGCTTTAGACTCATTCCTGCCATAAAAAGTCATTATGTAAGCATATTTTAAGATATATAAAGTGCCCATACTTGCAAAATGAGCAGATCGAAACGCATACTCATTGTGTCCATACAAGATCACCTACAATGCTGGGAGACATGTGACGTAACGTTTCTCTGCATTCATTTCACATGCTGTAAAATGAGGTGGTTCAACCTGGCTTGCCTCAAAGGGTTTTGAACATAAGCTGCAGCCATTTTCAGTACACTGTACTCTAGCAGAGCCAAGACTGACTGAAGTTATTTGCGCTTATGGTGATTCTGTGATTAAAGGAGGTAATGGTGACCCTTTAGGGTAATAGTGTAGATTCTGAGAAAATGACAATGGTGATGACACATTTTGTTAGATGCACAGCAGCTTAGTGTTTGCGCCAAGTCCCAGGCCACCAAGGAAAAGAAGGCATGTGTTCTCACGAGCGCAGTAAAGAAAAATATTTTCAGTGGCCATATTTATGATTTTTTGACAATAGTGGATAGGCGTGTTGGTAAGGTGAACATCAAAATAGCGCTGGCATACATGATATGCAGCATCCTGTGACAACATAATGGAATCATGATGTGTTACATATCTAGACATCTAAATGTGCTGAGGTAAACTTGTAGTTAAAACATTAAAAATCACTGCATATGGATAGTGGTCAGTACCTCTCTTAACCTTGGTGTCTTAGTGTGGTATCTTAGAAATGAAGTAGGGTGTTCACGAAACAATTGCCTTGTATTGTGTAGAGTAACTACTGGGTCATTTCATTTTGTTATTCTTGGCTCCTTGTTTGCTTACTTTCTTTTGCATCTTTTTGTGTCTTTTCATTTGGTGGCCTTCTTAGTTGCAGTCTTTTGGCATATAAAACATGACTGCCAACCTTGTGTGTAATTTTTTTTATTTGTGTAAATTGCCTTGTTCTAAGGATCACTTGCATTTAGTCTTTGCGTGCTCTGTCGAGCTTCCTTGTTAAATCATAACTTGCTGTTTTGCGAAAAACTACTTTGTGTGACGTTTTGTGCCGACCTCCTGTGTTTTGTGTTCCCCTTATGTAATGTCCTTTGGGTCTTTAAGGGTGTAAGAAATGATGATGATGATGATGGTGATGGTTTTTCCCCAGAGAGGAGTGCACCTGGCTTCTGTGGTTGATGGAGACTGTTCCCTGGAAAATGGAATTCATATCACATTGGATGATTTCCTGCGCGAGTGGTCTGCCGACCCATATCCGAGGTATGTTGCTCCAAAATCTGAAGATGCTGAGCTGGCAGAGCCTGCTGCGAAGAGGGTGTGCAAGGATCCATCACAAGGGTTTGAAGGGCCCAGCTTCGAATGTCCCATCTGTGCTGACTGCTATTCTTCCTCACGGAGCCTTCGGCGCCACCTGTCTCGTCGTTCATTCCTGGCACGGTTACCATGCCGAAAGTGTGGTTCCTGTCACTTGGCGTTCAACCGTTGCACCCTCATCCTGCGAGCACAGGTGCGTCACAATGTTTGCTTGAAGATAAGAGGCAGAGGATTTCAGTATGTTGTCAAACCTAGGTGGAAGAAAAAGGCTGGCAAAGCTTGACCAACTGCCCTTTTTGTAGCACTCATTTCACACATTCAGGTGCCACATTTCAGGCCTAGAGTTCCAGCATCAGTGTAGCCTCAATAGTTGCAGTGTACAGGAGAACATAGGCGGCCTAAGTTAATGCAATCTGCTCATTGCCATGGATTTTCATTGGAGATATCTCAAGCATATGCAATTTTAAAGCAGAAGACAAATTTATGAAATTCAATATATGCAGTAACTCATGTTGGGCAATTTGCAATGATTTTCTTGAATGCACATGCCTCGTTATCACGGACCAGCTAAGATAGGTGGAAAGCCTCTGCAACATTTATATATTTTTAGCACTCTTTCCTCAGATTTGAGCTATGCAGGCTCCTGTGGCATGAAAAGAAAACAATCAGTTGGTGACTCTTTGAACAGTGTGGTACAGGCAAAAACAAAAACATTCTTTTGCCACAAAGGCATTTCTGGTTTTCTGAAGTGGAGTCCATGAAGTGTAAGGCAACTAGATTGATCTTAATAATGTCAATATCATGATTATCTTGTGGGGCCGGTGACGTAGCTGTGGCCAAGTTTCCCACAGAACAGTCGGAAACAATGATGGTATCATTTGGGCTTAATTATTAAGCTGGCACGTGGTCTTGTTCAGGCTCATAATCTTAGATATAAAGAACCATTTTCTAAGAACATTGTCTAGGTAGTGATTTACAATTTCCATGATGCTTTGAATGCTTACCATAGCTGCCTTGGAGCAAGATAATATGAAAAATGCTACATGTGAGGCATCAGCCTGGTTCATCGTTACTGCTTACAAAACCCGGCTTTAGCTGCGAGGCTCTTGATTAACAGGCTATTCGTCTTTGCAAGTTATTTAAAATGCCAGGCATTATTGAAAAGAATGCTGCTGCTTCTGCTAAGTCGCACATTTTTAATGTTAATGGCTTGTTTGCAGGTGGGCTGGAGCTTGTTCATTGAGGCTGCACTGGTAATGTCTGTACCACTAAAAGGCACAGTACTTATTAAGATTATAGCAAGAAATTTTTGTTTTCACCATCTGCGCTGTACCAGGCTAAATACACTGGCAGACCTCTTTAATTATCATGTCCTTTAATTTTTTAATAGGCAATCGATTTGTAGAAAAAAATTTTAAACAATAACTTTTCAATACTTATATTTTCTGTCGTTTATCAGCAACAATGCTATTAGCACTGATTATTAAAAGTTGTGACAGTTGTGTGCTCGTAAAGTGGGCAGCTAATGGGGAATATGTGTGAACTGCAAGATCAACTTTTTTTTTTTAACCTGAGCAGTGTGATTGTCACACTGACAAATGTGCTTTTATGTACACTTCCCTGCTGCACCAGTTTTGATAATATGACCCTGCTTCATAGCCCTTTGTCAGTAATGCATTATATGCGGACTTGCATGCTAACAAAACCATTATTGCATCCTGCATCTGACCTCCACCATTCCATCGGTCTGCTTTTTACTAGTGCTGCACCTTAGCACAAACTTCCCTTTCATAAAAAACTCTGTAGTGCCCAAAAACGTGTATAAATATGTCAAATAATCATTAATTTAAAGAAAAAGCATGGCATTTGATAATAGCTAAGTCATGTGGACCAATGTGTTGGTACAAGTGCATATTCAGTGACAGGATTCCACTTCAGACTTTTCGTCATGAAATTGTTTATCTGAGTATTGATATAAAATGCTGCAATGGCTCAGTGGTTGTGGTGCTCGGCTGCTGACCCAAAAGACGCTGTTTCGAACCCGGCTGTGGCGGTCGCATTTCGATGGAGGCGAAATACTAGAGGACCATGTACTGTGTGATGTCAGTGCACATTAAAAAACCCCAGCTGGTCGAAAATATCTGGAGCCCTCCACTGTGGTGTGCCTTATCGCCAGAGTTGCTTTGGGACGTTCAACCCCATCAAAAAAAAAAAATCCAAGCACACCACAATCGAAAATGAAATTATCGCAAACAGTTTTAGCTTTCAGCACTGTGCAGAAATTTCGCAAACCCTTACTTACCTAGAACAGTATAGCAGTAAAACCGAAACGTGCGTGCATTTTTCTGACCTTCCCGCTGTTTAGGAACCCTGCGCTGGCACACTTGACCTTGCTGTGAACGTCCTCAAAGTGGACAACGATCGTGTGTGATTCCGTTTGCACAGCAAATGTTTGCATGTACAGGTTGATGATATTCAGTCTGTGATCGCTTCTTTGCTGTACACCAACTAATACAAAGTGTTTGACTAAAACTAGGCTCTCGCTTTCCATGAAAAAGCGCGACTTAGTCGTTGTAATCAAGGAAACTTGTTAATGCGCCGAGGCTGATCATAGAGTCCTCTTTATGGTTGCCATCTTGGCCTGACTGCAGCACCGCCTATAGTTCGTAAAAATCGCCAGTAAAATGTAATGTTTTCGTTTCCACAATAACATATTGTGCATTAAAGGAGTATAGACATCTAATTTTGGTGGCATGCTTTCTTCTCTACAATGATGTTGAAGACACTATGCATGAATCACCATGTGGTATTCGCCTACGACTGCTAAATAATTTATAACCAAATTTTTCTGTCGGGCTGTTTCGTTTTTGGTATCAACAACTCAAAAAGGGCTGAGATATCAAAGTGGGGTCATATGTCACATTAGGCATAGAAAAACGGTGATATAATCACTGCTTCATTGTTTTAACTCACTACAGTGCTAAAGCTAGCCTTCCTCAAGAGCCGGAATGACAACGAATGTAGAAGCAGCCTCATGTGCCCTATAATCACACTTTGACGTCACAGTCATCGTTCAGCTGTTGAAAACGAAACAGAGCGAGAAAGGAATTCGGTTATAAATTATTTAGCGGTCATAGGAGGATGCCACGTGGTAATCCATGTATAATAATGCCCTATGCACTGTTACAAGCAAGATGAAACGCACCCAAAAGTTAGGTGTCTATACTCCTTTAAACACGGCTGTTGTCACATTTAATGACCCAAGGATCTCTTTCCGCAGGGCTGCCACATTGCTGCCAGTAATGCCACTGTGTCTGCCCTGCCGGCTGGTGAAACGCTGGTTCCTGTTGAACTGTCCGAGGAAGTCGAGGGTGGAGAATCACAGACTGATGTGCCCATGACCGTTCTCGAAAAGGCAAGTTGCATGCCACGACTGACTATTCTTGGAAAGCCTAGTTGGATTTTTCGAGGCACATTCATTGTTGCTTCTTTTCCTTCTTTTCTGTTGACAGCAGAAATTTCTTGGCACATTCAAGCACATCATAGCATTTGGAAACCGTGATATGTAACAAATTATCTGCAGAGATGCAGTTTGTGTAATGGAAAATCTGGATGAGTCGTAGCTCTGGGTTGTAGATCATATTTTGCATGAGCCCCAAATTGCACCACATGAGGCTTACAGCTGCAGGTACATGACAGGGTGTCGGAGCATTACATGATATGCAGCATCATTGCCATATAGTATGAGTCATCCTAATGGTTTTCATCTTAAAAATGGTTACTGTTGCATCTTTTCGACACCCACTGAGTTTGGAACCACTGAGTTTGGAACCAAAGTTTTAGCACCTCAAACAATGGTTCTAAGCAGATTTCTCAGTTGGCTGGGTACAGTTATCTCAAAAGCAGTCATGCTTGTGTAGCCAGAGCTGATTTGTTTCACCCACAGGCATCCAACTGATTAGTGCACATTTGTTTGTATTGTATGAGATAATTATAGATGTTTCATTTCTTATTTATTTGCATATAAAAACCAGAAATCAGCAGAAAAATACCTTGTGGACTTTGTTGGTGCTAGTTTGAACTGCTATGTTTGATTCAATAATAAAGCATACCATTGTCATAAATACATTGCACATGAATGTGCCCATTCCAATTAGTAGTTAAAAGGGGGATGCCGCTTTGAACACCAACTTCATTTCTTGATTCATTTCAGTGAAATTGGGATATTGGGGGAGACAAAGCCTTCCGCCCCGCCCGCCCGCACTCCCACTCCGCGGATGCAGCGTTCCCGCTCACTAACCGCAGATGGGGTTCGTGCTCGAGGGACAAAGGGAAGGGACGACAGTAGCGTTAACACTCGTATTCTATTTATTACAGTTGCAATCAATACACAGAGCGGGCCAGCTAGCTACAAAACATCAACGAGGCATTCCTCGGAAATTGAAGGCTACGTAAGAAGGGCTTCCGGCTTACCGGCTGGGGCAGGGGCGCGACTTCGGAGGTAGGCGGCGAACATTTGTATGCGCCGATAATGGCGGCCGGGTTTTCCCGTGCGCGCCGCATTCTTGGGGCAAAGCCATTCCCTAGCATTTGCTGGGGAAGGCGACCAGAGCGCGCGTTTGCTGCGTTCGCTTCGCTGCCTGGAACCAGAAGTCCAGCGGCAAGGCACAACGGATCCCCGTGCGCCTGCCATGGAAGGTGACGAGAGCGTGCGGCTGCAACCACTCACAACGCTGGCCGGATTCCGAAGAGCCTCTCTTTGGTTCCGCAGAATTCCGCGTAACCTACGAGGTGGTGCTCCCGTAGCCGTTCCCTCTCCCCCATGAGGGAGACTTCCCTCCTCGCCCAGCCGGGGGCTGTCCGTCCCGACGGCCGACGATGAAGATGGGCCGCATCTAAATGGAGGGGGGAAACAGGTTCTCCACAGTATATATGATTTTTCTCTTCTACACCTTGAGAAAAGCCTGCAGACTCGACAAAATGCGATAGAAAACTGATTCAACGTTCACTGCATTTTTGATGTATGCTATGCATAATGACAATCTGTTTTTTTTTTTGACAACTCAATTTTGTTTTTCATTCTTTACAAAGCAGTTGGCATAGACATGTATAAACTATAAACAAGATGCCACACCAAACAACAATTCATTAAAATGAAAGCCAAGATTCTGATTGCTTATAGTGCAGTTCTGTGAGTGCAACAAAACAGATGGTGTCAAAATGCACAAAACAGTTGTGAAGAAATCTGCTCCGGGAGGTGGGCATACTGTACTAGTCAGAAAACCGAAACATAGAAAAATGATTTTTCGAGCGTTTCCCCACTGTGCAGTTCTGCTGCCCCGATATGCAGTGCCACTATGGCTCACATAAATATTTTAGAGTACTTCCCTGTGGGATGCAGCAGTAAAACTTAGGGACAGCATAGAAAATGAGGCATATGAGCGGTTAAAATAATTTTAGAGAACTGATTTTTTTTTTTGCCATTTCTTGCCATTTGAAAGCTGCGTCCCCCTTAAAGGGACTATGCAACGAATAAAATGTCGCTTGTAAATGTTTTCAATGCTTAGAAATTATGCTAAGAAGTATTCACACCAAGTATGAGTCTTCGGAACTGAGCCGGCAATTTATTATGAATTCTTAATAACCGTGTTTTTTAAATTTCGCAGGCCAATTGGTGTGCTTGTAGTGACCGATTTTGATACTAAAATCGTGAAAATAGACGTCACTATACCCTTGACGTCAGCAGGCCACCACACCCTGCCATTCGCGGGAGCCACGGCAGCCACGACATCACGGGCACACTTCCGGCAGCCGTGAAAATCGTCTGCTCATGCCGCCGCGCGACCCTCTCGGGCAAGCGCGAGCGAGGGCATTGCCTTCGCACATATGCTTTCAATTTTCCTCTGCCGCCTCCTTCTGTCGGGAATTCCGGAGCCACTCGCACAGCTCTTCATGCGCACGCATAGGGCTCGTTGCCCATCGCGGCCATAAGAGCAAGCAGTCGCGCCTTGAGGTCCGGGTCCATTACTGCTAACTACGACAGACAACAAGCAAAGAAACCAAATGCACGCTGCAATCCAGGAAGGCGAAGAGAGACCGGAGAGATGCCGCCACACTGCCAATGCTGCTGCTGGGGTGCTAGGAGCGACAACCGGAAGTTGCAAAAGAAACGTCAGCGGATGACGTATCCATGGGTGGGGCCCAGTCCCAGAGCTAATGCCTGTCTCTCGTATGCTTTATGTCATCTCAATTAGTTTATTGCATTGTCCCTTTAACTCTTTCGCTGCCGCGCCTTAGGCTATTGGTCATAGTCGTGCCTCGTTAATATGGACTGTTTGGTTCATGAGCAAAACTATCCATAAAGTGAGTCATCCGTAATAATGAATCATGAAGAAAAAAAAAACATGTTATGATTAAGGCCTGCTTCTGTGCATACTGGTGTCCAGCAAAATTGAACCTAGACTATGATTTTCGAAGCTGCAGACCCATTATCCTAGTCGCCATTGTGCTTGAAATAATGACATGCAGCTTTACGTACGTGCCTAGTGGTCTACGATACGCTTGAAGTTGTCTCGTGGCTGACTACTACTATGACTGCTCACATCCCACGAACCGCTACTATATATCAGTACACATTCGGCCGACGACTGCTGAATGCAGCTTTCTACATGGCACAGGCTGGAGAGAGACGGTTTTCATCGCAGTCATTCTTGCAATAGGGAAAATAGTCAGGCGCGTCAATTGGGCAACTATGTACTGTAAAGTATGAAACCACCAAAGAAAAGGGCCATCCCTCAGCAATTCGCACTTTTACATTGCACTCCTCTCATATCCTATGCTCAAAAATGCAGAAATCGAAACACCTTGTCGGGGCAGTAGAGATTTTGTTCTCATCTCTGTCGATATTACACCGACAAAAATACAGGAAATACACTGAGAAAGCTTGGTCCCGAGAAAAAACTGTCCATAATTCGAATCGTCCATATTAACGGGGGTAGCATTAATGACGCACTACTGTATAAGACTAACATTTTGAACCTGCTGCCAAAAATTCAGATTGGCTCTGCTGAACAAGCTGTGCCATCTAGTTTGCTTCTATAACACCATCTTCTTGGTTTCAGTTCATTTTTTCTTTTCATTTCCTAATGTGAGGAGGTGACGTGAAAAATAAAACTAAATAAATAAAAATAAAACCGGACATAGTCCGCCTGTTAGCGATCATGGCGCCTGTTGTGCCGCGCGCTCCTTGAAGGCAAGAGGCTACACTAAGCACTTTTGTCAGTTCTTATAGTGTCTGTTCTTTCTCTTTAGAGCAGCAGTGGTGAGTTAGACAACCATGTGGAATAGTCAGATTTCAGTTCCGATTGCGAGACTTTGCCTCAGAGGCCTTAGACATGGACACGTGTTCGCGCATGTTTCGTTTTACCGTTCATGTTGTATTTTATGTAGTGTGCTTGATTTATAAACAATGAGAGTGTTTTTATTTGCTGCTTTAGAGTGTTCACAATATACTGCAGAGACTGCCAAATGTGCCAGCAGATTTTTATTATGATGATGTCGGGGAAGGCTACGCCCTCTTTTCACCCATAGAACCCTTTCGCTACCCATTGAAAAAAGAAATGGAGAAAAGGAGGAATTGCAAGCTTTTGTATAAAAGAACAAGACCAGAACTCGGAACATGCAGTGTGCAGCACATCTCATAGCTACATCCACTTCATGTCCTCGCGCGACTGCTTTCTCTATTGGCGCAGCAGTCGTATTCCATAACTTGAAAAGCCACATAAAGTGCAACATATTGTGCATGCAGCTGGATATCACAAGAATGGTAGCTAAGAACATGTGCAACATTTTGATATTTCAATTTTTCTTTTGTAATCAACTTCTGACTCAGTGCAGCAGCTTATTCTTGTTTTCATTGTAGTCTTTTTTTGTGGTACCAGTATATTTAACCAATAAATGTTTGAAAAGTTTTGCACACAAAATTCTGGCATTTTTTTTTTTTCGCCCAGAAGTATAACCAGTAAGCTATAGCTTGATGTATTACAATGTGCAGTGCATTTAGCACCTCTTCAAGAAGTAATTTTTATTTTAAAACACACAAAATTTGTTTTTTTTGTTAGTCCTTATGCCATCTTCTTTACCGTGTGGAATGGTTGGATTGCAAAAGAGTTAAGCCAGCATGATGAAACCAAGCCAAGTATGCCTAGATGACTTCTCTTGTGAAGAGTGGTATGAGAGAGGGACCTTGTCTATGCTGCATTTTCTGTGCTGTATTTTCAGAATGTCTCAACTTTGCAAAATAGTTCTTAACCACAATGGCTGGCTGGTTCGCGCACCACTATGGCCACAGAGGGTTATTCCTTCCTTTTTTGAAGCAAAAAGCTTCACTACGCGGGTCAGAGCCGAGCTTCGCGTGAGCCGAACTGGTGAGTTATGCGCAAAAACAAGTGATGTCACGCGCCACGCAGGTGGTCGCTCCTCGCCCCTGACCTTTCGGCGCAGCCACGCGCTATTGCACATGTGCGTCATGCGCATGCGCAAGGAGTCTATATAATGCGCTTGCCAGAGAATAGGCGTGCGCACTCGACATGGAAGGGAAGGAGAGTGCGGCTGCTGCTAGACTACGCAGAAAAGCTGAGAAACTAAATTCGTCCGATCCAGAAGTACTCGCTTGGGAGTTGGCTGCACAACAGCTAAAAAATGATAAAGCCAAAGCTAAATGTGCAGCCGAAACACCTGAACAACGGGAAATACGCCTTGCTAAACGACGTTGGAAAGAAGCCGAAAAGCGTGTCTTGGCTGCATCTTCAGCCAGCAGCAGCCAAGCGAGTGAGGAAGAGGAAACAAAAGAGTCAGAAGAGGAAGATCTCAAGACTCGCCGTTACAACGACCACGTGGTATGACTTAGTGAAAGTGCGAGTGCGACTAGGGTGTTCCACTCTCGACGTCTTCCTATGTATACAATACCAGCTAAGCTACGAAGCATAACCATAGATAGATAGATAGATAGATAGATAGATAGATAGATAGATAGATAGATAGATAGATAGATAGATATGTTTATTTGAGTGTGCCTCAACAGCCAAGTGGCCTAAACGAGCGCACACTAGGTCAGATACATCAAAAACACCACTTCAAAAGATTTAAAAGCAGGCACGAAAACAACAATTAGGCAAATATGTCCATGTCATTAAACGTTTTGTTATATAAGATTTGTAAACGAGTCATTGGACAGATGGCGTGCAAATCGGTATAAAATGTGTCGAAACATTTTGCAGCTTTTGCATGCGGCACACGAAAATTCAGCGACATCAGTAAGGTCCCACAGTTAATGTAACCGCGCACGACGTTTTGCAGAAACTGCATGTCACGTATGCGTCGCCTGTCGCCAAGGGTAGACATATTGAGGTCTGCCAAGAGAGAATCATAGTCGTAGAAACGACGGCGACTAATATATCTATCATAATAGATGCGTATGAACTTACGCTGGACATTTTCAATTTTCGTGCAATAGGCGACAGATACGCTATTCCAGGCTACTGACGCGAACTCAAGACGCGGTCTCACAAGGGCACAGTATAGAGTGCGTAGACATTCGTGCCGTCGAAATTTTTTTGTTAATCTAGAGATAAGACCAATATGCCTCAATGCGCGTAACACAATTGAATTTACATGCAGTCTAAAATCAAGCTTTGAATCAACAACAACACCAAGGTCTCGTACATGGGCCACGCGAGAAATCTCACCCACCAAAAGTGTGTAATCAAACGTAACTGTGTCGCGTTTCCTAGTTAGAGACAGGACGGAATTCTTCTTAATATTCAGTTTTAAGCGATTCATCAAACACCAATTCTCAACGTTGTTAATGTCAGCTTGCAATTGGCGGCAGTCCTCAATATCTCCAATATTACGGAATAATTTGAAATCATCTGCGAAGAGCAAAATTCTCGAGTTCTTGACATGTAACGGCAAATCATTAATAAACACTAAAAACAACAGCGGTCCTAAGTTGGAGCCCTGAGGCACTCCCGAAGATGACAGAAATTCGTTGGACACACAGCCGGAAAATTGTACCATGTTACGGCGGCTGCCAAGGTAGCTTTTGAGCCACCTGCAGTATATGGGGCAAAGTCCGTATCTTTCCATCTTCATCAGAAGTACCTCATGGGAAACCATATCGAAAGCTTTAGTCATGTCAAAGTAGACTGCATCTACCTGACCACGATTAAATACATGTGGCCCAGTATAATCAAGAAAGCTGCATAAATTCGTTTCCACAGAGCGACCTTTCAAAAAACCGTGCTGCAGAATCGAGATCTTCTGTTTGAAGTATGAGCCCATGCGTTCGCACATAATCATTTCAAAAACTTCCGCAAAAGAACAAATTAGTGACACAGGACGAAAGTTGTTTACATCACAAGCATCGCCAGACTTGAATACAGGAACAACTACTGACAACTTCCAATGACGAGGGAAAACACCAGTTCGCAACGATAAGTTGAACAAATGTGCCAAAACAGGGCCGAAAATGTCAGCGCATCCTTTGATTATGAAGCTGGGAATTTCATCAATTCCTGTTGAAAGTTTTGGCTTAAGTTTCTGAATCGCCGAAAGAACCTCATGCTCAGTGACAATATCATGAGCTAAACAGTCAGCGCTGTCTTCAAGAGTGATAACAGCAGTTGTGTTATCATGGCGCACAAAACAAGAGCTGAAGTGATCAGCAAAAGCTTGGCACACATCTTGATGTTTAAAACAGATGCCATCGCGCATCTTTATCACAGCAGCACTAACCTTATCATTTCTTTGCTTGCGCACAAAATCCCAAAAACTGCTTGATTCCTTTTTAAAGTTCTGTTCGAGAAGTCCGTGGTAGTCGGCTTCATCACGTGCAATCAGTTTTTTCACAATTTTTCTGCACAATGAATATCTTTGCTACCAATATTCACTTTCTGATTTCACGTAGAGTTTGTGATACTTCTGTTTTTTCTTCAAGTACAGTCAAACCTGGATATAACGAAATTGAAAAAAGTTCGCAATTTTTCGTTATATCCAGGTTTTCGTTACATGCAGTTTTGGGTTAAGACTGGTAAGGATTATGCCAAAACGAAATAAAAATTCGACAGATATCAATTCAAGTGAACTCGCCATTCAAAGAATTTATTTAATAGAGAAAAACTGCGTAATTTTCGCTTGCTGTTTTTGCCCGATCGAAGCCACTACTCGGCGCTCCAAGGAAACTAAGGCATCCATGGCTGCTTCATCGTCCTGCGAGCCGACGAAATGGCGCAGAACGTCCACCGCGTCCATCAGTTCCCTCGCGGTGGGAACAGCACAAAACGTATCAGGCTCTGACGAACCGTCACCTTCAAGGCTATCTTTAACGGTTTCGACAAGTGCCGCATCAGTCATCTCTTCCGTAGCCACGGCGCCGTTGTCCACGAACAAAAAGTTGCACAGCTCGACACCGTCGGGCACCCCACCGTTCATGCGTAGTTCATCCCACGCTTCTGCGACCTCGGGTGGGCTTGAAGGTTCGTCTTCAGTGACTGTAGCTTGAATGGCCTTATTTACCTGAGCCTTGGCGAAGCAATTGGTGATCACTTGTGATCCGACCTCTTGCCACGACGCAGCAAGCATTTCGATTGCTT
Organism: Amblyomma americanum; assembly: GCF_052857255.1. Classification (NCBI taxonomy): domain Eukaryota; kingdom Metazoa; phylum Arthropoda; class Arachnida; order Ixodida; family Ixodidae; genus Amblyomma; species Amblyomma americanum. Next base: position 211,345,561 of record NC_135499.1, read on the forward strand.
GGTAGATATCCACTTTTGTTGGCCATTCAAGGCGGATGTCCAGGAGCATCTTCTGTATCAATCGACGCCGGTAACAGCATTTAAAGCTGTTAATAACCCATTTGTCTAAGGGCTGTACCAGAGAAGTGCAGTTAGGTGGCAAATGCTGCAGCTCGACCTTAGAAAGCTGTAGGCCTTCCACATGGTGCGCGGAGCAGTTGTCAAGCAGCAAACAAATGCTGCGAACTTGTCGCTTGACATCTTGGTTGAGCTCCTTCAGCCAGTCGTAAAAAATTGCCCGCGACATCCAAGCTTTGGAGTTTGCCACATATTTTACTGGCATCCGCCCTGTTCCTTTAAAACATCCGGATCGGGCATTGCGGAAAATAACAAACAGGATTCGCTTGTCGCTGGCATCAGTGTTGGCGCAAAGCAAAACCGTCACGCGGAGTTTAATTTGCTTTCCACCGCGGCAGTCTTCTCCTTTCAGTGAGAACGTGCGGCTCGGTAACATTTAAAAAAACAGGGCCGTCTCATCAGCATTATAAATGTCGGCAGCTTCATAGTGGCTGAAAATGCCGGGAAGCTTCTTGGCCACCCACGAGGCAGCAGCATCGCTGTCTGCGGAGGCAGACTCGCCAGATACCACTTTTCCGACGACACCGTGCCGGCTTTTAAATCCTTGTAGCCAGCTGTTACTCGCTTTGAAGTCGTCGTGGCCCAGGATACAAGCAAAATCTATGGCTTTCTGCTGCAAAATCGCGCCACTTATGGGCACGTTTTGTGCTCGTCTGTCCAAAAACCATGCAAACACGGCGTTGTCCACATCAGCATACGTCGACGTCTTCAGTCTTTTCTACTGGGCGCTTGTGCCCGACTCCATCGCACTGCGGATGCTTTGTTCTGCAGCAAGAATGGTTGACAGGGAGCTGGCTGGTATATTGAAGCGGGCAGCGACATCCTTCTTTTTTTCGCCGGCGGTAACCGCATTCAAAATCGAGAGCTTATCTTCAAGCAACAAAACTTTGCGTTTCCTCACAGCAGAACTCATCGTAACGAACCGACACCGTAAACACACACCAACACACACACGTCAACACGCTGACGAAGAAGGCTTACCATAACTGCGCCGCAACACCACGAAAAATTTGTCATAGTAGTGCCACCTAGTGTCAAGCTACAAAATGAAAGCTTAAAAGTTGCTACGCTTGCCACGGAGCGGCGATAGCGGCGCTCAACATCATCATCATCACTGAGGTCTGCTTGTTTGCTGCGATTGCAAGCGTTCTGCTCGCGGTCTACTTTACCTTTTAATATAAAAACTTACTTAAACAATATTCATTAAAGTTGCGCACTGCCCGGTCAAATTTCGGGCAAAACATTACAAGATACAGCTCGATGATCAGAGCCACGGATTCGTTACATCAAGGTCAACTGCCGCAACGAGTTCGTTACATGGAGGTCGCCTATACATGGGCTTCAATGGGGGATGTGCTGGGGAATTGAAAAATTTCGTAAAATCCAGGAATTCGTTACATAGAGGTTCGTTACATAGAGGTTCAACTGTAATGTCTCAAATCGTGCGAAAACCAGCATGGAAATCTACACTTCTTCGATCTACGGTGAGGTATACATTTTTTCATTATACCTTGTACAGTTGATGTAAGTAGCTCAACGCCTGTGTTTACATCCTCAGTCTCAAGCAATTCTGACCAGTCGTAGGCCAGAAGATCATTGTACAGCCTAAGGTAATTGCCATACGCGTATCTAAATTTTTCTGGCACTATCTCACGCACTGCACGAAGCGACAAGAAGAACGACAAGGTAAACGGGCAATGATATTTGTCTACTAGAACAAGAGGATCGCGCACCGCTTGCACGCCAAAAAGAGGCACATTAGATAAAATTAGGTCTAAAATGTTTCCAGCACAGTTCTTCATTGTATTAAATTGATATAAACCATGAAAATTACTAAAATCAATTAAACATTCGGCTTTTTCTCGAGTTGCTGTGCAGTCACTAGTGACCAAACCAGTGGACCAATCGACCTTAGGAAGATTAAAGTCCACGTAGATGTGAACCTTGTACTTCAAAAAATCAATTTTTTCCCCAATATCCAAAAAATGATCGGTAAAAACGTTAGGAGCAGAATTTGGTGGAAAGTAGTAACAGCCGACTAGATAGTGCGATTTGTCACACGTTGGAATTTCCAACCACACACATTCTTCGTATGTCTCTAGGTCTGGTCTCCTAAATGCATTTAGCACAGAACGGCAGGCTATCAGAACTCCGCCCCCGTATTTAATCTTGTCAGAGTACACCCTATCGGCCCTGAAAACAGTGTATTCATCTGAGAAATAACACGCACTTGAACATGATGAGTTTAGCCACGTTTCCGTCAGGCACATAATGTCATACTCACATTCGTATGCATTCGCGAAGAGAGCTTCCCTTTTAGTTCGCAGCCCTCTCGTGTTTTGGTAATACAGCTTAATTTCCTGAGCCATTTTCGGATGTAGTTAGAGCACCATTTGGGTCATCAAAGCGCCGTGAAGACCACAGCTTTCCATAAAAAGGGCGAAATACGCAACCATCAGGCCACACTTCCGGTTTGCTCACAAGTTCAAATAAATGCTCATCCATAGAAACGTGAAAGGAGCAATATGTATCGTACTTAGTTTTCAGTTTTGTGCAAGTAACAACCTTGTCACCTACTGTGTCCGCCAAAAGTTCCTGTATGTCCGACGCCGTTGTTGTCGGGTCCAGACGAGAAACAAATAAGCTTTTCTTCGCCGGTAGTCTGGGCGCTACTTTAAGCATGGACTGCTTAGCTGTGCCAAATGTTGCTCGAGGCCGAGGTGGTTGGCTCACCGCTTTCGATGGGCGTTGCAGATGAGTACTCTGGTCCTGAGCAGGAGGCTTCGATGGAGGGGCCGACATTCCAGCAGGCGGATTTGCCGCCACGGCTGAAGCGTAGCTGGGAGATTCCGAGCAGTCAAAATGCGAGCACTCACTCTGGGTGACGGTACGAACAGACGCACTCAGGCCATTCAAAGCCTCACGCAGGAGCGCGTTTTCCGCACGGAGCTGTCGCACCTCATCAGTTAACGCATCCATTCGACTAGCCATTTCTTGTAGCATTAAAACAACACTCGGGGAAGCACTGATGGAATCTGAGTCTTGAAAATCCAGGGAAGAGCGCTGCACTTCGGGGGGCGTTTCCGTGTCGCCGGCTCCGCCGATAAGCTCTGCCGCCGAAGGATCACGCCGCTTCACGCAATGAACACATTTGTACTTGCTGGCACCGGATTCCATGAGGATGTTGTATTCCTCGGCCTGTATGTTGATGCATTTGCAGTGAAAACGCTGACTGCAAGACGCGCACGGCAAAAACTGCTGCCTACTACGAATGGGCTGGGAGCAGCGCGCACATGCGTCCGCATCGGGCGCATAACCAAGCATAACTGAAGCTTTTCGCTTGTATATCCAGGCTTAACCAGAGCTAAGCCACTGCCTAATTTTTTTCTTCCCTTCCTGTGTCACTGCAGGTACTGCAAAGTGTGGTCTGCTCGGAGTGCTATGTCAACCTAGATGATGAGGCCAGCCGAGAGGACCACTTCCACCCATCGCGAGGAAACCTCATTCGCTGTCCCAACTGTCCGATGTTGTGCACTTCCGAATGTGCCTTGCGGGCACATAGGCGGCTACACTCCCAGCGACGCCCCTTTGTCTGCCCAGAGTGTGGCCTTCGCTGTGAGGTAAAAAACCTCATTTGGTTGTTTCATCAACATCCGAAGTGAATGAGATCTGCGAATGCTGTGGTAGTCTGTAAAATTACAGAGAAGCCACTCATCCTTGGCACTCCTGTAGATGTGAGCATTGCATTTTCCACAGTGCTAATAACACAATGACTACACCTATTGCACGAGGTCATACTCTTTGTTATTCAGAGGAAAAATAAGAAAAGGAAAAGCCCTTACAATTTAGTTGCCATATTCTGATGCGCAGAATCAGTACAGAACACCCTTGTGGTCATTTGAGTAAAGGTTTCAACCTTTTGAAGTGCTCTGTATAAAGCCCACAGTTTACAAATTTTTCAAAATTGCGGCTCCCAGCACATCAAGCTTGTAATGCCACTTCATACATTTTCACGGGCTCCTGGCCAGTTAGCATCTTATAGTCAACACCAGAAGTAAAAGTCTTGCGAAAATTAGCATGAAAGTTTCCCTTGATAGTGTTATACCCCTGCTACACGGGCGTTCCGAATGCCTTCAAACCGAATGTCATTCGGCTCGACTGCCGAACTTCCGCTGCTACACGATGTTTTTCAACGGCATTCGGTTCAGATGACATTCGAGTCGAAGGAGCTCCGTGGAGACATTCCAGAATTTGGGATGCCTTCGAACCGCGAACACAGCCCGAACCGACCAATAGGCGTCGCCGCCATCATCGCTTTGCCCCGCCCACAGCCACGCAACTGCTTTTGGCTCTGTGGCTGCTCATCTCGATACCCGCTGCCCGCTTTTTCTTGCTCTTTGTTTAGCAAATTGCCCCTCTTCTGTCTAAGTGAGTTCTTGCAGATAATAGTACACCAATGAACATTTACTGCGTGAGCACGAAATTTCCCCAAGAGTGCGCCGACGAGGATGGTTGGTTGCGCCCATACTGTTGTTTACATCGCTGCGTACAAACAGCTAGCACTCATTTGCATGACATAAAATGCATTCTGCGATTTAGTTCTATTAAATAATCTCTTTTCATTTGTACCGGTCGTGCCCGTGCTTGTTTACGCAGTGCGACAATCTGTGGGAAGCGCCGATACGATCGCTCGCCTGAGAAACACCTGACAGCCGGGCTGCTGACATCGCATACGACCAGCGCTTGTCGCTAATTGTCCCAGCTTCTTCCGGCGTGACCAGTACTTTATTTTAACCTACTTTATCCAGAAGTATGATTGGGCACCATTCGTGCTATTTGAAACGCATAACTTCTTATCCACAAAATAGCAACGGCGACGACTGCTGCTGGCCGTAAAGCAGTGCTCGGTGGTCTGGGTAACACCGGCGCTTCCTGTTCATCGTATGCGCGCCCTCTGATGTGAGCAATAGTAGTTGATTTGAGATCACTGTTGTCAAAACCACACTCGTTGATCATTTGCATTCGCTTAAACTTGTGAATTCGCTGTTCACAACCGCCGAATTCACAGACGTAACCCTGCGGACTCGCTAGGCCTAGTCGTCGCGAAAGGGAGGGGAGTCGCCGTCGATTAAAATCAATTTGGCAAGCGCTTATCGCTGGTGAGTGTTAAAGTGTGCACATGTGATATATACCCGCTCGTTTCACTTATTTTCAATGCGGATAAGGTAGAAGCGCGAATATATTCACACCGTTCTGCTCATCAGCGTGTTCTTGCTCAGCCGACGGCCTGCCGAGGACATGAAGGCTGACCGTCTGCCGATCGGATTCGTCGGTGTCGTTGGCCTAGAAAACTTGTCCCACTACAATCATATGCTGCTGTTGAACGTGACAGTGTCGTTGTCGCACCAGTGTGACCGCAGTAACCACTGCAATCGTCATCGTCGTTGTACACTGAAAACGAGCTGAGCAAATTTGAAATGCGTTCGGAAAGTGTCATGTAGCACCGCGGGAGTCCGAGGAGTCCGAATGTCATTTCAAGTCTCGAGTGCCATTCAACTCAGATGTCATTCGAACGTGCCCGTGTAGCACAGGTATTATATTTCTTAATATATTACTCTGTTATGAAATTTTGTATATGCTCGTATAAAGGCCACACCTCCCAACTTGGCTGCCGAAAATTAAAAAATAATAATCAGTTTAAAGAACTGGGTTTCTGTGTGTGCCTTTACTCACCTCTGTGTGTCTCACCTCTACACAGCACTACCTTAGCACTGTTAACTCGTCTAAGTTGTTCGCATCTCAGAGGATCAAATGTTATTGAAAAGATCCCTTGCTATGCAAAAGCTGCAGTGGAGTGCATCCACGCTAGAGGCGCGCTCCTTGCGATTATTTGCAGAGCCGCTCGCCCGGTGTCACTAGGCCTGGTGTGCGTCACATCAGTCACAGCAGATGTGATTTGGAAGTAGTCACTGCTTACTATAAAAGGTCTAACCTTGTTACCAGGTTATTATTACAAAGTGAAGGTACAATTGATTTCCGCAAAGCATTCAGCAGCAAAGTGAGCTGGAAAGCAAGTCATGTGAGAGCCGCATAGCACCAATAGCTGCGAGTCGCTTTTTTTCCCATGACTCTACGTGTCACATATGTGCAGATCGCCGTCCTGAACCTTCAACAAAACCCTCATTATGATCAGCTGAGTGCTGTTGAATGCAGTTGAGCAGCTGAGTCCCGTGACTCTGAAAGTGACTTGACGTCTGCCAATAAAGTGGTCTGCCAGCTGGCTTTTAGCAGGCAGTTCATGCTGATTGTCAGGCAGTTGCATGTATAATCGTGCGTCGTATCATCTGTACTTTGTAAGGTTTGCCGAGGCTATGCTAATTCGTGACGAAAATCTGTGCCCCTGCCTAAACCGGGGGGACACCTAATCGGGGCTCCGCTGTAGTAAAAAAAATTAACAAAAAAAACACGCTGGTCTCATGTAAGGGCCGCAGCGCTTCAAAGTCATAGGAAAAAATGCTGCCCTTGCACAATTGCATACAGTAAGACAGAAACATGCGAACCAACCTCTATATACAAATTGCCACAGCTCTGGCCAAAAAATACTGCCCCGTCTGTTCACATTATGTTGTAATTTGCTCCTGAAGTTGGTGCAGATCACTGTGTGAGTAGTTTTGCAGTTTGTTTTCACTGGCACAGTGAATTGGTTCTTAAAGCTTTGCTGCATTGTGAGCTGCAATGCCAGCAAATGTTGAGACTGATGAACTTGCCACCTACATGACAGCCACGCCCACATACAAGCCAGTCAGCATTTGCATGTACTGTCTGGTAGACGCAACAGGAGAGGCTACGTTGTGCTCAAACTGTTGTCTTGCATCGGCATTTCAGCACTTCTCCACCATCTCCTCTTGTTGGTTTCTAGTCATTGTTTTTGATTTGGTGGTCGATAGAAATTGGCATACGGAATATACTGTATAAACGCGTATAAGGGCCGCACTTTTTTTTTTCAGATTTGAGGGCCAATTTTTGGGGTGTGGCCCATACAAGCGATTTGCAAAAAAAAAAAAACTTTTTTTAAGTAAAGACACACCAATCAGGAAATCAGCGGCACTTATTCTACGTTCAATCGCCACTCGTAGTGTATTCCGACTCCGAGCTGATAATGCGCTCCGGTGTACGCTCATCTCACAAGAAGTCGCGCAGCACGTCCGCTGTCAACGCGTAGCCGTTATTCTGCACTTCCGTCACTTAGCAGAGCTGCTCTTCCAGTTTGGGAAACTTGCACGACTTGCCTCGGAAAGTGCGATTTTAGCAGCTTGTGTTCCTCAATTCATCCTTTCGGTTGCACCATCGTCGGACACACTTCTTAGCCACGTCGAATTTCCTGCATGCCGCACGCTTGCCATGTTCGACAGCAAACTCCCAACTGTGTAGCTATTAAGGTGCTTGCCCATCGCGCTAAAACTGCTATAACTACAACGCTCGGTGGCAGCACGCAAAAGCCACAACTACGGTGAACCACAACTCCCGTGCCTTTGACAGCCACAAAACGCTGGAGCTGGTGATACTGATGCCGATATGGATAGCAGGAGCTTGCGAGAGCTCGCAGCGGAGGGAAAAGTTGACGATGATGATCATGAGCCGTGGCTTCTGGTGCCATTCGTGGGCTGTACCTGGAAGCTCCTGTGCACATGCGTCGCCTCCGCGATCAAGCGCACCGTTGCTCTTCTTCATGTGTTTCTCGTTTCCATGAGTGGAATGACTTTTGTTTGTGTTCACTGATTTCTAAAGGTCTTGTACCCGTGCGACACGGTTACGTTTGAATGGCATCTGAGTCAAATGGCATTCAGACTTGACGGACTGCCACGGTGCTACACGACAATTTACAAAAGCATTCTAAACCTTCAGCATTCATTCGCCATATTGCATGCAGCTAGCATCGAGTTTCGCTTTTGCCTGTTCGCTCGTTGTTAGTGTGTACAATGATGTAACGAAGACGTTAGTGGTCGCCATGGTCACACTAGGCCGACAATGACACCAGCCCAACCAACAGCTGCATATCATTGTAGTGTTGATGCGTTTTTCAGGCCAATGACACCAACAAATTCGATCGGCATTCGGTTGCCTTTCATGTCCTCAGCAGGTCGGTGGCTGAGTGAAAAATTCACGCTGATAAAATGACTGCGTGCATATATCTGGTCTGGTCTTGACCTTATCTGTATTTAGAAATAAGCGAAATGAGAGGCTACATTTCACATGTGCAAGCTTCAGTGCTCACCAGCGATAAACTCTTGCCACGTTCTTAAATTTTCATCGATCATGGCCCCCTTCCACGACGAGTAGGCCAAGCGAGCCTGCAGGGTTTGTGTGCGCCATTTTGGCTGTTGTGGCGAGCGGATTCACAAGTTTTAGCGAATGCAAATCGCCATCGACTATAGTTTTGGCAACAGTGACCTGTAATCGGCTATTGCATACATAGCAGGATGTGCATACAATGAGTGGTAAGCGCCAGTGTGACCCAGACTACTGAGTAATGCTTTAGGCGGCCAGCAGCAGTCATTGCTATCACTTGTGAGCAACAAACTAGGCCGTTTCAGTTAATTTGAATGGTCAACAAACATGGTTCTGGATAAAGTTATTTAAATTCAAGTATTGGTCGCATTAGAGAAAGCAGGGACAATTAACAAGAAGCGTCGGTCCTACGCGAAGTTAGTGACCCGGTTATCAGCTGTTTCCCAGGCAGGCGATCACATCAGCGCTTCCTGCAGAGTTTTCGCACTGCACAAACAAGCAACGGTACAACCAGCACAAAAGAGAAGAGATTATTTAATATAAGTAATTGGCAGCTTGTGTTTTATGCCATGCAAACTAGTACTCTCTATTTGTACCTAGTGATGTAAACAAGAGTACTGGAGTGCAGTCGTTCTAATTGGTGCATTACTGGGAAAATCGTGATCATGCAGTAAATGCTCAGTGCTGTACTACGATCTTCAAGTGCTTATCAAGCAAGTACTTGATCTATTTGCTAAACAAGCAACAGAAAAAAAAATCAGTAGCCAGAGAGCTGAAGCAGTCGCGCAGCAGAGCTGTGGACGGGGCGAAGCGATGGCAACTACTATTGGTTGGTGCGGGGAGAATTCGCATTTCGAAGGCATTCCAAAATCTTGAATGTCTCCATGCACCTCCATCGATTTGAATGTCATCTGAACCGAATGCTGTCAATAACCTTCGTGTAGCAGTGCAAGTTCGGCAGTCGAGTCGAATGGCGTTCGGGTAAAAGGCATTCGAAATGCTCATGCAGCAGAGGCGTTACTGCACTGAGCTTGAGAATGCTTGAGAAACCCTTTCATGTGCAGCTGAGGTGCAAAAGTAGTGCTGCAGGGCCCCTCTGGTATACTGAGCTTCTTCTTCAGTGCCCTATATTAGGGTGGTGATGAAGGCCAGCATATCTTTTAGTTTGTCGCGAACTTTCTGTGACATATATTAAATATGCTTTCTGAAACCTTTGGAACTTTGGGTCTAATATTCTAAGCTTGTCGTCCATTCACCGAGTGTCCTTACTTGGGTCAGGTGTGCTGCCATGGCTGGTGTCAGTGGCTCAGAAAACTTTCCCAAATTAAGGAGGATGTGTCCTTTCTTTACCTTTTTTTTACTCTTCTGACTATACTTGTGAAGGAAAATATTTTCCACATAAATTTTTGGCTACATCAGGAACATGAGTTATCGACATGTTGACATAGCCCCCGTGCGTAGCTGCCTGTCCCCATGTTATTTTGAATCAAAGGGTGATGCTCACTGCCACATTAAATTATGTGCAATTCAATCCTCCCTTTTCTCTTTGCCATTATGGAGTAGCAGGCCAGGGATGTGTTCCTCCAAGTTATCTCTCTACCTTTCCCTATATTGATGCTTTCTGTGCACTACAGGTGCTTTGAAGATTTCGGATAAATTGCTTAGCAAACTGTTCGATATAAAGTCTTTCGAGAAGTCATCAGTATGAAAGCCACTGTGGTGTTTTTTCTTGTGAGTGCAGCAGCTATTAGAAATTTCTGGGTATTCCAGCTATTTGCATGGGCTTCGTCCATCGCATTTGAGAGTGCTTTGTGCTTTTCACTGGAACTTGCACTATGCTCTTTGCTCACATTAGAAAACTAACAAATAACAAGAATTGCCCAGTCTTGGAGCTTGAACAGCATAACAAGACCTCTATAGCACTGGTTGTTGATGGCTTGCACATTGCATGAAGTAATGTGCATGCACTCTTTAAACAAGGTCTGTATAGTATGTTTCTTGGGTGTTTACTGTAGTGACAGCATTTTTTCGTAGCAGCTGTGAAACAAATGCACTCTTCATTTGGCCGTGCTGGGACACTTGCCACATACATTGGTGATTGTTTTCATTCTTTTGTGACAGGATGAATGGTCCGTGTTTCATCAGCACGTCACCAAGCATTGCCACCACTTCGAGCGGATTGTGGGCTACCACTGTCAGCTATGCCCAGCCCTGTTGCTCGATAAAGGTGAGCTCTTTGTTCCACATACCTTTATCTGGTGACTGATGTGCGCTTGGGCTTTGAAGTTCGAGCAAGTTTCAAAATGAAAACTTTCTTGCATGTTTGCTCAGTGCAGTTATGTGTTAGCCTTTGCTGCCAAAGTGTGTGCACTCTTAGCTTTTTGCACAATTCAGAAGACTGAGGCAAAATTGGGGAGGAAAAGTTGTTTGCTTGTAAAGATATACGGTACTTACATATGTATATATAACATGACAACTAATATAAAGCAAGGAGAGAGTTTGAGGCCTCTAGGAAATGAAAACAAATATTTTGTTACGGTTATAATGTGATCATTGCATAGTTGCACATAATTGAATCGGTGAGGTTAAGGCTTAGCTTTACCCTGGCTTGCAAACGTCACCTCTCAAGGTTAATTATCTCTGTTAAGGTTTTCACAGAAGTCAGACAAGCAAGCATAGCAGGAGTTGATGTTCTCAAAACGCCACGTGCGCACCGCAGCGGGCTTGTTGTGGAGCTTGTGAAGTAGTGGGTACACGAAACAGTAAGGCTTGAAATTGGATCTGAATTGGATCTCCAGTATATAGGTGCCCTGTGATGTTGAAATGCTGGTGCCTATAATTTACGCACCACAGGCACACCAGCAAATTGGAGCTATTGCAGCCATGTCGAAAACAAGTCCTGGAACACATGCTTTTTCTGGAAGTCCAGATCTCGTCTTTCAGGTTTGCTGCTACTCCTGAGCACTTAATTCTGGAACAGTTCTGCTCCTATACTGCCGACAGTATGCACGCAATAAAACATTGATGGAAACATGAAAAACAGTCATTGCCCTGCTATTCTCATATCAAAATCAGGCACCTGTCGCCCAGTTTATCACCCACTAAATTTACCAAGACACAAGCAGTTCTTGACAGTTTTTTTAGGTTCATTCGGTAATTTGAATTTTCAGATCATTCTAACATTGTGAATTAGCGAGCTTTTACTCTATAACAATCCATGGATGACTGCAGAGTAAATGAGTTTGGTGGGTTACTGTGTTGCTTCCTCTTGTACATTGCAGCTGAACTGGCTGGCCACATCGTGGACACGCACAGCAATCCACTGCACAAGTGCCAGATCTGCCCAATGGCCTTTGTGAGCCTAGAGAGCTTCCAGACTCATCGCCAGACGGCCCACCCCAAGCACCTGCGTACCCAGTGGTGGGTCATCCTCAAGTGCCCGCTGTGTGAGGCCGTTTTTGCCTCGGCTGAGCTGTTGGCCCAGCACGCCACTGTCCACCTGGACCAATGCGGACGCTCCCTATTCAAGTGCGCCTCGTGCGACTCTCTACAGCCCACGCGCGCTGACCTGGTCGCCCATGTGTGCAAGCTACACCATGACAAGCACCAGGTGACAACTTGGGGCAAGGAAGAGGAGCCGCTTCTGCCCGGCCTGAGTGCAAAGCAGGTACTGATGACTCCACATTTCAGCGTTTCGTTTTCGGTGCCATGTCATTTCTTGATGTGTGCTGTCAATAGAAAGAAATGTGAGCAATAGACCACTATTTCTATTCTGCCTGCTTTTTGGCAGTGCTCTCATGAATGTACCCACTCCACCATTCTGTTAGTGCCTTGGCTTACTGTGCTAAGCTTGCCTAATGACAACTGCTGTAAGCTCCATAGCATGGCTCTCATAGAGCTATTACTGTAAAGAAGGTTGACACTCTGAGTGGGGAATACTGCATTTACTTGCATAATAAACTCACTTTTTTTCCCCAGAAAAGTTGACATCAATTTGAGAGAAGGGTTTATTACGCGAGGGAAAAAAAAACACATTTGTCAAATTTTTTTGTTAGTCAATATTTCATATCATGTATCCGTCCGCCAGTGCATGTGTCTGCCTAGCTGTTTGTCAGTCTGTCCGTTCATCATCGTCACCTGCATTCGTGTCCCCACTGTTTAGCATTGTTTGCTTCAAAAGGTGTTATAGTTGTATCACGGCACATCCGACAATTTTGTGATAGTCGGTGGTGAATTCCAGTTGCAGCGATTTAAAGCGAACGCTCTGAACACTGGCCCTGAACGTAAGGTGCATTTTTTAATGCGAAATTAAAAAAATCAATGTAAACTCTTTTATGACGAAAGTGGGAGTGGCAGCAGGATAAAGCGACAAGATAAAGGTTAATTATTCAGATGGGTTTATTAAATGAGTACATGCGGTGTACGAAGCTGGAAAAATGCTCATTGAGCTGCTAGCGTATGCAGGTGAAATTATTTTTATCACATTTTTACTACCCAGTTCAGTCACGCAAACATGTCCAACACTTTCCAATCTCATGCTCGAAGCTTGCTCAATCTCATGTTTGTTGCTTCTATGATGCTCAGTCCACCATATCATCTGTCTTCCCCGTCTCCTCTTGCCTTCCATCTTCCCCTGCTTCGGAGCCTTTTTCTAACACATCCTGCCCTCTAATTATGTTGCTAAAGTATCGGAACTTCAGCTTTAGGATATGACTTGCGAAGGAGCAAGATAAGAGAGATGCACAGCTACCCAGCTGGGAACCTTCAGTGCACTCGGAGCCTTAAAAATCAAGTTAACAACAAAAAAAAAATTAAATATATAGCAGTCACTGCGTTAGAAAGAGTGATTTCCAGCATAAAAGGCCTCATCACAGGACAATAATTTCAAGTTTCTGAGAATGCTCAAAACGTGTAGATCGAGCTCCCGCTGTAAAAAGACAAGTTCAGATTCCTGTTTAGTGCGCCTTTAAGAGATTCGGAACTAACAGCTACGTGCTACAGAGTGCTTCTAAGTCAAGGTTTTCTTGCTCCAATGTGCTCCAGAGGAATTTTAGTGCTCCAAACTGCTCCTAAAGCGATTATTTCAAATTGGAAATTTTAGTGTTCCAAAAATTGCTCCAAATTGCATCGTACCATTAGCATCACTGTGCATGTTAAGGAATCTATAATTTTTTTGTTCCACTGGAAACAGTTGGCTTTTCTGAGGCCTGGATATACTATTTTGGCGGAAAAATAATTGCTCTGAAACAAGATAAACGGCACCTGAAATGAGTAATGTTGAGTTTCATGTCAGCTTGTGCTTGCTTAGGAGACTTGTACAAAATCCTCCTTTTTGGTTTCGAGGTCGTACCATTTGCTTATCCGAAGTTGATGTGCCTTCCGCCAGTCTGGACTTTTTTATTCGTTCAGCCCAGTGTTTTGCATGGTGTGTAAAATAGATTGGGTAATGATACTAGGTGACAAATTTGGTGACTCGAGTAGAAAATAACAAGCCGCTCTGGTAGCCTTGCTAAAGAAGCCTCATTTTTACCTCACTGTCAGTTTTTGTTAGTTACGCTTCCAAATTTTTGTTTCACATATTGTGCGCTGTGGTGTAGTCTCGTTTCTCTGCTCGTATTCAGGGTTACTGCAGCGTTTTTTTTTCACTGCTGATTATTCTCATTAAAGAGGTTCCATTACAGTAAGAATTATTGAAGTCTGAGCATGCAAAAGAAAGTTATTCCACATAGAAAGATCATGCAAAATTTCATTTGCTGTATTTACTCGCATAATAAGTGCACCTGCGTAATAGGCGCACCCCCAGTTCGGTCGCAAAAAATCAGATTTTTTTTTTATTTTGGCACAAAAGAGGCGCACCTCGAACTTGTCGGTGTGATCAATACCGTATTTATAGTGCAACACACAGCAGTTGGAAAAAAAAAAGCGCATCAACGGGCGACAAACACATCTTCCATCAACTACCGATACCCTCCCCCCGAACTGCCGCGCTGAAAATGCACGCTTTTCGCTACCTTCACTGTGGCAGCTCGGAAAGTGGCGAGACTCTCAGAGGCCCTGTATAGGTACAAGGTCGGAGGCGAATTGACACAAGCGACAGTGCCATCGCCATCAACAGGCCGTTGATCACTGTCACTATCACGGAAAGAAGCCACCATAAATAAACACCACATTCCGCCATTTTGCAAGTGGCGTGCTGTTGGTGTGGTTGTGTTCTTCACAATGGAGAAGTATGCGAGCTACATGGCTGCATTCAAACTGAACGCTGCGCAGTATGCACTTGAAAATGGAAACCGTGCTGCAAGCAGACATTTCAGTGTCGGGGGAAACCAGCATGCGCTACTGGCGAGATCAGTGGAAAAACTTCAGGCCACCAACAAGTCATGACGGGCCTTCCGCGCTGCAAAATCCGGAAAGTATCCTCAAGAGGAGCAGCAACTCGTTCAGCACATACGGGAACTGTGAGAGGACTGTTGTGCTGTGTCCCTCGAAATAGTGCAGAGCAAGGTGCGCAGAATTGCCCGAGCGCGGGCATCGAGGCCAAGGATTTCAAGGCAAACTCCAGGTGGACAACGCGCTTCTTGCTGCACCATGGACTCGCCCTCAGAAGGCGGACATCGTTGTGCCAGTGCTTGCCTTCGGCATACGAGGACAAGGTAGTGGAGTTTCACCGTATTGTTATACGGCTCCCAGCAGCAAAAGAACTTCATTTTATCTCAGATTGGGAATGCAGACCAGGCCCCACTCTTTTTCGACATGCCGAGAAACACGACTGTGGAGGAGAAAGGTGCACGAAGTGTGCTTATTAGAACATCTGTCACAGAAAAGCTAAGATGTACTGTAATGTTGGCAGTGACTGCGGATAGGCGCAAACTATCGCCTTACGTTATTTTCAAACGTAAGACTTTGCCAAAAGGAAATTTCGGTGGAAAAATCTATGTCAGGGTCCAGGAGAAAGGCTGGATGAATGAAGAATTGATGGTGGATTGGTTTAAGACAGTTTAGGGCCGGTGGCCAAGCGCTCTGTTGTATCCGGCCATGCTCATTTTGGACAGTTTTCGCGGGCACCTTGTGGAAGGTGTACGAGAGAAGTTGAAGGAGCTACGCACGGATATTGCCGTGATTCCGGGCGGCCTCACGTCGGTACTGCAGCCTTTGGACATGGCCTTAAATAAGCCTTTCAAGGACAACGTTCGAAGTCTGTACATTAACTGGATGGCTGGGAGCAGCATCAACTAACTCCAGGTGGCAAAATTAAGAGGCCAACTGTGGAAATGTTGTGCGGATGGATCGTGGAAGCCTGGCAAGAGATCTCCGGTGACGTCATCAGGAAGAGCTTTAAGAAGACTGGGATCTCCAATGCACTGGATGCGAGCGAAGACGAGACGCTGTGCCATTCGGATAAAGAAAGCGAGAGTGAGTCGCCACTCAGCGGTGATGAGAGTGTGCTCTCGGACTCCAATAGCGGAAGGAGAGGAGCATCAATGACATGTCTGTAAATAAATTTTACGTGTCTGCAGTCAACGTCTCTCGCCTGTTCAATGAAAGTAGGTAGCTGTCAGTTTTACTTTTATGCTGCATTTATTAGTAAATGATGTGAAAGTAGCCATGTTCTTAACATATGTTCAAATTTAAAGCGCGAGAATACGAGTCAAAAAATTTTCAGAAATTTTACCCCGTGTAATAGGCACACCCCGAACTTCGAGCTGGATTTTCTGAGAAGAAAGTGCGCCTGTTATGCACTTAAATACGGTAACTGTCCCAATGCGAAGATTGGGGCACTTCCAATCAGAACCACACCTTGCACACAGTGGAAGCTTGCATGTAAAAGTTCTCTTGCCAGCACAGCCCACAGTCATACATTTTGAAGGTATCATCGTTCCACACATGTCACAAATGGCAGGAGCAACTAATACAGCAGGCATAGCTACCGGATGCTTCCTTGTAATTCCTTTGTAATTAATGAGATTTGAAAGTTACGACCAGAGCCCCTATTCCTGTCCCGTCCTGTTTTTCCCTTTACATTTTTGGTCACGGTGTGTCTATCAGCTCTTCTTTTCCTACCTTCTCGGTATCATCACTTTGAACTGTAGAGCTCGCCTCCATGCTTGTTTGATGCAGAATGGAAAGTCTTGCCCCTAGCGTCACTGTTGCCAATTTTTATTCTATATTTTACTGCTTCTTCTCACTCTTCTTTTTTCATGCAAAAAGCTTGCAGCACTTAGAGACATATTTTGGATCCATTTCCCAAATGTAATGGAATCAAATTCAGGCTATACGCCCAACCAGGGAGAAGAACAGTGCTGAATCTCACTGCGACCTCATATCCGCCGCCAAAAATCGCTACTGCATTTCGACGCCATGGGTCGAAAATGAGCATCACTGGAGCGGAGTAAAATAATAGAAATACCCAATGATTTTGGCAGTCTTTTTGAGCATAAAGGCATCACCATGTTTCATGCTATGAGTACAAAGAATAAAAAAATTGATATAGCATTTCTGTGTCAGCAATATGATTTTAATCTTCATCTTTTAATATTTGTCTTTTAATTGTGTCTTAAAGATTTCATGCTCTGCTAGGGGTACCTTGCTGCCTGCCTTCTCTCCCTTTCTCTCTCTCGCATTCCTCCGTTCACTACGACGGCAGCGGCTTTGACGTGTGCGCTTGCTCCTTGTGCTCCTGCTAGGTGTGCTGTTGCAGCATGCCTCCACTTCACCCTCTTGCACTTCTTCGCTCCACCCACACAACCCTCTGGACACAGTGCTATTGTTGTGCACATCCTCCTTTCCTTTTACTTTTCGCACTCCTTCGTTCACTTTTACTGTGGTTGCAAAATGAATGCAGCAGGCACTCTCGCCTCGCTGGGCATTTTAGAAGTGTGCGTTCTCACTACACATTAAGAATGTATAGCTGAGAGTGCTGCTGCAGGAGCTCTGTCATTCCTGTCTCACTCGGCCTTTTCCTTGCAGACGGAAGTTTCAGAAGTTATCAACCTGGATGACGATGAAACACCCGACCCTGGTTCCAGCACGAAGACTGTCAACAGTTCTGCTGCAAAGGTAAAGAAGGAGGAAGAAGAAAAGCCAGCCAAACCATCAGTTATGCCCTGCGGCCCTGAAGAAAAGGGCAAGCAGGGGACTGCTAACCAGACCACAGATCAGCCCTCCACTGTCAACAGCGGAAAGGTACAGTATCAGCTGGAAAATCAGTGGTGGTGTGCCAGTGTTCAACAGTATTCTTTAAGCAAACATTAGTGTTACTTGGGTTTCCTTCTGGAAAGGGGGACAGTGGGATGCATGCTAAACCAATGTTAGTTGTTTGGTTTATTGGGTTTAACATCCCAAAGCGGCGCAGGCTATGAGGGACCCTGTAGTGTAAAGCTCCTGATAATTTTGACCACCTGGGGTTCTTTAACGTGCACTGACGTTGCACAGTACACTGGCCTCTAGCATTTCGCTTTCATTGAAATGCGACTGCCGCGGCTGGGGACCATATCTGAGTCTTTTGGGTCAGCAGCCGAGCACCATAACCACTTATCCACCGCGGCAGCTAAACCAATATTAGATCTACGGAAAACCTAGTACTTCATCTGGAGTATCTGAATGGAGGCTAGTTGGTCAGCCTTGTGGGGAATTCATGTTGGCAGTGCAAATAAAAACAGCAAAGACATACAAATGACGAGCTCGATACTGTGCTTATCCTTTTGCATGGAGGTTAATGTGCAGGAGCAGGTGTTGATGGCCATGCACTTAAGGAGTCCAGGTAGGGTGTGGCACCCACTTGCGCCTGGTAGGGTTTACGGTTAGATTGGTCGGGCCTTCCCTGTTGATTAGGGATACTGAAGATACTATCTCTTAAGTGGTTAAAGGTTGGCTGTAAATGTTGTCAAGCCATTTGTCTGCTGCACAAGAATGCATAGGGATGGCAAGGTAGGTACTACCTGTAAAGTGGGCATTGAGCAAGATCTTAATCTCAGTTTTTCGGTTGATAAGTGATTAATTGATTGGTTGAGTTTCTTTGCGTCAATACAATTTAAGTAGCATTTTTACTGTTCTTGCATTATTACTTACTGCAAAGCCGCAATGTAATAAGAGCATATGCCAAGCTTATATGTCTCCTTTCTAAACCTTAGGAACACCTTTCACATCCTAGAAAAGCTATGGGGCAGCAGCACTGCGCATCAAACGCCAAAACTTTGGTGAAGACGCCCCTGAGCTGATGAGCCGGGCGATGGTGAAAATACTGTAAAGTGACTAAGGATATGGCACGAAGATGGGTAGCCTCTTGTCCGTTTCTAAAATGTTGGACTGAAACGAACACTGAGGACAACTCCATTCAGTTTAGGTTGTTGGTTAAGATCAATTCTGTGGTTCTTTCTGGCTATGTTGATGCTTGTCCGGCAACAAAAAAGGCATTTATTGCCGGGAAAATTTAATTAAAAAACTTTCCCACCTTTCAATTTAAAGCCGTGACGTCAAGACAGAAAGTATCTCCGGGATTGCCACCAAGAAGTGAATGGTGCTGTAGCCTAGCCTCAAGCATCTGGTTGGAAAAAGGATAGACTGTCTTGATGCCCTGCAGTTTGGTTGTGAAAATGGCTGGTTGTGGCAGTACCCGTATATATAATTTTTTACCTTTTCTAGTTCATAACACCTCTCTTATAAGTGAAAATAGCCTCTGTCATTAGCGCATGGCAACCTATCAACACAGGTCTACTTCATTTTTCCTTGGTGTCCTATAACCACGCAGTTGTATACTCTGTTTCATACATAGCAGGCAACGCTCCGAAAGTAGTGCAGCCTCGAAACCATATTACTTTGCCACGTATCAGTCGTCCATCTCGAAGCCTCGGTGAGTGTTTGGGTGAAAACAAAGAGCGGTATAAAGCGAAGTGGTAGCATTGAAAACTACAGTCGAAGATGTTAGGTGCTCAGTGCTCGGAGCATCTGGCTATAATTTTCATTGAGTGCGAACGACTTTTTATGCGCCAGACCGCCAGTCATTTTTCTCGATTTATCGATGAGTTGGAGCACGAAAATGTGGCAAGAGCTAAAACGAATTCCAAAAGATTACCATTCACGGCACTCAAGATTAAGGAGAAAAATGTATTATCAGGGAAAGCATATCACCTGAACTGAACCTTCATAAACTTAATAAAATGCGGATTAGAATTTCTTCGCACAATATCTGGGCAGTTCGTTTTCTAGCGCTGGCAGAATTCAGTCTAAGTTTGCGCTGTCCTTAGCACGGAGCAAACTTCGCAAAACATTCACTTTCATTGTAGGGTGAACTACTTTTTGGGTGCAGACATAGCCTGCCTGAACAGGCATGCTAGCTTTGGCTGCATTGCCTGCTATGTATGAAATCAAGTGTAGTGCCAGTGTCCGTGATGGATGGCAAGGGAATAGGTAAGTGGTAGCATCTGTGAGCCCAAATACAGTTGACCTCGTCCATGTATTTTTAAAAAGCTCAGGAGAAAAACATATCAGGGAAGGCGTATCACCTAAATCTTCATGAACTTAATAAAAATGTTGATTAGAATTTCTTGGCACAAGATCTTGGCAGTTCCTTTACTGGCGCTTGCAGAATTCAGTCTGCATTTGCGCTGCCCTTGGCATGAAGCAAACTTCGCAACACATCCAACCCGCCGATGACAGTGGCAATAGTAGCCGGAATCTCTTTTGCATTGCTTTTGGAATAATGCTTTGTGGGGAAGCTGCCATGGTGGCTGAATGGTGCAGTGTTCTTGCTCTTCATGTTGCATTCTTCAGACCTGGCCCACTGTTCTGTAAGTGCACCTTTGTAGTTCTCAGATTTGAATGAGAACATCTTCGATGGAAGTCCGCTTGGTTGGGTTTGAAACAAAAGTTCAGAAATACTGACACCAACCAATAATTTATTTTCGATTCAACATCCTTCTTCAGGGGTGTCTGAAATGCGGGCCAGCAGCAGCAGGGAGTGGCGTTCGCTTTCCCTTTGTTAACAGATGATGTAGTCCATGGAATTTTAACACCATGCTCCATTGAAATGGAGCATGTAATTTTTGTGACGCCCAGTTGTTTTTCTCTGGGGATGTGGTTTTTTTGGGTATTAGTAGAAAGTGGCTTGTCGTTTAAATGGTTTTGTGAGCCACACAGAAGTTGTGTTTTTGTAGAATGCATGCCGGCGCCTGCATTTCATGGCTTCGGTGACCCACCCATAAGTGCCAGATTTTATGGGTGGGCCAACTGCCAAATTTTGGAGGTCCTTTGGAATTTCAAATTTGACGGTGCTCTCTGATTTCTGTGGATTCATGTGACGCGAGAACCCTCATGAGGTCACCCTGATGAGGTCGTCCCTCAGTTGAAAATGAAAATTGGTTTTTGGGGAAAGGAAATAGCGCAGTATGTGTCTCACATCTCGGTGGACACCTGAACCCTGTGGTAAGAGAATAGATAAAGGAGGGAGTGAAAGTAGAAAGGAAGAAAGAGGTGCCGTAATAATTTTGACCACCTGGGTATCACACACGACCACGTGGGTATCGGCACACATCACAGAGGCTGGTCAGCATACAGGCGCCTTTGTGTTTCGTCTCCATGGAAACACTGCCACCGCGGTCGCGTTCGTACTCCAGATCAGTAGCCGAGCGCCCTAACCACTGAGCCACTGTGGGAGGTCTCCCAGTTGACCAATCGGGAATTTCGCTATGGAGAAACCGTGTGGTTTTTTTAAGACAACATCCTAAATGCTGTCGCATTAATAATTAATCCTTGCCTTGCTATTTGTATTGATGCAGTTTCATAATAGGCAGTCTAAATGCACTTTCCCATGGATGCCTGTATCCATGCTGAACAGTGATGCAGTTGCATAATAGTTCATTTAAATGCACTTTCCTGCATACATATTTATACACTATATGCAGTTGCAAAGTAAATCATGTTAATACACTTTTTTTGCAGAGACATGTATCTGAACTGAATGTTAATTTCGCCGCCTGAGGTCATAGCTCGGCTGCTTGAAAAACTTCAAGTGTGCTCTGCTACGAATGCTGTTTGGCTGGAACTTCTGTGTTTCAGACTGTATCAGTTCTGGTTTACATTTCATGCCAAATATTTCGCCAAGAGCGTTTCACTTCTGAACATGCCGGTGATCTGGTGCCAAATTTGTTGACTTGTGACCCCCTGCCTTCTGGTTGCAATTGGCAGGCTGCTTCAATCAAGCAGGAGGAGAAGCCAGCCAACAGCCTCCATGTGTGTGCCAAGTGTGGCTTCCAGAGCAGTGACTCATCTCTGTTTGGTGACCACATCAAGCAGCACAGGCCGCCCAACCAGGAAACATTCCAGTGCCCCGAGTGTGGTCTGTGTTATGTGGTGGAGCCATCTCTCAGGAAACACCTCCGTGGAGTGCACAGGGTAGAGGAGCCCGAAGTCAAGGGCGGTGCCGTGGCTCCTGGACCCAATGGCACCGCTGTCAGCGGCCTTTGCTGCTCTGTGTGTTTGGCGACATTTGACACGGAACGAGAACTCAAAAGCCATACACGGAGTCACGGCATGGCATTCCTTAAGAAAGTGAAGGCCAAAGACGGCACTGTGTGACCAGTGGGACATATATTTTGTTGCGTGAAGGTGAACGGTAAATGAATAAAGTGTTTTTACATCTACTTCCTGCCAGATATATCCTTAAAACTGCGTAATAGATGCCTGTGCACTACAACCATTGTCCGTAAAGTTCAGAGACTTGAGTCCATTAAAAAAAATGCATTTTTACATTGAAATAATTTGTGCAGCACCCCTTCGAAATAGTCTCCCTTGCAGTCTATATACAGCTTCCAACGCTTCTTGAGGTCTTGGAAACTGTTGGAAAACACTTCTTTTGGCAGGGCTGTCAGCTTCTTTGTCACTGCGTCTTGAATGGCCTCCACGCTCCCCATCCAGCGACCTTTTAGGGCTCTCTTCACTTGAGGAAACAGGAAAAAATCGCATGGGGAGAGATCATTTGAGTATGGCGGATGGGGAAGTACAGTAATACTGTGTTTGGCGAGAAATTTTGTCGCGCTGAGAGCAGTGTGCTGCCTTGCGTTATCGTGGAGAAGGCTCCATTGTCCAGAAGCCCATAGGTCAGGGCGACGGCGTCGCAGTGCATCACGCATGCGTTGGAGCGCGCGGATATAAAACTCCTGATTCACCGTCTGCCCTTGTGGGACGAACTTGTGGTGTATGACACCTCTGGCATCAAAAAAAACTATCATCATCGTCTTTGTTTTGGTTTTCTGTCGCCGCACTTTTCTCAACGTTGGAGAGCTTGTGGACCGCCATTCGGCGCTCTACCTCTTTGTTTGAGGATCATATTGAAAACACCATGTTTCGTCTTAAGCAATGATGCTGTCGACGAACGCAGCATCCTTCTCTGATTGAAGGGCAAATCAGCGCTCACTGATGCCCGCGTGCCCTTCTGGTCCTGTGTGAGGGAGTGCGGCACAAGTGTGGCATTCAGCTTTCGTTTCCCCAAGTTCTCACGCAAAATTTGGTGGCATGTTGTCTTACTAATGTCGAGAGCATCTGATTGCATGAGGACTGTAATGGTGCGGGCTTGCTGTACGATTTCCCTGATCCGAGCCACGTTATTTTCATTCCGTGAGGTTGAAGGGAGCCCCTGCCTTGTGTCGTCCTCCACCAACGTTCTCCCTGAAACGAACCTCTTGTGCCACTCGAAAACTCGCGCCCGCGATAATGTATCGATAATGTATCGTTGCTGTAAGCGTCACGAAGCAGCTCATACGTATGTGTGGCTGTCTTGCCACCAAGCTTCACACAGAATTTTATGTTTACACGCTGGTCGAGGTGGACGTCCATCTCTCCACATTCACTCACAGTAGAATGCACAGACGACTGCTGACAACGTATTTTTCTACATGTAGTGCCGTCTAGCGGCTGTCACAGCAATTAATATAAATAGCTCAGGTTAGCCCGAAAAGATGGTGTTACACATATGTGCCAACATTTGTTCCGGAGAATCATTTCTAGAGAAGAAAATAAATCAGTCTCGAAACTTTACGGACAAAGGCTGTAGATCGGCTCATGTGCACAGTTGGCATACACAGTAGGAGCATAGCCTTGAGATTTAGATGGTCATATGCACTTTAAAATTTCGGTACATTGAAATTTGTCTCCTGGCATGCAAAGGATCCTCTAAAACATAGATGCGGGAAGCGTTTCAATGTGCACTCCACTCGAGATCACGGTGGAATTTTTCTTTGTGTTCTTTTTGAGCCAGCAATGAAATTTTGTGACACTGAAGGTGTGGAAAGAGTGATTACCTCGAGGAGACTAATCTCTGATGGGCCCCATTGGCTTTCTTTAAATACAGCTCCAAGCATGAGCTTCAGTATACAGCGGAGTATGCGTGCGCATTAGTGTTGCCCCGGACGGAGCGGCCACTGATGGTTCAGAATGTGCAAGCAGGTGGCGTGATCCAGTCCATCAATCACCATATGACACACCATACCGCCTCTCCACTCTCCTGATCCAGTACAGCAGTATGGCATGCCAGACCCCCTTTCCACTTTTTCTGGTCCGGGTCCGCCGCCTCCCACCTATTCGCCTTCACTTTCCCTGTCCCCTGCAAGTGGAGGGGGATTTCTGTACACTTTGCCACCTGTTGTCTCCAGTCAACGCCCTCCAAGTTCTCCAGAGGGTGTTGCTCCCACCCTCTTAGTAGTCCGGCTCCCCCTTTTTCTCTGAGAGCGGAGAGGGGGTTTTCCTCTCCACTGAGTGACCTGCCAACTGAGGGTTCAGCGACCGGACGGACTGAGATTTTTCCGACATAGTGGTCTAATGCTGTTAATTATAATGGCGCAGCGAAAAGCAGCGAGCTGAGGCCCAGAAACAGCATGCTGAGGCCAATGAAGCAGGGGCAGCAATCTTAAGCCTCTTTCACGTGCAAGCGAAAACGCTCGTGATTTCTGCAGCGGCGGCGCAAAAACCTGTTTTGAGCGGCCTGAGCGATGAGGTTAGTTACAAGTTTCAAATTTTTCGCCGCACCGCACCGCTTGTTGCAAACCCTAGCTGTGGACCGAGCGCAGCGATGCGAGTGTACTGAACGAGAAGAAGGTGAATGAAAATGTACACATTTTGCTTTATTTTACTGCAATGTTTTGCTGTGATGGAATGTGTGCATTGAGAATGCATATTAATGATAATTAATTTCACACCTACACAAATACCATGAAAGTCCTGTCCCAGCCAGTGCAGCATGATTTGCAACTTTTGCTTGTGCATTTGTGTTGCGAGCAGTATCACAGTGTCAGCAACGAAAGCTGCTTCATATACTCTCCTCCCTTCGCATCAACATACCCGCTAACCAGTCAACCCTTATACCCATCCCTCGACACATCCATACACCTCTCGTTGTGAAACCCCTTCCTCGAAACGTCCATCCCCAATATCACATCCCTCGCCGCATAGCTCGCGCTAATGCCCTCAATAAGTACTATGGGCAAACCCACGATGCCGTTTGGGTAGATGCCGCATGTACAGCGCATGAAGCGGTAGCAGTTGCCTACAATCCAACCCTACCTCACCCCCTAACTCACCGTCTTCCCTCGGGCTCTACGCCTGAGGAGGCAGAGGAGACCGCCATCGCCTTAGCCCTTGCACATTCGGACGCCCAATACATCTTCAGCGACTCCAAAACGGCTCTGTCCAACTTTGCCAGGGGCAGGATTCACACCCCTGCCTGGCAATTGTCGAACACCCCTACCCAAAATTTACCGCGCAGGGTAGAGCTTCAGTGGGTGCCGGCTCACTCTGGGAACCCTGGAAACGAGGCTGCCGATAAATTGGCCTGAGGTCTGATTTGCCGGGCTCAGGACAGTCTCAATCCAGGATTCTCGAGGGAGCGGGCGCACACCTTTGCGGAGCTCATGCAAATACCCCGTTTGGACCGTCGGACTTACCCTCCTCCCCACCCCTCTCTTACGCACTCCCAACAGATCCTCTTCAGACGCCTCCAGACCCGCTCTCTGTCATCCCCTCAGCTTTTATCCCACTATTGCGGCACATCCCCCGCATGCTCCCAAATGCTCCCTATGTGGTAACCCCCACGCCACACTCTCCCATATCCTTTTCGGCTGCCCTGCTGACCCTCCCCTACGGGGACAGCACGCCATCTCGAGCTGGGAGGACTGGGAGGTCCTGCTTATGTCTGCAGACCCGACATCGCAGCTTGCTGCGGTGACTCAGGCTGCCGACGTCATGTCCCGGCATGACCTACTTGATGCAGTGCGGGACCGCGCAGTGGCCCAGGGACCCAGCTGGGTCTAAAACTCACTTGCTGAATAAAGTTTTTCTGTCTGTCTGTCAAATTTTTAAACAGGTATTGTGAGCATGTATCTATAGCACGTACCTATATCTATGGTACGTCGTATTTTTTTTTTTACAGTAATTGCGATGACAGATTCTGTGTACACTATAGTCTGAAAAAAAAAATTCAATTCAAAGATTTTATTAAACAAACATCCAAACTACGTTTCCAGTTCTTTGAGCAATTTCTTAGCGCTGTGGTGCATAAATACCGTTCACCTTTTGTGCGACCATATAGCAGCAGTGATGGCGAGCTAGGCAAAAAAAAAAGTGATTCGGGAATGCGAAATCAAATGAAGAGCGTTAGCTAAGTTGTTTGCACCTATGCTTTTGACGATGCTTTACGTTATTAACGATGATTATTAACATGGACCTCCATTATATCCGAGGCTCAAATTCGTTATAATATCCAAATTTCACTCCCAGGTCCGAAATTCGGATACCGTGTACATCAAGAAACGACAATTCGTTTGGTGCCCTCCGAAGGTCACCCCCATTACTGTTTCAAGGACCAAAGGTCATAGATACGAACCCCTCTCCCATACCATGCTTCAACTCGAGTAACAACTTTGTGCGCTGAACCATCCCGATTCGTTAGCCTTCACTCCGAACCCTCTGCGCCATACGGGTGGGCCGCAATTTTGTCACCAATATATATATATATATATATATATATCTGTGTTTGTGTCGAGACTAGTGCAACTTCGGGTCGCCATTGGTGACAATATATATATATATATATATATATATATATATATATATATATATATATATATATATATATATAGCGGGACGCCAGCATAGAGGGTAAACCGGCCGCCGTGCTGGCCCGACGACACCGCGCTCGCGGTCACGTGATGGGGGTCACATTTTGCACGATGCTGCAGCAATTTGATCACATGAGCGGCCGCCATCTTGAAATCTCGGACGGACAAGAAACGTTCGAACGCGAGTAGTAAGAGCTTATATACGCTCATGAAAGCGCAGGTTAGCGCGACAGCGCGCGTGCCGCGCGTACTCCAACCGCATGGGATCGCAACTGAAGGAGGATTTGGCGCTAGCGTTTGTAATTCGAGGCCGCTGAGGAAGTTTCACCCCCCTCTCGAGACCGTGTGAAAATTTTCGGGCGTTTAACCTTGTGCCAATGCAATTTCAACAACGGGAGTGAATATATGTGTTGCGCTTATGCCTTTGCGCTCGCATTCAGACACATGCAAGCTCCAAAGAATGCGTTTTGCTCAATGTGTTGGAGTTATCAGGTGCAGTTAACAGTCATGGCGGTCATAAGGGGGGGGGGGGGGGGGGGGTGTAGCGAAACGTGCACGGAAAGGTGCGTGGACACTGCATTTACGCATACAGCTTTGGTCTTACAGTAATTCCTTAACGGAAGCTATAACGTGTTCATTAATAGCGACAGCAGGGGTCTTTCCGTCCACATGAAAAACTAAATAAGGAAGTCCTAAAACGCGTGGGCTCTATACAAAGCTGTCCAACTCTTTTTAAGTGCAGGTGGTTCGACTGCTCCTTTTCAGAGCTCCATAGGAGAAACTCTACAGTCGCCTTACAAATCTAACTTGCTGTGGCCAGAAACCCAGAAGTGACGCTGCGGCCTGTCCCCAGCACTCCTTCGCGGTACCCGAAAACCGATCGCGCAAGCTAAAAGCATTCGCTCAAAGACGCGCAGAATAGCAGGAACAGCAGTCGCGTCCTGGCGGTGTGCGGGAAACATCTGTCACGTTCACGTGGCGTTGAAGATGGGAAGGTGAGGGCCCCGAGGCCATCCATCTTGGCTCGACCTTGCTGTTGCCTGTACTTTTGACTGGCCCGCATACAACCCCCTCCGCCTCTTATTTTTCTTCCCGGTCAGTGCATGCACAGCGTGAAGAGCGAGAAGGAGAATGGCAATAAGGGCGAGAGAAGAACGGGGGAGACTCGCTCTCGGGTGCGCTTGGCGTGGTGGCGTTGCAAGCGAGGGGGCCAGTGCGCGTATGTGCGTGACAGGCGCTAACTGCATTATGCACCTGATCAACCGCCCCAAACTTGGCCGGGACAGCGCAGAAAAGAGAAAGGTGTCCAGGGCCAGGGATTACGTTTCGGAATATTCGACCACATCGGCGCGTCCCGAGGGAGTATAGAGAGGCGTTGGAGCACAATAAGGAGTATAGAAGTTGTGTCAGCCCCTAGAAGCGTTTTTTCAGCTTACGAAGACAAGTTTCGCAAGGTGGAACGGAGAGGTGGAATAAAACAAGAGTGCCTTATTGCCTAACTCGCCGCTTGCAGTTGAGAATTTATCCCAGCAACAGTTGTTGCCACTGTCCTCTCAGGGCACATCATTCCAGTGGAAAACATTTTTGTTCGTTTTCTTTAACACACACTGAAAAGTGCGAACGGCAGCCGGAAGAACACTGCCGTAGTGCACCATGGACAACTAGGCGGGCAATTCATGCCCGAAAACACTTTCCAGTCAATGTTTTGCCAAAAAAAAAAAAATACGAAGCCTGCGGACCGTGTCGTATACCTCGAGCTTGGAATGTGAGTGTTGGGATGACGGGGGAAAAGAGGAACTGTGGAAGCTCTGAATGGGAGCAGCGGCCCGCCGCAAATCTCTCCACGCTCACTCAAGGCTAGCCGGGGAAGGACACTCTGGTGGCTAGTCTCGACTTGCTGCGCTTTCGAGAGCATCCGCTCGCCCACAGCAGTGGTTTCGCATTGGCCGGCAGCAAGGATGGGCACGCGATCGGAGCACGGCATCGTTCGACGGTGGCGGCAGCCGCGGGGCAGGACGCATTCAAATACTCATGTCTCGTCACATTCTCGGCAGAACCCTGACATCCGACGCAAATACAAAGCATGTATCATCATCCCCATCGTAATCGTCATAATCTAAATCAGTTTCTGGCTCTTTGGGACCACAGGTGGTGTGTTACAAAGTAAAAGGGCACAGTATCAATATGACATCAGAGTGGCCACGGCAGGTCATAACAGCTCCGCACTCTGCTACCTCTGCCGGCAAGTGGTCGCAGGCAAGACAGCTTTCATAGCGATAATCGTATTAAGGTGGCATATGACATCACGGGGCGGTGACAGCGAGCGGAACAATAGACGCATTTACATAGCAACGCAGTGATCTCACACATCACAAGCAGCTTAATCGGAGGTCACCATTATCACGTATGTGGGCATATGTTACACCAGCAGCCACCGCAGCTGGTTCGTGTCGGATCCTAACGCGACCTATACCGTGAGGACGATACATGACTATCATTGTAACCTAAATTTTTGAGGCACTGAGAGCGAAAATCGGCGGATTTTTTTTTCTTTTTATTTAAACTTACCAGCTCAGGTGTAGAGCGCGGATTGCTTTGGTGGAAGTGTTTGTATTTGATTCATCCTGTAACTTCCCTTCGACGTCGGATGTTGGCACTATATGTGATTATAATTTTGTCTTTAAGTTAAACCGTAGAACTGCTGGAAGTGAAATGGTAATACGCGCTTTAAAAAAAAATCATGTAATTAATAAACAGCACTGGATATGCCAAGCATCTGTCAAAGGAGAGCACGCTATCACTTCTCGACTCATTAAAAGCCATTCTAAGCTACGGTCAGGAGGAACTTTCTCTGGCGCCGCACTAGTGGCTACGAGAGCATCCGTCAGCTTTCATGACTGTGGGGCTGGCTCGCAAGCACGCGCGAGAGCAATTAAGACGCGCATGTCGCATGCTTTTGGCACCAGGCATAGCAAGGGACCATTTTCGTGAAAGGTCCGAAGTACCAGCGGTGAAGTGCGTCACATTGTTGCAAAAACCGTGAACAAACAGCAAGTTTAGCCAAAACATCGCAGATTCTTGCAAGTCTGCAGTTACGACATCAAGACCAGTTTTTGCGTTTTTTGAGTGAAACCGGCGTTTTACGGAATGTGTAGATTCTGCCGGCACTTCGCCACCTTACATGAAAACAACCAGTTCAGAGCGAGAGGGATTGAACTACACTGCAAGGAGTAAGTCTTGCACCAGTCATAAAGGGCATCTGGTCTGTCAGCTGTCCAAAGGCGGGCCAGGCCAAGCACGCCGCGTTCAGGGTGAAGAGTAAGGAAAGTGAGGGGAGTGAATGGCGACGAGACAGCGAAAAAAGGGGCATGCTCTAGTTCAAGGCAATTGGTACATATAAGTGTTGTCTACAATATTGCCTATAATATGTCCACCGCCACCATCATCATCACCCACTCCTCCAGAGCACATGATTCCGATCTCTCAACGATGCAGTTCCACTGTCTCCTTTAAATTAGGTCGGTGGCGAGAGCCACCTTGCCTACTAAATTAAAGTGGCTCTTTTGTTTCTTTCCTACTTTTCCCTTTGGTTTTATTTTGGATCCTTTACCGTTTATTTTGCCTCCCATACCAGGCTATTTTCTATGTTCTAAGCTATATCCCTTTGATATCATGCATTCCTTGATATATGTATGCATACCATTGCAGGCTACCTGCACATGTTTAATGTTTTCCACATTGCCCCCTCATGGTACACAAATGTCATCTCCCTGTTCATATACATACTTCCATATTGCGTGGTTCTAAAGCAGCCTTATCTGTCCTCAAATAGAACAACACTGCCTCTTTTAATTTCTTTCCCTGTTGTAGTCTGCGTAGCCAGCCCGTAAGCTTTCTAGTCCTTTTCCTTCATCGCGTGGTCGTGTTTTTACTGTACAAGTACCTGAAGACTTTGGCTGGCCGCCTGTTCTCATCCATTTTCTTAGTCTCTCGTCGAACGATATTTTGCTCTGGGCTTACTATGTTTCAAAGGATGACCAACCCATATCCCCTTGTACAGCTTCGCTTATTGTCTATCCGTGAGTCCCAAGAGATAATATTCCCACCGCTTTTTGGTCAATCTCTGGTCTTTGTACCACATCGGGCTTCAAGTACAGTGCAGCGTTCGCAAATGTAAGCCCCGGAACCATTACACATATCCACAGCACTCGTATTACTTCATGGTCGTATATTGTATCCCCACAGCCTCGATCCGTGCTTCATTATGGCAGCGTTCCTCTTTCCATTCGTCTTGATATAATTCTCATGTCTTTAAACATTCCCTTTCTTCATCGGTCCACAACCCCAGATTTGATGATGATGATGATGTCGTGGTCATACCCTTTACAATGGATGGGCACCTGGTTGGGAGGTAACCGGTCAAATTTGAGCAAAAAAATATAACCAAAAGGAATCAACCCGGTAAATCAAACCCGGTAAAAAAAGCCCATTTTCGGAATGCTTCCGGTTAAACAGCTCCACTTGGCGGCTAATAGGAGAAATTTTATGAAATTGGAAAAGAGGGCAATTAATAACGTTAATTTCTGTTGGTTCTGTGGCGTAAATGGATTAGTTCTGCGTCTCTGAGCGCGTAAGAAAACAACTGAAATCTTCTTGTCGAAACAACTTTTCCTCGTTTTTTTTTGTTATCCACCAAGATTAACCGTTCGCCATTAATTTACAACTTCCCCTGTGTGTATAGGTGTGTGTTTCCTTCTCGGTTGAGTTTTGAGTTGGTTTTGAGCCAAAATTGTCGCTTAAAAAGTTGTCATACGAGCAGGGAGGCGAAACCGGAAGTGGGGCACTGTACTGTTGAGATCGGAATTGCACCTCAGGAGCCCTGAAAACAGATGAAGAAGAACAGGAGCGCACGAGCGAGCTGGGCGCAGCCGTCGCCTTTCCTTCCTTGTTGGCCGTGACCAAAAAAACAAGGCATTACTGCACGAATCGGCAGCACCATGAGGAAAATATTCTCGCGCTACCTGAGCGTGGGCAACGATAGTGCGATTCCGGAGAACCTCGCTCGCACGCCCAGTTTGGTGCTAGGCAGTGGACAGACTCGCGACGGAAGTCACGCTAGCGGTTCGGAGGCCGGCTCCGTAGCGCCCCCACCGCAGAAAGGCGACGCCCTCCCAGACGCCCCCAGCAAGGACGTGGACGGCTTCCCGGAGGTTCCAGCAGCGCAGCTCTTCCAAAGTGTCGAAGCCAGCGGAAGCCGTGAGTGTTACCTTTTGCGGGGGGGGGGTGCGTGCGCGTCGTTTTGTGTAAGTGGTTGTGGAATCCCTCCGCTGAGCACGAGATCGTGGGTTCAATTAAAGTTATCATAGCGGAGGGGATAATGAACCCAGAAGCAGTTTACAGTGCAATCACTGTTTATAAACATGGTATAATTCATTTTCAGTTAGAGATTTGTTTCATTGGTACTGTATACAGGCACCACTATAATCGCTGAAAGATACAATTACAAAAATGGCTGCACTGTGATGCTATGCTAAAACGGGACACAAGAACAGGAGCAGAGAAAACTCGCAGGACACAACACGGGAGCAGAACTTGTGTGCTATTGATCTGCTGTTGTCCTTGTGTATCATCCTAGCGTAGCTACACGGCACAGCCACTTAAAGTGGTAGTATGCCGCACCAACTGGCCCACGGCAACACTTTGATCGGAGACACATAGCGGCCTCAAAGATCACGCTTCACGTAACCAGCGGGGGGCTCATGAGCATGCTTCATATAGCACCTGGTATTACGTGCGATCTGAGAAGTATTAGGAGCACTGGCTAATCGACTCGTTCCCGCGTTCCAGCCGCTACGAACCAGGAGCCGGACGACATCGCGGGGGACCTGGAGGCCCCTCACATCAAGCGCCAGCCGTCCCCCAATGCGTCTCTGCAACACCTCCGTCTTAGCAATAGTGAGCACGCGAAATCGTACTCGAGTGGCATGTAACTACTTGCGGGAATCTCGGCAGGTTGTGATGACGCCGCAATAATAATTGGTATTTGGGGGGGGGGGGGAGGAAATGGCGCAGTATCTGTCTCATATATCGTTGGACACCTGAACCGCACCGTAAGGGAAGGGTAAAGGAGGGAGTGAAAGAAGAAAGGAAGAGAGAGGTGCCGTAGTGGAGGGCTCCGGAATAATTTCGACCACCTGGGGATCTTTAACGTGCACTGACATCGCACAGCACACGGGCGCCTTAGCGTTTTTCCTCCATAAAAACGCAGCCGCCGCGGTCGGGTTCGAACCCGGGAACTCCGGATCAGTAGTCGAGCGCCCTAACCACTGAGCCACCGCGGCGGGGCTGATGACGCCGCAATGTCACGTGATCTAGGTTGCCTACCTACCTCCCAGGTTGCTCTCTGGGGACCATCTGCCAGAGCCATGCCCGTGATTTTTTTTTGTCACAACGCCGACAACGCCGACCTCGGATTTTCTGCTGAACGGACTTTTAACGCTGTCGCGTTAAAGGTTGCTTAACACTGTCAATGGTTAAATACGCAGTTCGCACACGGCGCCTCTTTGCACTAACCCCCAGGAACTAACTGCACGACAGGCTAGGTTTTTGGTCAAGTTTAATGACTGGTGCGATTATAGAACTCTGCGGTAACATCCAGTTCTCCATAGGGCATTTGAACATGGCGTTGTGAGCAAGTGGGGCCTGGTGAAGCGGGTTAACTGTGCAGTAGCACTGCTTTTTCCAGAAAAAAAAAGCTGAGTGAATTGCTCTGAAACGTCGGCTGGCATATAACTGTCTACGGAGGTATCGCACCTTTCGGAGAGGGCTGTTCTGACTCCGGTCTGCGTGCTGCCTACCTGAGCGCGCAGGTAACGACTAAGGTGGTCCCGCAACTCATCGGCAGCCATGACTGGCTACCTACCTGCCAGCGCAGGCTTTGTGTGCCGACCACACGGTCACTGTTCAATGATAGCATACCGTACTACGGGGACGTCTTACACGCGCAAAGCCCCACGTATTGCAAGAAACCAGGCCGTGAAACTGCGGGACGGCTCTAATCTGAGAGAACGTCTTGGGAAAGTGGTTAAGAAAAATAAGGACGCCGAGCCAACTCGCAAAAGTGCCCATCCCTAGCCGCACGCATTACGTGGGCCCGTACCGCCTGGGTCACGTGGCCACAGAGGTGGGAAGATTATAGAAAGCGCCCACTCCCCGCTCTGTTCTCATTAGAGGGTAGCCCCCTGGCCGGATGGTGGCGGTAAGCGCGACGCAAAAGCGCGGCACAGTACATACGGAATGTTCTTCTACAGCGATGAGTGACGCTTAGCTGTATTTTGCTGCTATACATAGTACAGCTATGCGTCACTGCTATGCAGAGCTGTTATGACGCATAGTGGCTGTATTTTACCGGTACTCATTTATGGCGAAGAAACATAGAGGCTAACGAAAAGGGTTGAGCTTAAACAGGGAACAGTGCAGCGAGAAATGGAAATGAATTCATAGGAGTAACGTCAAGAGACAGTAAAGGAGCACAGTGTGACAGGGAACAAACGCGAGTTATTGATATACTAGTCGAAATCAAGAAGAAATTGGCATGGGTAGGGCATGTAATGCCAAGCCAAGATAACCGATCGTCGTTCAGGGAATAAAAGGCAAACGTAGGTGAAGGTGACAAAAGTTAGGTGGGCGGATGGGATTATGCAGTGGGCTTAGAAACCAAGGTGGCCGCAGCTGGCCCAGGACCGCGTTAACTGCAGTGAGCGTAGTCAGGCTGGTGATGGTGGGTTCAGACTCGATTGCAGATATCATTCAGCGTTCGACTGAATTCCCGAGGAAGCATGGCTCTGCAAATTTGATGCGGGTTACGCTTCGGACATTGTCCGCGTGCTCACGCAGACCAGATACCGCCTCCTACGAGCAGCCCTCGGCCGACGACAGGTCCCTGGCAGCTGTTTGGCGTCCCGCTCGGTTCGGCCGCACCCGAAGAGCTGCGTCAGCAGAGCTCCACGTCGGAGCCAGTCAGCCAGCCGTCCTCGGTGCCCCTGCGCCACTACAGCGAGACCAACGCCGACAACCTGGCCAAGCGCCTCCGCCCCGTCTACAAGACGGACAGCAGGAACAAGGGCGGTCGCGCGCGGTACGCGAACGCATTCAGCTTCTGCGAGGATTGGGGAACGAGTGCTCAAGAACTATAAGGTAGTTGTGACCAAGACCTGCTGCTCGCCAAAAAGTCATGCGCTTTCGCAAGGGCTACTGGGAGTCTTTGGCCGACGGCGCAGCCAATAGTAACGCTGGACGCAGCGGCGTCGTCTGCTATGCCTGCTGCGCATGCGCGAGCGCGCTGAGAAGGCGGCCAAGTAGGGGGGGAGCCGGCTTCAAAAAATGTGACGTAATCGCCTCTCCTGAGTTCTTTACTTCCTCCATGAGTAGTAGATGGTTGTGACCAGGACCTACTGATATACAGATCTGCACAGACAGCAGTGCTCGAGCCCGCATGTTTTGTTCATGCCTCTCGCCGCTAGGATCGAAACACTAGCTGCCTGGAAAATGGCCTCTTCTATTATGATATTTCAAGGAAGACATTTGCATGATTTATCCACGTAATCATCCACTGCGGAGCTTTTTGGCCTCAATTACCAGTTGCAATTCTTCCCACAAGGTATATGTACAAAAAAACAGAGGCTTGAGGTGGCCAAAACACGGATGTTTACGGATTGCAGCGCCACTCGATTTGAATGAAGTAAACTGTGTTCGGGTTGCAACCTTCGAGATTGTTTATAAACACACAGCCGCCTGGCAACAAAATGAATAATATAGATGCACTAACAAAAATCAACATATATAACAGTACGACAGATAAATTAAGAGGTAAATGAAGTAAAAAAAGAAACTCTTCAGAAGGCAATGGTGGCTAATAGCAGCAGATTTAATTTGCCGCTTCCAGATGACTCCAACTAACGTAATATCCCGGAAAGTGGCTACTGTGACGAGTCACCTTTAATGCGCCGCGCTGGCTCAGCGGTTATGGCTCTCAACTGCTGACCCGAAAGACGCGAGTTCGATCGCGGCCGCGGCGGACGTCGAATTTCGATGGAGGCGAAATTCTAGAGGCCCGTGTGCAGTAGGATGTCAGTGCACGTTAAAGAACCTCAGGTGGTAGAAATTTCGGGAGCCCTTCTCTACGGCGTCCCTCATAGTCATAGTAGCTCTGGGACGTTAAACCTCATAAGCCCAAACTTTGCAGACACGGACAATGCTCCTTCTTTCATTTAACCTCAAAGTATAATGCGAAGGCATTAGATATCCCTCTATACGCTCGTATGCGGAAATGGTCATTCTTTACATTCGTAGATCGTGGGGAGCACACATACCTCTCCTGGCGCGATGCGCCAGTGCCCCGGCAGGTGCCTGTTTCAAACACAGCCACTGTTGGGGCTAGTGACATCCAAGCTGCTTCAGTGAAGCAACCTCTTGCGACCAATAATTAATTTAACTGCGACCTGCCTCGGTGAGCAGTTTGCTCACAATCCGGTGAGCAGGTTGTGATGGCGTCACAAGGTTATGTTGTAGGTCACAGATGGACCACCTGCTTTTCTCGACACGCTGCGGCCCTTAACGATGTCGCTTTAATGAATGAATGAATGAATGAATGAATGAATGAATGAATGAATGAATGAATGAATGAATGAATGGCCATCGTTCTCCCGCCAGGTTTACCAGCTATGCGGCGTGCGCTGGCCTGTTGGGGCTTGCCATGAGCGTCCTGGTGCTCCTGGCGTTCATCACGTCGCTGTTGCGGCGCCCGGCGCCGACGGCTCACTCCGAGGCCCTGGGCGCCGATCAGACCGCAGGCCGCGTTTCATCGACGGGGCGGCCGCACGAAGGCGCTACGGCGGGCGTCTACGCCATGCGCCCACCTAGAGACTTGCACGTCACTGGCTCTTCTTCGGCGACGGCTAGAACGCCGTCGAGTTTAGTCACTGGGAAAACGCTGGCCGCTCTACGTCGACTAGGACCTGGCCGTTTGTGAAACAACTACGAAACCAAAGCCACCGCATGATTCTCACAAGCATGCTTCTCTGTGCGAATCGACAGCCGCTGCCGAAACTATTTGAAGATGGACGCTTTGTGCCGTGTTTCTTTCCCTTCTCAGTAATTCTCACGTGCCCCCTACCGTGGGGATGTATTTTAAACTGTGTGCTTCGTATTTTGAACCTCCATATTGTGGAGGCTTTCCGCGTGTAACGGGGAAGTTATAAGGAAGAGCACGACATAAAAGTCGGCATAAAGACGATTATCCACCGCTTCAGTGCTGTATTTCGTTGGGATGGCAATATGAGTCTGGTTGCGTTGGTCCTTGGCATGTAGGACGCGCAAGAAAACCGAAAATGCGAGTTTTTCCCGCGTTTATTTCTTTCTGCCATGGAAACCAGATGGCGACACGGGTTTTCGCTGCTGCACGCTTCTTCCGCCGTCTTCGTCGTTGCAACGCATACCGTATTCGTTGATGTGTCAACATCCAGCAGTTCAGATAAGATCAAGGATGTTATGTTGAAGCGTCGTTCTCTGCACAAGCTAAGGTGGACAGGACGTTTCTGGGTTAGCGCAGTAAATTAGGCGTTATAGAAAGTTTATATTTTAAATTTGATTAGAATGGTTTTAATCTATTTACACGCCTGCATTGTTGGCAGTGAAAGCACCGAAATTGATAACATTATCTTAGGCTCGTCCATGGCAGCTCCGCTACAAGCTTGCGACAGCCGTTCTATATATACGCACACGACCACCACGTGCCTATGACGTGGTATCACATGGTTTTACGTCACCCCCATCGGATGTCATCACGTGGCTTAACATTACCCCACCGGATGTGTTTAAGGTCAAAGGTCAACCCAAAGGTCACCCAATGTCAAAGGTTCGAGGACAAAGGTCAAGTAAAGGTCATGAGTCAAGGGTACGACACCATAACTGTACCGCATATGGTCATATACGGCTATCCTTGGTTGGGCTGAAGGTCGTTCAAGGTCGTTGTGCTGCCTACCCGAAGACTGCTTTACCCAGCGTAGCGAAGCTCTTCAAGTCTCTCAACCTCAGCCGATGTGTCGACGAATATGTCTGCTGCTGTCGGATGTCCGCTCCCAAAAAAGTAGCGCCCTAAACTGGACAGTGTCATGGTTTCAGGTATGTCGGCGCGACTACGATTAGCAGTGACTCTTGCCTACATATGCCGTTATCTGGCGTCA
Organism: Amblyomma americanum; assembly: GCF_052857255.1. Taxonomy (NCBI): domain Eukaryota; kingdom Metazoa; phylum Arthropoda; class Arachnida; order Ixodida; family Ixodidae; genus Amblyomma; species Amblyomma americanum. The sequence goes on from NC_135499.1 coordinate 211,383,314, forward strand.
AAAACTCGATTAAGTGCAGCCCATGCGAACCGAACCAGAATCAGTTATCGTTAAGCAAGATGATGTTGAATGGACGAAAGATTTATGTCGACGTTTGCAGTATCGTTTATTTTTACTGAGAACGAATAAGACTAAATTTAGAAGGCGGCTGAAGGTTTTCATCCTGGTATCAAGTATACTGGATTCTCACGTAGCTCTTAAAGTAGCAACCAGAGAGAGAGACGAATGCATAGAATGGTTGGGTGGGCCCTTGTTTCTGGAGCCCATTAGCTTTTTCCGCCGCCCTTGGCCCAGTTGACCAGCAAAATCGGGTCTTCCGAATGTGAGCTGGACAGCGCCGTCTCCCAGTCTTCAGTTGTTGGGTTACTGATTCTGGGTATAGCTCGGTTTTTCTGGCATGCCCATACCGTATGGCATAAGAAAGCCACTTCAACGCAGAAGAGCCAATGCGGATCGTACGAATTTGGAAACATATAGCTGAATTTGACAGTATATAAGTATTAGATTGCAACTTCCTTATGATGATCCCTTGCTCCCTGTGATTTTCGCGCGGTTCGGCGTATTCTTTCTTAGTTAATATCAACTGTTGGAGTAAATCTCTATATCCTAATAGCGGTTCTGAATAGTGTTCCTGTCAATGTTGGGGGACCTGGGGTAACAGCGCGGGCAGCGGCGTGAGTCTCTTCGTTTCCAACATCCGTAGAGTGTCCTGTAGCCCATATGACTACGGATTTGAGGTCTGTATCTTCTTCGGTTCTGAGTATTCTGCGTGCAGTCTGGGAGTCCGTAATTACACACGAGATATCCCGGAAGACCATCGCCAAAGCAGTTAGTTCACCGTGGATGATAAAGCGCGAAACAGCTGAAAGACAAAGAGAGATGACAACGCGAACGCAACACAGTATTGTCGTCATCCTTTGGCTTTCGTCTGTTTCGGGCTTTACCATACCCAATGAGTTATGAAGCAATTTTTGACAGGTGTCTTCATCTTCCTTTCCTTCTTTCTCGGAAGAAGCCTGAAAATCTGTCCTCGTTATCAGAATGGTCTGCATGTGGTTCAGGGCCTCGTCACAGAACACAATCCGCCTCGGTGGCTCAGTGGCCTAGGCAAGCGACTGCTCATCCCAAGGTCGTGGTTTTGAACCCGGCCACGAAAGCCGCATTTTGATGGAGGCGAAATGCAAGAACACCCGTGTGTTCTGCGATGTCAGCGCACGTTGCAGGACTCCAGGCGGTCTGGGGTAATCTGGAGCCCTCCACTGCGCTGTCTCTCGTATAGCCCTTGTGTCGCTTCAAAACGTTATACCCCCGTCACAAGGGCACTTTCGAGCCTTACTGAGTCAACGCTCATCGAATTCAATGGATATCAGTTGTCACACGGCCACTTTCAAGTGCAATCGAGCACGATCCTGCTTGGCTCGATCACGACTCCTCTAGAGCTCTTGAGGACTCGAGCACAATCGAAAGCGGGCGTTGACACTCTCGCTCTCACTGAGTTATAAAAAAAACAAAGGCAAGTTAAAAAAGGAAAACCACGGACTTTATATTTTTATTTAACAAATACTGCAGGCCCTAAGTGGGTCCTAAGCTGGAGGGGCGAAAAAAAAATACAGCATTGTGAATATCAATTCATCGCGCGAAACGTAAGTAAAATACACTGAGGCATTTTCAACTCTTACAATAAAACATGCAAAAATACGAAACACGACTATGAGGTAGAAGACAACAATTTGTCAGTGGAATCAATGGACATGATGACATCAGAAGGCAGCTTGTTCCATTCCTCGATAGTGCGTGGATAAAAAGAATATTTAAGAGCACTAATTTTAGTTTGATACGGCGTTAAAGAATGTACATAATGATGCCTTGTGGTACGAGTTGCAAGGGGTGCAATGTTAAGGTCGGAACTCATGGCGAGTTTGTAGTTGTTCAGCAGAAATAGAAATTTTAGTCTCTGGATTTTTCTACGTATTTGCAGTAGTGGGATGGCATTTTCTTTCATTAAAATGGAAGGATAGTCAGATGTACGATATTTGGAAAACATAAAGCGCACGGCTTTCCGCTGTACAGCCTCCAATGCCTCAATATTCTTTTTGGTATAAGTGTCCCAGACTGTGCAAGCGTACTCTATTTTGGGTCTTATGAGGCTGTAGTATGCTAACTGCTTTATCCGGGAAGGAGCGTTTTTAAGTTTGTGGCGAAGAAGTCCAAGTTTTCTGTAGGCGGATGAGCATGTATTGGCAATATGACTGTTCCAGCTTAGATTACTGGTTATGGTAACACCGAGGTATTTATATTCCTTAACTTCTACAAGAGGATGCGATGGGAGGGTGTAAGGAAATGAGTGTACAATGTTTTGGGTGGTGATTTTCATAAAGACTGTTTTCGCGGAATTAAGCTGCATATCCCAATTGCTGCACGTGTCACTTTTCCGGAGACTAGAGTTAAAAAGGATTTGGTCTTTGGGGCTGTCAATTTCGTTTAACAAAACGCAATCATCAGCAAAGAGCCAAATTTGGACCGGTTCAGATATAACAGTAATGATATCATTTATATATATCAGAAATAACAACGGGCCTAGCACACTACCTTGTGGAACACCTGAAGTAACTGGTAAATAATTTGAATGATAACCGTCAATGCTAACAAACTGTATACGGTTGGTGAGATATGACGAAACACACGTGATTACAAATTTAGGAAGACCAATTAGTTCAAGTTTATATATTAATTTAGAATGTGACACAACATCAAAAGCTTTTTGAAAATCTAAAAAAAATGGCATCGACCTGCCTCGAGTGGATAAGTACTGTTGCAAAGCTGTGAATAACCAATGTTGATTGGGTCACAGTGGATGCGCCTTTTTTAAAACCATGTCGAACAGAAGAAAGTACACCATTGTCATCCAGAAATTTGGTTATGTAGTTAGTTAAAATATGTTCTGCAAATTTACAACCAGTGGAAGTGAGTGAAATGGGACGCTAATTAGCAGCAAGTGCCATGTCACCCTTTTTAGGCGCAGGCACAACACAAGCTGTCCTCCAGTCGGAAGGCAGTCTTCCTGTTGCAAACGGCATGCGAAATATTATTTTAACGTATAAATTGATTGAAACGCATGATAGACGATTTTTAGTCGGTGCAAACAAAGACAGCGGCCCCGTGTTCGCTGGTTGACGCTGCGACCGCTTCCGCTGCGTCTTCACGCGCAACTGACAAAAGTACGTCGCCGAAGCCTTAGGAAAGTTTGACGAACGGCAACCGTCCTCCCGCACCTTCGCACCGAGGCCATTGCTCCCCTTGGCTGCGCAGTATTGGTGGATGCTACGGATGTCAACGGAACATTTGGCGTGTACTACGCACATGAGGACAACTCCTCAATGAGCACTGAAAACGCCCGAGTAGCACCGGATGAGTCCATCGTGCTTGAAAACCTCGACCCAGATTGAGCTCAGTTATGATCGACAGTGCCCGTGTGAAAGGGGTAATAGACCCCACAATTTACACTTTACAGAACACGTGCGATAATTGGGCCTAGTTGGTTATACATCGTGAAGAAACGCGCTAAACTTTTTTTCGAACAATAAAACCAAACTTCGTTAGTCTTCTTTCGCGTTTTGTTGCTCGCAAAAAGTTTAGCGCGTTTCTTCATGATCGAGAGCACACCTGGCGCAACATACTGGTTTCCGCAGGAGGCCTTTTGCAGATTGGCGGAAAACCAGACATTGCTGTCTCCGCAATGCAATCGTAAGCTTTCGTAAGCTCCATAACTAGCGTGCTCGACAAGCGCAAATACTGACGGCAGTCCAGCGCTGACAAACAGCGCCAAGGCATCCAAAACTGAGCTACTCAGGAGGAGCCATTTTTAGTGCAATATGTTCTGTAAAATTTATATATAAAAAAAGAAAAATGTCTTTGTTTTGAAGCCAAAAGCAGCCATGCAAAAGATTCCTGCTTGTAGTGATGCCGAATTTAAAGAACGCACTGGCGTAGCTTGAGCTACTTTTAATTAAGCATCTTATTTGCTCAAACAATTTTTTTGGCGGATATGTTCAGGAATCCTTGCTAGTACTATTTCAAAACAATGTAACAAAATATTTTATTTTTCTTTGAATTTTTCCTGCCATCCCCCCCTTAATGTATGGGAGTATAGGAGCTGTGTGTGTCGAAAAATTAGCACCACACAAAGCAGTTCATGCTCTGCAATCTGTTCTCCACACTCTTATCACTGCGTTTGAAAATTTTTATGCCTATCAGACACCCAAAAACGAAAAAACAAACAAATAATCAGAGATTTAGTGTTAACACCTGCCGGGTAAAATTATTCGTTTAAGATTGCTCGAAAGCATTAGACAAGGGTCAAACAGGGCGCAGATTTGATTATGCTTTCATGTGAATATCAGAATGCATTTACACATTTTAAAGGAATGATGCTTGGTCATCCCAGAGAGCGGGAGTATGAACAGTGCGAAACCACGAAAAACACTGCTTACCAGTTTTAATAGCCATGGCGACGTACTAGCGAAATAGTTCTTTTGGAACCCCCCCCCCCCTGCCTCTCTCCAGCTCACGCTTTCAAATATGAGGGAGCGGCGACGCTTTGACTCAACAGCTACCCATCCACCCTTTCCCGTACGGCTTTACCTAGGGAAAGCGCAACGCCCAGCCCTATAACAAACCGTTACGGGCTAAGCCTTTCAGGGTGCTTCCCTCTATAACTGGAGTCAGACTCCGTTGTAACGCCTCGATTTTCACCGGAGTAGAGAGCAAATGTGTTGGCGCAGAAGCGAAGCAAGAGCAGTCACGGGTGAGTGGAAGCGGCGGAAAGGAGAAAGGAGGAAATAGAAGCAGGGAGGAGGAGGGCGATTGAAAGAGACAGTGCGGTGGCAGCGAAGGGGCCAAGAAACAGGCGACCGTTGGAGCGCCTTATATCCCTTCGCGAGGAAGACGAACCACACGGAGCAGCGACCTTAATCCCCGTCGCAATCCCAATAATCCCGAGTCGGAAATCCGTTATTCGGACTCGCCCCGCGCCGCACTCGAACTCCTCCTCTCCCTTTTCTTTCTCCCGGGCCCTTCTCTCCGCAGCGGCTTTCTGCGCCCAAGACCCTCCCCCCCTCCCCCCCCTCTCCTCTGCTCCTCGGCGTCACGTGGGGGAGAACGGATCCTCTCGCGCGCCGCTGCGTGCAGAGAGCCCGAAAAACTTCTTGTACCGGGAGCGCGGCATTTTCCAGATGCTTTGGCCGCCTTATCCCGGCGCCCCCGCGGCAGCACGGGTCACGGGCTCTGCCGCGTCTCTCTCCCGGCGGATTTGGCGAGGTATCGGCAGATGGCTTCGGCGGTGCGCCTTTCCCCTTCCCCTCCCCCTGTTGTTGTTGGTGGTGTTTACCATTGTTAGCGTTGCCCCAGCAATCGCTTTCGGCGCTGCGGCTGCGTCGCAAGCGGGAAAAGCGGCCGGGCGCGTGCGGCGCCAATTTGTGCCGCGACCGCCGCCGCTCCCACCTCATCCCTGCTCCCTTACCCACGCCTGTGCCTCTCAGCTGTTTTGAGAACCCTATTCCAGTACACCGTAGAAGAAGAAACTAAGCACTAAAAATTTTGGTTTACTGTGTGCTCGAAGCAAGAATCGCGTGCAATAAACTCCTCAGTACGCGCGAAGCACTGTGGATTTGCCGTCTTGACGTATGTACGAACCGTCCAGAATATGTTGCGTATTACTCGTCACGTGTGCTTTAAATTGTGGAAGTTTTACTGAGGGAAATAGCTGGTTATTTGATGACGTAGTTCGTACGGCAGCATCATTAGCGAGGTTACGTTAGTGAAATTCTTCGGCAGCCTGTGAGGTGCGAGCAGCCAAAATGCTGGTTTGTTTTTGAGGCCTTGTGCTTGTGAAATGACCTTCGTACTTTTAATTGAGTTCGACGTGGGAAAAGAGTCTCGTTCCTTCAATTAGAACTTATCCCTCAATGTGCCACTTTTCGTTTGGGAACCATTATCCATTTAAATGCCACACTTTCCAGTTTGCAGTAAAACCGTGGCTTAAAGGAGAGGGGTTGACGTCCGCATATCCGCTAAGTGCTGGTTAAGAAAGCGATGTCAAAGAACTGAACGCTTGCAGAGTTCCCTTCTCAGACGTTTTGAGGCCTTGCGTAAAAAAAAATAAATAAATAAAGCGTTGGCACAGTGGATATGGCAGCTCTACAGCGCCAATAATATCAGTGCCCTATACAAAACTATTTTTAGAAACATGAAAAAACAATGGCATAGCGGTCATCGGCTTCCCAGAGATTTGCGGCGTTTTAGCAAGATTGGCCACCACCGCATAAATTGGTTGTTTTTTTCCGTAAAGCGTGCTTCGTTGCAATATCATCCGTATGAAGGAGAAGCCATAACTGCGTCGGATGGCAGTGGTGGAAGTCATTGGAAGTGAAGCATTTAAGGAAACGATTTGAACTTATCCTTAGCTTCATTAAGAAAAAGGGAAAATATGAGAGAGGTTTGTCACAGGGAGTGGTACCAAAGAAAAAGACTCCGAGAACCGACTAATGTATAGGACAGAGTGTTTTAAGCAAACTTGAGAAACAAATGAACGTTTAGTCCAAAATAATAGGCTGACATTAGGCAGTGTTGGTACTGGATAGAAGAAATTGATCACATCGCAGAAAAAAATGATGAAGGACGGAGCAGAGACACGGAAGAGCCCAAATAGTCACATGTGTTAAGTTTATTTTTAGTAGAAACGGGGCTTTTACTGCGTTAGCAGTATGGGTGTCTTTTCAAAGCGAAAGCTTTTACGTCTTTCGACCCTTGCTGCGCAGCTTCCATAGTAACGCATCACGTGACTTCGCCGTGCCGCCGCGTCGAGTCTTCTCCGTCGCTGCGCCGGGGCTCCACCTGCTGTCTGACCACGTGATCTAGCCGAGCCTCAGCCGGATAAAAAAATTGGAGGACGCTTAAGCTTCGTCTTTAAGAGCGGGACGCGGCAGCGTGTTGCAGTGTTGCCAAGGGGTCCACGGAACGCCATCGCCCGTTCGGCGCGACGCCTTGATCGTTGGACAATTTAAGAAAAGAAAATGACGCCTGTCTCTCATATCTCGGCGACACCCGATCCGCGCCGTAAGGGAAGAAAAATGAAATGAAAATGACGCCTGTCTCACATTCGCGGCTTCCTTAAAACCAATTTTCATTTTCCTTCCATTACTGCGCTGTTCGGGAGTCCACTGAGATATGTGAGACAGGCGTCACTTCCTTTTCTTAAATTGTCCAACGGGCAAAGTGTCGCGCAGAACGGGCGATGGCGTTCCGTGGACGCCTTGCCAACGCTGCAACACGCTGTCGCGCCCCAGTCTTAAAGACAAAGCTTAAGTTTAATTTTTTATGTTTATTTCTGATTTTTTTATTATTTATATTTTTTAATCTTACATTTACTTTTTATTATTTAATTTCTGGTTAATTTCATTACATATACGTTGATGAAAGACTGTTGCTTAATCAACTTTTACGTTTTTATTTACCACACAACTTTGATTGACAGCCCGTGCGTACAACTTCTGTCTACAGCTTCCGTCTACAGCTTCCATCCACGCCACTCATGAGCCAAGAAAAGCTTTCGCCGTAACAAATGGCAGCAGTCGGCAGCAGTTATACTTTGAATAAATGACCTGAAAGTCATTCACGCAAGACCGAGCTTAGCCAAGTATAACTACGCATAACCTTCAGCTTTCGCATTGTCTACTTAGGTTCAGCTGTGTTAAACCTTTGCTTAATTATTTTCAGCGTAAAAACACACCACGCTAAAAGCAAGCGTGCAAAAAATCAACACTCACGCTTGCTAAGCGTTAAAAATTTGAGTGATAGGGCTAGAATGGACACTTATGAGTGAGGTAGTCATTTGGGGCGTTAGCTGTGGTGGGCGGTAGGGCAGTGGTGGATTCTGGGGGGGGGGGGGGGGGTTGCCCCAGTGGTGGCACTTATCTGAGCCTCCAGCTGTGCGATCCGTCGGCTGAAGTAGGGCGTTTTATGCGCTGAGGTTGTCTTGGGGTGGCCCGGCTGCCAAGTACGGGACAGTAACGTGGTGGCAGGATGGCAGTGGAGTGTGCGTGTTGGGTTGAGTAGCCTTCTGGGCCCAGGTTTGTGCCTAGTAGTGAGGGGCTTGCGGGGGGGGATAGCGTGGGCCAGTCCTGTGAAGTGGGAATCAATGGGTTGGAGACTTGGTAAAGCTGAGCTGGTTTGTGTGGGATAGCAAGTTGACGTGCTTTGCATGAGCCGGTGCCCGTGAGATGTAATCCTTCACACGGGATGCATTTGAGAGTGCAGGCGGAGTCCTGGGTAAGATGTGTTCCACATCGCGGGCAGAGATTGATTATGGGCAGGGAGCCGTCGTCATAGCGATGTCCGGGTTGTCTGCAGTTTGTGCAGGCGTCCGGGCTGCCTCTGTAGGGTGTGCAGCGATATATGGTACTCATATAGTTGACGGAATAGGGGACGTAGCCTTCGTCAAAGGGGATGAGTATGAAGTTTGTCTTGCCCATGCGTCTAGCGGCGAAGATCTTGCAGTTGGGGTTGCCTTGCACGATGTAAGGGTTGACTTCTGCAGGTGTTTTTTGGCAGTAAGCCTGTGAGATGACGCCACGGGTGGCTCCAGGAGGGTGTGCTGTGTAGGCCGCGCAGGGATGTTCTTTACCATCAATATTGAGGGAGATGATCTGATTGAGACGCATGGTCAATTCGATCTGTGAGGTGGCCACCGGATCATGAAAGTATGATTGGTGGGGTGGACCCGGAGGAAGGCGTCCGAGGGCAGCGTAGTCTTGAGCTGTTCCCGGATGGCGCGCCGCAGTTTGATTCCGGGGATACGGTCCAGTTGAAGCTCTCCGCGAGGGCGGAAAATCACATGGAGTGCGTCTGGAGGAAGCGGTGGGAGTTGCTTGCTGCTTTGGGCTACGAGGCGCGCTGTTTTTGTTGCCGGCGGTGAACGGGACGGCGACGCTCCACCTAGCGTCTGGAACGCGTCGTCGAACGCTGCCGACGCGTTCGGCGAACGTCGGCGAGAGCCTGCCGAAAAGCGAGTATGTACGTATGGAAAACTAAACAAAGCTCTGAAGCTACACAGATATGCAGTCGCTCTCATATTCTCTGCCTCAACATATCGTGATATATAAATAGCTTAAGAGCTGTCGATGACTCTCGTGTTACGCAGTGGTAACCGTCCTGTCAATTGTCAAAAAGTTTAAACTCTTTGCTAAGAGGGCTGTTAAAAATCATTTTAAAGATTGGCGGAGCTACTGCCGCATGTACTGCCGGCACTCACTCACTCACTCACTCACTCACTCACTCACTCACTCACTCACTCACTCACTCACTCACTCACTCACTCAATCACTCACTCACTCACTCTCACTCACTCACACTCACTCACTCACTCACTCACTCACTCACTCACACTCACTCACTCTCACTCACTCACTCACACTCACTCTCACTCACTCACACACTCACTCACTCACTCACACTCACTCACTCTCACTCACTCACTGACTCACTCTCACTTACTCACTCACACTCACTCACTCTCACTCACTCACACTCACTCACACTCACTCACTCTCACTCACTCACTTACTCACACTCACTCACTCACTCACTCTCACTCACTCACTCACACTCACTCACTCACTCTCACTCACTCACTCTAACTCACTCACTCACTCACACTCACTCATTCACTCACTCTAACTCACTCACTCTCACTCACTCACTCACTCACACTCACTCACTCACTCTCACTCACTCACTCACACTCACTCACTCACTCACTCACTCACTCACTCACTCACTCACTCACTCACTCACTCACTCACTCACTCACACTCACTCACTCACTCAGAGCTAACCTAAGCTCAAAGCCAAAAGTCAATCCCATCTCAAGGGCGTTGCCCCGTCGCGTTCCGAGAAGACGCCTTCTTTTCGGTGTGGTCCGTTAGCGATATGTTCCGGAAGGAACAGCGACGAAGAACCTCACAAGCAACAAGAAGGCGTACATAGTTTGTTACTTCACAGGGGCTGCTGGTGTTGGCACGTCAGGGAAATTTCCTGCGAATCGTTGGCACCAAGCCAGGCACGCAAACTGCTCAGAAAAAAGGCTCAGGATAAAACCGTGCTGTGAATAAAAAAAAAAAGAAGCACTGTTTTGATCTTTTCTCTTTCACGCTTGCATTACATGCCTCAGAAATCTCTCCGTTGCTGGTGTTTATTCATTCGGACTCATTGCTCGACCCACCTATCACGAGGGTGGTGACATCAAAGTGAAAAGCAAGCAACGTTGTTTGCCACTCTTTCGACAGCGCGTCGGCATAGCATGTAGCCGTGAGCTTGTTAAGGAGGCATCGAATGTTCGCCTCTATCTAACCCTGATAATGACCGCTTTCAAAATTTCATAACTTCGCTAGTGTGGGTTAACTGTAAGATAACACTGAATGCGAACAATCTTTTTCACTTATATGTGCGCAACATAATCGACCCTTTCTTATTACACGCCTTTCAACAGAATTGGATGCACATACACGTGTCCCCTTTGTCAAAAGTTTGTAGCCCAGGCGGTCTGCTTCTGAACCGCACTGTGTGGCTTGTAATGCATCCTTAGTGACCAAAATCTCCTGAAGGTAAGATTTCTGGTCTACCGATACTACACGGGACCCACTACATGGCTTAGAAGTAAACGTACGGGCTCTAAACTTTTGACAAAGGCTACATTCTTTTACATGTTCGGCCGTATAAGAACGCTTTTACGTGCTGATAATCTTTTGAGGCTCAAAACTAACATTGCCACATGCCATTAGTAAATGAAGACCGTGAACTACGTTACTTATTACATTTATCCAGGAATAGTGCTTTTGCCAACTTGTTTCTTGATTGTAGGCAGAACTGTGTTCGGTCACTCAAGAAGCAATCGGGAATAAAAATGAGCTTGAGCTCCAGGTAGCTGTATTTGCTCATAAGATTAATTCTAGAACCTGGATAAACCTAAAGTGAGGTTAACGAACGAGCCTTTCTTTAAATATTTGCAAATCTCAAAAATGGTAGTTTTGCCCAGCCAATCTTTTTAGAGCATGCTGGTTAAAAATTCCATGACTGAGCAATAGTAAAGCCTTTTTTGGTTGAACATCAATTGAGCCAAGAAGCAGCGGTTCAGCATTTATTGACTTCACTGTGTGGCAAATGCACATAAGTAAGTTGTCTGAAATTGTCCATTTTTAAAGAGACAAGCGCGGAGTGTTAGATATTGCTTATCTTGATAAATAAATATCGAATGCATGAGTACGTGCAGCAAATATATTATTTTAAGAAAGCTTTACATTTTCAAGTTTTCTGTTATATCACATGAGAGCCGAGCACTAACACATATTCTTTATTTCAATATGCAAAAAGTCGGAAGGCTATTGAATAAAGTACAGAAAAAAGGTAGCCGCTATATATTATTTACAACCGTCCATTTAAAGTTATTCTGCTTGAAGGTTTAATGCTTTAAAAATCAGTACGTAAATTACCCTCTTAATGAAGCCGCTATATTGTTTCCGTGACTCAACAAAGTTAAAAAAGACTGTCGCTTGTGAATAAAAATTTAACAAAAATATGGGGCATACTCTTTCACCGTTTCGAGAATTCTAACAAGCTGAGTTCGCAGAATCTTGAAGCTATTAATTTTCCGAAGTTTATTCATGTAAACCTGAAGATCGACAATGTTAAACTCGCAGTATATATTTTATTTTTTTCAAGAACTTCAGACATATACATAACACCGTAATCAATGTGCAGATTCTTTTCAACGCTTGAAAGCGTTGTTTCAGATTTACCAGTGAGACTCGTCATTATTTTCGCCTTAATTTTCCAGGGGAACAACGCTTCGGTAAACATCAAATTTTTTTTTCAACAAAGACTGAAAAATTCGTTCTCGGCACTCATCGCACCCATCTGTACTTGTGTCCTAAATGTCTATAATCATCATCAAGCTTAACAATGGACTAATATGTGCATGCTATAAATATTTCTTGGATAAATAAAGTTTCATATTGTATTAGCACAGGTAATATAAATCCTCTGCACTTCTGAAATCGTTCTTTTTTCTTGTGCTTTTTCCGCTCATTATTTCCTGAGCAGTTTCACGGTTGAACCACCCTATTTGCACAGCCAGGCCTCTAAAAGAGAGCAAACTTGTTCACTTGTTTCTAGATTAAATTTTGGTTCAAAGGGCAGAAATTTCAATTAAGAAGACCCGGATTTTTGTTCTAGCACGTGAGAGAAATACGGTAAACAGTCAGAAAGAAAGGAAACAATAAATTTAAAATAACGGCTCTGTCTTGCTTCGCGATAAAAAAAAATGAATACGTCAAAAAAAAAAGGTCCGTCAAAAGGGAAAGAAAAGCAGCCAAGGTTGAGCGCCACTTCGGGAACTTCGCAAAGAAGCTAGAGCTTACTACGTTCAACGTGACTCATCGGGCGCGGCACTCAGCTCGGCGACATTGTCTACCCCGCGACAGTTCGCTGGAGCGGATCTCTTCCAAACCTCGGCGCCGCTGTACGCCACCGTGGTCGGTTCTGCGTTGCTGCGCAGACTCGCGACAGCGGTGGGGATGCGTCCCATTGTTGCTGCTGGGACGAGTCCTCCCCTTTGTGTATGGTCGCCGCTGTCGACGATGGGCTCTAGCTTCCTGCACAGCCGGGCAATCCCGACCAGAGAGACTGTTCCCGATATTGTTTTTTTCTCGTTCTGGCCTGCGTCATGCTACCTTTATTCCCATTTTTTATTTCATTCTTCCTCCCCTTATTCTCTTCCCTTCTTCATACTGTTGCTCTCATCGGGCTCTTTCGCGATGAAAACCTTAAATCACAGTGACGTTCACGCTGTCTGTGGCTTGGCTGCTCAAGCCTGTGATGTTTTCGGCAGTCCCCATGTCTTACCGGCCCCTATTTTGCTATCCTTGTTTGTATTCTCTCTTCCCAGAAAGACACCACTAGCGTATTTCCCTCATTCACGACGTAAAGCTGCGGAATGTCTGGCGCCTATGCTCATCTGGTTCAGGGCCAGCAGTTCGGTTTCCTCTTCCCTACACATCCCCTTCTTACCCGCCCCGCCATTACGCGTATTTTTTTTTGCTCCCGTTATTCCCCCATTCTCGCTTGTTCTTTCTAGCTCCTGCAGGACGCCAAGCTCGATCTCGCTTCGCGTTTATCCCTTCCTCCACTCTGTGCGCCCTCGAGCCCTCCTTTCCCAACTTCCTTTTCTTCGACGGGCTCTCTTCCCGTTTTCCCCATTTTGACTGCCGCTTGCTCCCTCCGATCCCGTGCGTGACTCATCGCCCCGCCGGAGGCCCGCGAAACGAGGGATGAGTCGGGCACGGCCGGGAGTGGCGGGAAGAGGCTGCAAAGACATGCGGGAGAGAGAGGTTGGGGAAGAGATTCCTAGGGACACGGGGCGAGCAGGGCGCGCGAGCGAAAGACTTCGAGCAGCGGCGGGGAAAGAGGGAGTACGGCGCCGAGAGACAATTGCGTTTTTATGGTGGCCTTCCGCGGCTCTGTCATCCTCCGCTTTTCGTCCTCCTCTCTTTTTCCCCCATTCTCTTGCGCGCCACCCGTCCCGCACCGGCGGAGTTCGGATCGGACGCTGGCCTCTCATCCCGCGCGCTCGCGACGGCGCGTCCCCGTCTGGATCGAGTGCTGCGGGAGCAGCGTAGGGAGAAAGAGTCGCTAAGGCAAACTCTGCGGAATTCGGTTTTCAATAAGTAACGTGATGTATGCACGCTTGGGACGCGTTTTCAACGGCGATGTGCTTTCGCTTTTGACTTTTACTTGGTTGAAAGGCAAGTCAAAGAGGAAATAAAGGAAGCAAGATGGGAATGGCACGCAAATAAATACGCGCCTGCACCATGCAGAAGCGCAAGCTTCCTGTGTGGAAAAAGTGGTCCGGAAGCGTGAAGTTCAATTATAGTTAGACTGTGCGCATGGCCAGCTGAAATTTCTGGTTTAGCGTCGTTTAGCATTGCCTAAAAGGAGAAAAATTGAAGCACGTGATCAAGGCATGCATAAAAAGAGGTGGAGGTGAAGGTTAGAGGAAATGCACACAGCGAAGTGGCCTGCAATGCATGCAGAGAGAGAACCAACTTTATTGCATCTTAGTTAACTAGCTTAGAGGTGTGACCCCTAGAGTCATTGGCTCGTCTATTTTCTACCGCCTGCTGCGGTGACTTCTTTGTGACGCACTCTGCGTTGGCGCTGCGAGCAAGCGGAGCGCGGTTAAGCTCATTAGTGGGTTCGAAAGAAGTATGTTGCATCGGTTCTGAAAGCTAGACATATTTATTTATTTTTCTTTCCATTGTTTAGTTACCTCGCGCAGCGAATACTGCCCGTTGTTAATGACAATAAACAAACTGTCGCTAGTTCGTCTTTTCTGCTCTTACTGCGGTGCATTCCTGCGCTCTTTTTGCTTTCTATAAAATAGTCCTCATTCAATTCCTTGCCGCCGCGTTTTATGTTTCCTGTCAAATGCTCAACCTTACTTCAAGATTGCCGTTATTATTGACTTCGTCAGTATCGCGGACGAGAAAAAAAAATATTGATGGGACAGGCGCATGTAATGAAATACGAGACCAAGTTAACAAAGAAGCACGTCTTGCTCTCGGCGCGTCGTATCTATAGCCGCAGGATTATGGGAAAGAAGACGGTGAGAGATGAATACGAAACGTGAGCACAGCGGCTGTGATAACATTTATTGAAGGCTTGGAGACAACCCTGAAAAATAAACCCATGAATTTGAATAAACGAGCGGGGCTAAATATTGTACATGATGATAAAATCACTCTAGCTTTTTATCTATCTGGTTCGCCTGTTGAGTTGTTGTTCTTACGGTTATAGCCTGCCTGTGGCATTTCGCACTTCAACAAAAATAAACTGCTATAGTGCGCAATTGATGTATTTTCGTAAAACTTCTCTGTGGCCTGTATTTGAAACGCTTAGTGGTTTCAGAGCTTTTTCAGTGAATTGAAGCGCAAATTAGGGCATATTTTCTTTACATTCACGTATTCAAATCGAGCATAGATATCATAACGATCGGCTTACATGTTACCGTGAAAAAGGCCTTGTCATTTATAGCTTCACATGTGAAACAACACTGCGTGACATTATGAGATTTTGAATGGATCTGATTCTTTCCTAAAATAAGAAAATATCAATTTCTCAGGCACATGGCTAGTATAATGCGCGACTGAGAAACATGTTCTCTGTATTTTTCGTGCTTTTAAACTCAGACATCCCACGCATGGCTGACTCTTGTATAAAGCTAGATGATTTATACGTTAGAAAGCAGCTCTCGTGTCATCGCGTCCGTAACGCTGGGTTCACAAATGGCAGGTAGTGAATTTATATGAGAATTCAGAGCGCGTAAATATAGTGAAGCTATGCAACTGCGACGGAGGGCGTAAACGACCTGTGGAAGTTTACGCAAAACTTTCTGTAAAAGAGTGAGTTTTAGTGAACGAATTCGGCAGATTACTGAATGCACATAATGACAGCTTTAGCTCTGACTTCCTTGCAGTGAGTGACGGCAACGGTCAATCGAATAAGCTCCAGTGCTCTTCTTCGGCGTTGTTGAAAAGGGCTTTCACGAGAGGGCTGTGCCGCGTCTCTCGTTTTATAAACAGCTTACCTGTATCTTCCGGCTCAGGCAGCGACACGAGATGTCGGCTGACTAGGCCAGAGAATACCTCAGGCTGTTTATTAACACCTGATTTTATAGCTTTGGCTGTGTGAGGGAAAGGAAAAGGGAAAAAAAGGTTTTGTGGGTATCCGTACGATTGCGCGATGAAAACACTTGATATATTTATTATTGAAGTTACCGCTGAACAGTGCTGTCTGGAAGAAAACACTCCTTTTCTCTTGAGACGCCTGCGATTTAATACAAACAGAGGTGCACTGTTCCTCAAACATATTTTTGTAGCGTCGTAGAAGTCATCTCACAGGAATTAAGCCGTGTTGCGAAGACATGCAAACAGTCAATCAGGCGACGACACCGGATATAAGCTTGGTCTCTTGAGTGCAGCCAAAAAGCATGGTGGTGCGCCTTTTTCACCACCGTGCACGTTGTTTTCGCCCTGAGTGTAGCCACCTACACAAAAAAAAATGAACCTACACAAGCGAAAGTCTTATTGAGGCAGTATTGAGGCAAATGTCATACTGAGGTATTGAGACAATTCTTCGATGATTCTAATCGGCATGTGAAAGAAACAATTCATGATGATGATACATTTTTATGGCGCAAGAGAATCTGTGGCCAAAGAGCGCCATGGCACAAGGTATTTTCTTCTAATCAAGGTGGAGTCAATGACCCATTTCCCAAGCATTTGACCCTAAATAATCTGCGCACCAGACAAGGGGAAAGCTTGTACCCATTGTATCATCGATGGGTACGCGGCTGCACTGGGAATCGAACCCCGTACCTCCCGCATGCGAGACGGCTGCTCAGACCGCTAGGCCACCGTTGTGGTAGAAACAATTCCGAAAACTGAATGGAATCATTAATTACGGGACCACAAGGCATCTCATGCCACAGGTGTGCGAGAGCAGCTGTGTTTAGCCTCGATTATTACTTTGGTTCTGTTACTCTACTGAATGATTTTACTCTAAGGTGAGAACTCACACACGTGGCAGAATTTTTCCAGAGGATGAGGGTGGGCAAAGGGAGGTCGAGGGTGGTGGAATGTGGGCGCACTCCCTTAAAAGAGAGTGCGCCAGATAACGGCTTACTCCCTTTATGACTCCCATATAGGCGTATTTGTGTTTAGAGTGTAGATAGGAGGATGGGGTGGTGCGACTGGAGGGAAGCTGGTTTTCGCACTACGTCTCTGAATTCGACGTCGCTTTTATTGCGACAGTATTAGCAGTACCATGAAGGCAAAAACTGTAAGGTGACGTCGGCGTCGGTGCGAAGTCTCCACCTACCATCCGTGCCAAGTGACAGGTGGAAGATGGGGAGATGGAAACCCCCGCTCACTTGTAGAGGAGAGGAGGGAGAGGCCGGACTCAGCAAAAATGACTGCACTTTAAGAAATTGTAGTAACGTCGCCAGAAGCCAACATGACCTAAACTAAAGCCTTGCGACTGTTCGTAGTCAAGTTGCTCAATGCAGTGTAGAGACATCGACCGAAGCCGACGTGAACTACATTAAAGCCTTGTGACAGCTCACAGTTAACATGCTCAATGCTGTGGAGTAGTTTCAAAGCATCTTTAATATGTCTGATTACCACATAAGCGGAGTCGAAAAGGCGAATGCTATCGCATTTCCCTCACATCAATCCAATGGACGGCATCACATTTTTTTCGTTCCTCCGCTGCGTGGGTCTGCGGTACAGTTGGGTGGGGGGCTGACTGACTGAAAAACTTTGTTAAAAATATGTACAGGGAGCGAGTGGAACTGTCCTTAAGGGGCCGTTCCTCACAAACGCTAGGTGGGCTGCTCATTACAGGAGCCCATTGGCTGAAGCTGCTGCTCGGGCGTGCCCGACCAGGGCCCTTTGGCTCGCCAGGTCAGAGCAGCCGAGCAGGGCCGCCTCCAAGTCCTCCCGGGTAGGGTTGGGGATAGGGGGAAGGTGCGGGGTTGACTGGCATGCCCACACCACGTGGTAAATGTCCGAAGACTTTTCCCTACAGTGCGGGCACTCCCCTGTGCACGCAGGGTCGAAATGTTTGATGACTGCCGGACACAGCAGTGTTTTAGTATAAAGGTGAAGGAGTAAGCGTTCCTTCGCCTTCGTGAGGCCCTTGCAGGGCTTAGGAAAGATTGCATGGCCGAAATGGTAATATTGGATGATTTCCTTGAAGGTTAAAAACCGGATTGGGGTCGGAGTCCGCATCGGGGAGAGGTGAAAGCGATGGCCGGAGAGCAGGCAGCGGCGTCGGCCGTTTCGTTGCCCTCGAGACCCGTGTGCGCGGGAGTCCATACTATTTTGCGGGACGCGGAAGCCCCGAGATAATTGCTATGCTGAAGAATTCGGTATGCCAAATAGAGAATAAAGTCCCTTTCGATGTTCCTACAGGCCCCTGGCGAGTCGGTAACGATGACCCGCGAGTCCTGATCGGCGGCGGCGAGCGTGATTGTCATCTCTTCCGCATGAGTAATGTCTTGTGCTTTGAACGTAAGGCTGTTCACTGCGGTGTTTTGGTGGACGACTGCGGCCGTGTACCAACCCCCATGGTGTGGGCCAGTAGCGTCCGCGTAAAATACCTTGTGTTTGTTTCCATAGTAGCCTGCCAAGGCTTCCGCCCGCGCGAGGCGCCGGCCACTATGGTCGTCTCGTGCCATGTTGGCCGGAAGAGTGCGCAGGAGTATCTCCAGATTTCGGGGATGCGCACGCGCTCTTCCGTCAATGTTGGATGGTGGATGTGAAGTCGGGCAAGCAGTTTCGGTCGATTATCTCCATTACATAGGTTTTTGCATCTTAAAGTAAGTAAGACTATTGTGTTTTTAATTCTGAAACCACAGAATAATTCTTTCAGAGGAGCGACGTCTCACTAACGCTCTAGATTGAACGAAAGCCTTTGAGGCAGGCCACAATGTTAACAGGTTGTGAACCCTGCGGCGCACATTCTAATAAATATATTGTGTATACTGTTGCGTGCACGGATCATTACCGCATATTGCCTCCCTAAATGTTAGCAATATCCCAGTCGTCGTCGATCACTACACATGATCCTTTGCCGTCGTCAACTAAGTTTCTGTTCTGTTGGTGTCCTCTCACTAGTTTAGATCAGCGAACATGCTATTCGCATCGCCATGTCCTGGCTAAGCAGCCACATAAATTTTTTTCTTCCTTAAAACTGCTCTCAGTATGTCAAGACCTTGTTCGTTTCAAGTAGAAAATCCATGGTATCTTCAAGGGGGCCATTTCACCTGTTATTTTTCCTTCGAAAGCTGATTGAACAAAGTGTCCAAAATTCCAACATGTATCTCAGAAAGCGTGGTGTCTTACTACACTGGAAAGACGACGTCCACAGTACGCAGCAAATCTACACAGGGCATGTGCCGCGAGCACAGCATGTGACGGACGGACGGACGGACGGACGGACGGGCAGGCGGGCGGGCGGGCAGGCAGTGATCATTCGCCTGTGTTATAACTTATATGTAGGGATTCATAGCAGTGCATTTTGTTCATTAGCTAGAAACCCCCAGCGTGGAACTATGTCATGATTGATGCTGATAATTCATTTAGTTCACGTGTCTTTATTATTCTCTCTAGCCTGATCTTCGTAGCATATGATCATCGTAGCTAGTAGGGGTATGGGGACACCCAGGGATCTGTGAATGTTAAGTAGAGAATGACGAATTCTGAAGAAATGGACATTAACCCGTTAACACTGCCACGTCATAACCTAAAGGCGGAGATTAAGTGTCCCCTCCAATTTTTCCTCTCTCCTCAGCGATATTTTCAGCGGGTTCGCTAGGCTGCGATATCGCTGGGGGCCATATATCTATGCGCTATCAGTGTCTTGTGCTGCATTTACACTTATGCTGATGTGAGCTTAATCGCATATCTTGTACTGTGTTCTACATTAAGCTTACATAATTCGGTTACCTTTTCTAAGGACTACCGAGCAGGATTGCTTCCAAGGGTATTGAACGTGATCAAGCGAAGGAACGAAAGAGTTTATCTCAAGTTTACCTGCCCACTTTCTTCAAGAAGCGCTAGATCTCTCCAACAGCTTTCAGCACCCCGTTCTGAGAAATGCACGTGGAAACAACTAAAGTGCGGAGCTCATGCAGTGCCCACCGAAGAGCTCAAGTGCCTCTTGGCCCCAGCTTGCCACACCGAGAAACAGTGTGCGTCTGCGTGTGTGCTGGGGCGCCGTTGCAGGGCGCATTCTCTGCGACTCTCAGCCGGCGCGTGGCATCAGAGAGACAACGAACCCGTGGAGTGAAAACTCCCGGCCCGAGGGGACAAAAAGGTTGGCTCAGCGATTTAACAAAGGCCTCGCGCAGGGAAACCCTTCGGGGCAAGAAAAACACACTGGCGAGAAGGCGACGGAAAAAGATTAAAGCCAGCGAATGTAGATGAAAGAAACGTTTAAAACAAAGTTTAAAGAGTGACGGCAGGGGACAAAGAGAAGAAATAGTTCTGATAGGGGAGGAGAGGCAGAAGGGAGGGATGTGGCGAGGGAGAAGAGGGTAGGGAGAGTGTAGGGAAAGAAGGAGGGAGGAAGGGAGGGCCGAGCCCGGCGCGTGGCGCCGGTGGCGCTCCGATCGTTTCCTCGGTTCGCCCCTCCCACAATCTAATAAATGTCCGAGCCCCGGGAAAGCCGAAACGAGAATCTCGTTTGGAGCGAGCCCCGCCGGCGCTCGAAGCTCTTCTCTCGGGGAGTTTTTTTCGCGCCGCTCGCGCGCGCGCGCCTCTCTCGCCCACACCCCGGTGCGCCTCGCCCACGCCTCCCGAGGATCCCGTATCGGGACGGGGCGCCCGCCGCTCCCAGCAGCCGATGCCTGCGGCACGGCGCTGACCGGCACGCCGGCTGGACCCGAGTGCTCGTCTTCCTGAACTTCGTTTCTGCGTGCTGTCTGCGCGGCGGGTGGCGAGCTTCTGCCGCGATAGTCTCACCCGTGTCGGACAACAAGCGCCCAGAGGCTGGTGGTGCGAGCGACGACTTGTTGGTCCTCCTCAGACTGACTTGGGAGCACGTGCTGTTGTTGTCGCCGCGTCTTCTTGACAAGGACCAACGCACCCCTTCGAGCTTGTCATCATCTTCCGGAAGGCGTCTCGAAGTGAGCAAGCGTCTTGTGAAAAAAAAGAAAAGAAAACGTCTGGAAGGCGAAGTTTCCAACGCAGTGTTGTTCTCCCAGGCATCCAAGAACCATTCACTGGTGTTCGCGACTGCTCTTGTGAAAACGTTCGTCTCCACTTTTGCGGTGCTTGTGTCTTCCTGCTGGACACTAGCGAGTGCGAGACAAAAAGTACGCTTGTAGTGCCAGTCACTGTAACAGACATCACTGAAACGCAGGCTGGTGTTCGACGGGCGCTTTAGCATAAAAGAGCTTGCCTCTTGAGGGGCAAAGTCACAATGCCGAAGTCGATGGGGCGATCTGTAAGCAGCTCGCAAAACATTTAAAAGAAGAAAATATCACCTAGTGTGAACTTGCTTAACAGCTTGCTTTCGAGCGGAAAGGCCGGAAAGTGCGCTTAGCAGGATCTTCAGCTTGGGCTGATCAGGGTGTGGCGCTCTCGAAGAAGGCAATAAGTACCTGAATCTCGTGAACAGCAGACAACAAGGCTGATTGCATGACTTTGAAAAATACAAAGACGGGTCAAAACTCATTCGCCAAATTTGTCTTCCTGTGATTTGGACACAAGCTGTAGGCATTAATCTGTTCTCTGCTTGCACTGATGCGAGGCCCACTGATGAGAGGTTCTCCTGGTCTGCCGACAATTCTGGAACCTCTTAAGTGACGTGCTTAAGATCGAACTGAAACTAAACTAAACGCACGCTAAGCCCCTAGCGACATAGTCAGATGCGAAGCTAAACACCGCAACCTCGCTACTATTTCCTAAACAGACCTCTGGACAGTTTCACAGCCAGCTCTATAGAGCGCAATAAGGACGAAAGGGTCTGGCGCCAGAAGGACGCACAATGCGGCCGACTAAATGCTGCGTCTACTCTCCTGCGGCCGGACTAGCGCAGTGAAGCCATCGCTCTGATGAAAACAGTGCGAACGTGATGCCTGACGCTCCACGGCGGACAATGGCGGCCTGGTGCGGAGGGCCCACCTGTCGCCGGTGCGGCTCACCCCTGGAAAGCTGGCTTCTCGGCGCGCTCTGGATTGCGGCCGCGTCCCACGTAGCTTACGGTAAGCATGCTACGTACGTTTCGCACTCGCTTCGCCGGCGGGAAAACCGGCCGTAGTGCGGCTCCTGGGAGACGCCGGCGTCTTCTGGGCGTTTTGCAACGACCGTAGTTAAGTATTTAGGGATGAACCTCGACCTACCTGACTCTCATCCGCGACGCGGGCAGCGCAGAAAATGCGGGTGCTGCGCAGGCAGAGAGAATGACAAGTTACGGACCCGTACGTCTATGTGTATCGTGTATATTGGGCCATCCTTTACTACCTGCATGTGAGAACTTGAGGCGAGCGAGCTGGAATGCTAGCCTTAAATTTTAAATTTGGATAGTGCCCAGGTGTTTCGGCTTGTGCTCAACGCTAATCTTGTGAAATCAGGGCGCTCATCTGCAGTTAGGTTGCAAGTGGCTGGCAAGGGCGGTCTAAGGGAGGGCAACGACCGTCGGGGTTTAATTCTTAATGTGTTCGTATTCTGTGAGCTGTGGACTAGAAGCGCGTCTTGCGCACCTTGCGCAAGTACTTTGCCTAAGCATGTATTGAAGGAGCATTTAGACATATACAGCGGCCGGCAGCTGAGCAAGACGTTTTTTGATGCGAGAAGAAATTCATCATTCAGACATCTTCGCAATCAAATGTGTTTTTTTCGCACATGAATAGCCTCTGCTTCAGTTATTACTCACTTGCTGTTTCTTCAAGCGCAAGTATTTACTGATCAAGCTCACGGAATGAGCCTGCGTGCCATGAAACAGAAAACTAGCATCGTATCAATGCGTGAGATGCGCGTTGCAGTGAAATAATGGTAGAACGAGACAGATAACGCCTCCCTTGGCTTAATAAAGCCCCAGGTTGCTCTTATCTTTTATGTCCGAAGGTTCTTCCTAGTTCAATCTTGCTTTTTTAAAGCGGCTTTTATTGTTTAAAAGATTACTGTTAAGCTTCTGAAGTTGCACAAAACTTCGACGTTCGGCGGGAAGCAAATGTGAAATGAACCAAAAAGTTCATCCGGAAACTGATAAAAACATTCAGTTGGCAATATAATGTTTTTTGTAAATCTTAAATGTGGCGTGTGAAGGCATGTAGCATCATTTTCAAACACGCACCAGAGGCCCTGCTTCCTGGCCTGATCGCGTAGCCTTTTCGATGCACCATATCTGTGAACTGTGAAAGGTTTCCTCGTCACTTATTCAGACCTTTGATGTGATACAAGTATGCTGCTAAGCCGGAAACCCCGTGGCCTAAAACTTTTGAATTTCTTTAAAAAGTGTAAGCCGCGACTTTATTTGATGAGAAATCGTAAAACGAGGCGCAACACCGAGAAGTGGTGAGGCGAATGAACCGCTAACGGCAAATGACAGAACGCAATCAGTGCGTGACAGCTTTGCCGGTCAGAAAAATCCCGCGCGACTCCATCAGCCCCGTCTTCAACCAACACGCTGTCACCCTTGCGTTCCACTCACGAACGCCAAACTTCCGCACGAGAAAAAAAATCCGGGAATTCCCGTTTTTTAATTTTACTAAAGACTTCTGGACTGCCATTTGGCGCAACATGCAGAACGCATAATCGAGTGTCTTCCTCAATCCGCGTCCCTTTCACGCGAAGGTGGCAAAAAAATTACACAAGGAAAACAGAATTTCATCTCACATAAGATTATAAAAAGAAACACTTTGAGCTCGTCTCTTTATCAATGACTGAAAAAGGAGCAACATGGTAAGCAGTCTGTAGCAGCCACACACCGGCAGCCAACGTGGAAACAAAAGAACCGAAGAGTTAGTTTCCAGTCATACCTGCCAGAATGTTTGACAACGCCGGTGCCCCACGAAGCGAGAATCATGAAGCGAACGAATAAAGGCGGAGTAATCAAACGAGAGTGTATTGTACGTGTTAGCGATGCGTTGTTTGCTAGCGAGGCTCCACCATCGTTTTTATTTCTCAACGCTTGCTTTCGCGGCGGCTCGCGCGAGCATGGGCGTGCGTTGGAGCCACGCCCAACCTTGGCCGTGTCGCTCTTATCTCGACCGGAACTCCGTGACCACCGAGATGCGAAAGACAAGGGAGAAAGAAGACACGATAAAAAAGAAGAGCTGAGGAGACAGGGCATGTAGAAGAGAAGAAAGAAAAGAGTGCTGGAACTGTAAAGAAGAAGAGAGAGACGCCCCCCTCCAAAAATAAAAACAAACAAACAAAACAATGAAGAACGCAGAGCGCTGAACTTAAGCTCATGCTTGACTGCCCTCAGACTCCCGCGGAGAGAACCGCTATACGTTTGTGCTCGCTACTGGAGTAGCGGGGAGGCTTTCGGGGGAGCACGAACGTATACAAAAACGGGCAGGAACAGACTCTATAGTGCGAAAAGGGGGACGAGTATCCCAAGGATGAAAAAGATTGGGGAAGACGAATGAAGAAACGGGGAGAAGAAGCAAGAGATTGGGGAAGGAGACATGGTGACAGCAACACAAAGAATAATTCCAGGGAAAGGGTGTACACTTTGTCTGACGGATCCTGAGAAGTTAAATTTGTAAATGGGTGGTAAGTCTAAATAGTGATTTAAGTGAGCGTGAAAGAAATGCATATGGAAGAACTATTTAGCATAGGCAGGGGTAAACACACTTTGACAACATAAAAATAACAAACGGTAGGCAAAGAAAGCGAGAGAAGCATCTCGTTTCGCCGGAAAACACGTAAATGCACTTAATGAAACTGACTACAGGCTGTGGCCGCCTTCGCCCTTTCTTTTCCTTTCACCCTTTGCTTTTTGTCGAAAGGCCTTCCCTGGATCCCTATCCGCGCCTCCCACACTTATCCATTCTTCCCCAGACCTGACCGCGATGCCCTTTCTTCAGGCCTTCCCGCTGCCTTCTTCATTTGCCTGGGCGCGTCCTTTCTGCTGCTCTTAATTTTTTTCCTCCCCTACCACTGGCTTCAGAGTCAGCGCCGGCAACTTCGCTTTTGTGCGCCTCTGTTTCAACTTGCAGGAGACACAGCGTGGGCCAGAAGGAGCGCGATCCCAACGCAAATGAGTTGTGGAGCCGGGGAGCCTGTGATTAAAGACGGCCCTTTCTCCCTCCTTCCCGCGTTCGATTTTTCTTCTTGGTTTCCCGGACCTACCCTTGCGCTGTTTTGGAGCTCGTCTCGCCTCTAGTGGTCTGTCTTTCTGTTTTATTCGCCTCCTAATCCGCGCCCTGCTTGTTCACCCATTTTTCTTCTTCAGCTGCACTTCAAAAGCGTGGCGGGTTAATTTGCCAGAGACATCCTAACGTCTAGATCTTTATTTGCAGGCCTCCCGTTTGCTAAACTGTTTCAAGAAAGTTTCCCGGAGAACCTTTAAAAAACGTTGTTTAAGCCGTATTGGGACATACGAATGTCATCTACTCACTTTCGCAAAGATCCGCACGAAGACGCAAAATGTGAAGGTCGGTCCGAGGTGGTCTTCAACTGTGCACTTGATGCAAGTGCCATCGTTTACTTAGAAGGATTTTTTGTGGGCTAGAAGTGCGAAATACAGTCGGATTTCGTTGTAACGAAACGGCTTATAACGAACGAACAACGTACGATTCCCCTCGGAAGCTCGTTAAACACGGGCTTTAACGAAGCTACGTCTATAACGAAGTAATCGCCTGACCCCTTTAACTTCGTTATAACGAGATTCAACTGTTCGTTATTTTCCTTTAGTATTACCCTGGTTGTGTCTTAACTACGGAACGGTATGAAATTAGATACTATAATGAAGAGAGAGTTCGCTGAACCGCTGTAGGCAGTGTTGAAAAGCACTCATAATGACGATGTTGAACCCGTAACACATGATACGTGTGGAAACATTGCTGTTTAGACACAGTAGGAACATTTCGATTGTCCCAGATTTTGTTAAAAATGCAGACGAATCGGCCAAGCAAGGTTCTTTATCAGTAACAACACACTGTAGCAGGCTAGGTGCCTCTAGGACTTAAACTTTACCGTTGGTATCTTTGTTGAGCGTAGGAACATTGCGTCGTTTTTTTATATATGAGATTAAGGTGGACTAATCTGATTTGTGTTCTTCCCCTTTTCAGTCTGCGTTATTCAACACCTTGGGGTGCCTCTTCTTTAACCGCATTTGTACTTCAAAGCACTGACTTCTCTTGCTACAGCTCCTTCCGTTCAACTCGTGTGACTTTCTTTTCCCATCTTCAGTTCGTGCCGGAGAGGCTAGTTAGTTTACAGCGCCTTTTCTTCCCATTTCTCGGCGCGTACGCGGTAAAGGACTCTTCCTTTTTGGAAAAAGGAAGCGCGCATGCGCATCGCGCACACAGCGCGAATGTATAGAAGAGCCCACACACTGTCTACGCTGACGTCACGCCTTTGTTTTCTCCCTTACGTGCTTCTTCCCCAGGAGAGCCGCGCGGGCGCTAATTTGTCCGGGCCAGACCACGAGCACAGTAAGGGAAGAAAAAGAAGCGGGTTGGACTGGAAGGAAAAGCACGAGGTAAAGGCGAGCCTCACTGAGCAGTCAGACTGACAAATGGCTGGACTTCTTTGGGCGCTTCCCTTTTTGTTTTCTAGGCGCCATTCCCCAAAAAGAAGAAAGAAATAATAAAAAGAATGTGGGCCTCTAATTCAATTCCACGACCGCGCGCACCTTTTCCCTCAAACGCTCTTCTTCTGGCTCCTTCGCGCTCCTTTTCGGCGGCGGCCCGATTCCAGACAAGAACGGGCACCCACACTTCCCAGCGCCATCTTTCTTCCGCGGGCGGCGGCCGAGCACACCTTTCCCCTGTTTCAGAAGCAGAACGCAGAGGAGGCGTACAGAGCGGGAGATGAGGAAACAGTCAAATCAGGCGAGGGTTGATACAAATGGCGTCACGTGGTCGCCGATCAGGAAAGGAGGATGATGGCGGCGATTTCGGGAGAGCCCTCAGGCGCGATAAGTGGACATCGCATGCAGCGAACGGAGACAAATGGCCACGTCGTTAGAATTTGCATCCATTCCCGGCTCTGGCCGAGTTTTCACAAGCGCAGCTGTAATATGCGCATTGAAACTTCGTGGCATGAGAGTAAAATTAAGACCACACAGAGAATATGAAACGGAAGTCCTTACATTTGAACTTACTGACTTAAGTTGGTTTGGTCAGCTAAAAATTTCTCCCTCATCTGTTCTAACCCAACTCGGCCGCTGCTCGACTTATCACGTGTGCATCTCTGGCGAAATGGCGGCGTTACTAATGCGGTGTCGTAATCTCGAGAGTGATGATGCAATGTTTTATGCCTTTTATTATAAAATCTAGGGTAACCCGTCCTCACCTCCTGAAGTCCTCCCCACCATTGCCTGTGCAGGCGGTACGTAACATTTTTACAGCCAAAGCTGTTACAGCTATAGGTTTAGGCATATAGCCCCTCCTTCTACCGTGAAATCTACGGCGTCAGCCGAAAGGTTCCAACTGCTTAGTGAACTAGTTTAATTGAACTTCAATATTTTTTATTCTTTTAGATAGAGAAATCTCCCTCTCCCCGTTTACGGAACAAGAGGAAGAGAGAAAGTGCTAGAGGGTGACAGACACGGTGGGACACGATGGGTGGCCAGATCGCGTTGCGCTGATTCGATTAGCACGGTTAGGCATTCTGTTACCGCGCACGATGTACACTCCACGGCCATATGCAGGCTTCGGAGGCTAAACCAAATCTATAGCAGCTTTCGCTGATTAATTTGCTATACCGGTAAGCTGAACTCAATTTTTTTTCTAGGCAATGCGGGAGTGACAAAATTCGCACGCATCAGTCGAACAGTCAAGCAGCGAGAAGAGCGCACCACATGCAGTACAGCGCTATTCCAGTCACCCGTCACTGCCAGCCGCTGGCGTGCAGTGGGCATTACGCTGAAATCGAGCATATGGAAGGCACGTCCACTTACCTATAGCTGTCGTGCAGCCGCTGCAGATCGAAACCACTGAGTTGTCGCCACTCGTAAAAGAAAGCGCGGATCAAACTCAAAGTAGCTCAGGAGGCGAGTGGGGCGAAAGAAGAAAAGAGGAAAACAGATGGCACATAACTTTTGTGCGTTGCGGGTTTTGCAGGTCCGCAGCAGCTGGACAGCATGGTTTCCAGACAGCGCTGTCTGTTAACCGCTGGGAACATGGCTTACAGCTTCAGTTCAGGCAACGCCTCCTCTTTTTCGTTACCGGCCACGCCACTTTATTTACAATGAAACCCCTCTGAACGCCTCGGATCGTTTGCTCGTCGTGATGTGGCGCCACTTGTGCGGAGCAGTGGCTTGCGTCATAGCGTGAGGTGCTTGCGTGACTGCCCGTCGCCTCGTGAAGAGGGTGAGAACAAAAACTTGTTTTCCTCTCTTTCGCAGTATATCGCTAGTTACGGGATACTCTGTTCCTTTCACTGCATGCGCCTAGCAGTCACAGAGGCTACTCAATGAAAGAGCGTAGCAGAGGTAGCAAGAGAGGGCATTTTTTGAGCCAAAGCCGGCCGATCTGGCTGGTGTTCAAGTCAAGGAGGTGTTAGTTTAGGCCACTGGGAGCTTGATGCGAATCGCATTTCCAGAGATAGTAGACCAAACAAGGGGGGCGCAGATAAAAGAAGAAGTCCCGTGTGTTATGTGTGTTATTGCTCCTTGTCTTGTATCCTTGCGCAAGAAACATAGGTGCTGGGGGCCTGAGCTAGTCAAATTCCTTTGCACCACAGATCACGTAGGTGCTCGGCCATCGGCACCTGATGTTCATATCGTCATCTCTTCTTACTGTCCAGTAACATTTGCAACTCCGGTTAGAAGATTTGTTAGAAGCGCTATGAATGAGCTACTTTGGTTTTTCGTCCTTGTGTAATAATTTAATGCCACTGTGTGATCGTGGACTTCGCATTGGCCCTTTGGCGAGCAACTGTGCATTTCACCCTCGTGTCTTCTAGTGGCCGTCGGCCGTTGGTAGTAAAGGAAGCTCAGAGCGAGTGGCTTGAAGTTTCGGTCGTGTAATTAAGCTAAGCTGCCTATTCCAAAGTTGGCTTATATAGCTGTACAGGAATTTATATAGGTTCTCAAACAGCTTACGTTCATTTCACGCATTGTCGTGGACGCCATGTTCTTAGAGGGCGGAGGAAAAAAAAAACGCGGGGTTGTCTTTTGGATGAAGCCTGAAGCCTTGTTGCCATGACACAGCGTAAATCATGAACTTGACTGGTGTTAGAAACCCGGGCCAGTGTAATATAACAA
This sequence comes from Amblyomma americanum, assembly GCF_052857255.1. Classification (NCBI taxonomy): domain Eukaryota; kingdom Metazoa; phylum Arthropoda; class Arachnida; order Ixodida; family Ixodidae; genus Amblyomma; species Amblyomma americanum. Next base: position 211,412,372 of record NC_135499.1, read on the forward strand.
TTATTTTACTTCAATTCTACTCTCTTCCATGAGCTAAAAGAATAAAAATTAAATAAATTTAGAATAGCATGTTTGTATTAGCCCGTCCCAGAGTGAAAAGGTCCAAGGTGGTCCTTCCGTTTTCTTGTTAGCAATATAATGTCTTATTCAGTCCGTACTCCGGTTTACATGTGGTTTTTAAAGTGAGGCGCCGTTTAAAAGGAGACACTGCAAGAAGAGCATTTGTTTCGAAACCTTCGTAACCGACACAACACGACGGCCAAGGCGCAGCAGCGCGAGTATCGCACGAGGCTACCGCTAGACGGCGCGCCACATGTCACCGGATGAACGCGCGAGCGTGTCGGATCAAGCTTCTGAGGTCGAGGTCTCCATACACACGAAAAACCTTAGAAGTCCTGTGGACTGAACGACTCACTGGCTCTGCACGAGGACATCGAGATCATAATGGACGTCACGCATCATGCATGCAAGCTCCACACCCGAAACAAGCGTTTACGTCTCCGTGTTTGCGGAACTCCACGCGTGTTCCACTTGTCAGAAAGAGGACAGGGCAACGCCATGCGCAACCCTCTCGATCTTAAAAGTGGGTACTGAAGAATTATGATGATTGGATATTTATGATGAGCGCGAAGAAATCGATCGACAAGAGATGATGCAATTGAAGAGAAGACAAAAAAAGAATAAAGAGGAATCAGAGTGATGGCAGGTTTTCATTACTACTCTCGTCTTCCCCGAATGGAAGCAACTACATATGTTGGACAGCTTGTACACTCGTGAAGTTTTTCAATCCGAGCGAGGGAAGGGGGGGGGGGGGGGGACACCCGAAGAACCGCGGGTCTTGTTGTTCCCCTAATTATGTCCCGAAGGCATTTTCGTGACAACCTGAAACTCGGATGCTCCGGCATACCTCCTCTTATGTCCCGCACAAACCTGAACTTTCTCTTCTTTCGCATTCGTTTTTTTTTTTCTGTTTCTCAAGACTGGAAGCTGACAGAAAGCGACAGCGCTCTTTCCCACGAGGATAGCGCGAGAATGAAACATAAACAACTACATGAGAGAGTGAATAAGAAAGAAAGAGAGAGAGAGAGAAATGAGGGAGGCATGAGTGGGTGGGCAGCGCGAAAGCCGAGATGGCCGCTTCCATACAGCGCCGGGGTTACGCGCTAGAGGCGGAAATAACTGTTAATTGCCCCCGGTTCAAAAAGGGAGCAGAGCTTTCCTTAAACGAACTTTGAAAAGGTGCCCACGAGGCGTTGTAATTAAGCGCGGAGGAACAACCCGCTACGATGCCTCGTTGCCGGCAAGCAAACAGGCTGCTTTTGTCCCTGTCTCGGCCGGCGTAAGAGAAGGCCGGGAAACAGAAAACGCCGCGCCGTGGGAGTTGAAGCGAACGGAACAAGAGTCCTTCATTGCGCCAAATGGGTCGCGCCGTGTCTTAAGGGAAGGCTTTCGTGTGTGGTGGCGCTGGCGACGCATTTTTCGCCAGAGGAAGTAAGTCTCTTACTGAGAGCATAGATGGCGCTGGTTTTTTTCTTTTCTTTCCCCTTCCGGCTTACAATTAGCAGTTTCTGTTGGGCGACGGGCGATAACACTTGTTGCGCGAAAGACAGTCTGTCCGATCTTGCGAATATGAGATAAACAAACACCCGGGTGACGTATACAAGGAAAAGAAACTTCACTTATGAAGACTTTTTTTTTTATGAGCCAAATCCTCTTAAACGCAAATCACACAAAAAGGCGCTAAGCTTTGTTTTCGAGCACAAATCGTAACGCTATCCAAACTGCTATATTATACGCTCTACATGTTGGAGCAACTGTACACGACGATGTACTGAAATATTGTGCAAATAATTTAGTCAGTATCACCGTGTAAACTTTGACTTTTTTTGATGTCAGCCTCTGGATTTGCCCTAGTTTTGTTCACTTTTTTCTACGGTTGTTTTCAATCTCTGTTTATGAAAACAATGCTTAAAATAATAATTCAGTGGTTATGGCGGTCGGCTGCTGACCTGAAAGACGCGGGTTCGATCCCGCCCGCGGCGGTCGAAATTCGATCGAGGCGAAATTCTAGAGGCTCGTGTACGGTGCGTTGTCAGTGCACGTTAAGGAACCCAAGGTGGCCGAAATTACTACGGCGTCCCTGACAGCCTGAGTCGCTTAGGGACGTTCAACCCCCATAAAACAAACCAAATATAGAAATGATAATTTCATGAATGCAACAGAACAAGTAGAATATTAATTGCATGCAATCAGCGGGACTGCTGTGCGTAAAAACAAGCAAGAAAATACGAATGCTTGGAGAAGCTATTGCGGCAGTTTTCATGAGGCAAAATATAAAATGGCTCGTTTGGGTTTTGACATCGCTGCACATTGAACTACAAGAAGGACTGCAGGACTCACTGGTTCTAGCTGATCGAGGACATCAAGAACAGAATTCACGTCACGTCTGCCGAGCAGCTTCATGAAAAAAAAAAAGAAAATGAGGAACACTGTTATACTGTGCATGCATTCCTTGATGTCAAAACGAATCTGTTGTCTGCGTGTTTCCGATGGAAGAGCTACGGCTAAAAAGAAACCAATTGCAGCAAGGATGAGACATTTATGCGAAGACATTAGATTAGTGTCAGCAGCAGTTGAACAGGTTGCCCCATGCTGATCACTCGGCGCCTGTGCAACCTCTGTCACGCTAACTGCGCACTCTTGAGGCCTCACCAGCTGCTCTCTCTCTCTCTTCATCGGCACTGGTCACACGTAAAAAATCGACGAGCTGTGCACATGCTCTGCATCGCTTTCGAGTTGAAACCTCAACTAATCCTTAAGAATCAAACAAATATCTCAATTTAAATAATCACATGGAGAACTTTTCATTTTAATTATCTGTACAACACAGTAACTGATTTTAGAACATTTGCAACGCATTTGACATACTGTCCCGCTTGTTTTTAACGAGAAATCGTAAAAAAATTGTTACAGTGAACGCACCATGCAGGAAGAGTGCCATGCGACAAGACCTGCTACGCTCGGATACAACTCAAGAAAGAAGCGCTAAATGCCCTTCAAAGGAGGTCTTCCAACAATGGCGTAGACGTATTGTCATGACGTCGCGCCTTGCCCTTGCTGGAGTCGCATCGCATGTGCCTGGCAGGCGCAATGTGGTTGACCGAACGACATGATCATAGGCCGATGCTATTGGTTGGAGAACCTCCATAGAAGAACATTAGAAAATTCGTTTTTGACATCCGCCCAACTATAGCATGTAGTGGTATGTGGCTAGACTCGTCAATTTTCGCAAGGTTGCCATTAACCTACGCACTTCAGAAGGTTAATTTCGCGCTCGTGTGTGTGCACGTGTTTCTCCCTCCCGTCCGGTGTTATTCTGCGCAAGTTTTTTTTTAAATATTTCGCCTCAAATCCTCAAACCATACCGGGACTTTTCTATTCTGCTTGAGCCAAAATTATGGGGATATGTTACCATCAACTGTCGCTGCCAAAATTCATCTTTTCTTTTCAGCACAACATTCATACACGCAGTCACAAAGAAGAGAGAAGCTACGGGCGAAGCGCAAAAGGGATGCACACGGCGCACTCAGTTTCCAGGCACATTTTTCCTGGCTGTTGCAAGCAGCAGACAAGCAAGATAAATTTGGGAACTGTTTTTATCACATGATTTGACAAACGAGCGGTTCATAATTGCCACTCTCTTAAAAAGAAATATAATTTTTCAGACCCGGCAAACTGGCACCCCACAAAACACATAGTTGTAGACAAAGTGGTCAGGACTGACTGTGTGTTGAACAAATGTACGTACTGTCTTTCTTTCGGGAATGTACAGCTAATAGAGCTTCATCTGTGTCCTGTTCTCTTATTTTCTAAAGTATGAACATGGCGCAAAAGTGAAATCATGATCAAAAATCAGCTTCCCCAAATGGTTGCCTTATTAAGCTGTGTCCAACTGCACTCACGATGACTTTTCGGAACTTTCAGCCTACATTGGAGCAGAGACTGAAAATGCGCCAGTGGCCTAAGCGCACCAGCGCTCCCATAATGTATTATTTTTATATTTCAGTGGCGTAAAAACACACACACACACACACACACACACACACACACACACACACACACACACACACACACACACACACACACACACACACACACACACACACACACACACACACACACACACACACACACACACACACGCACGCACGCACGCACGCACGCACACACACACACACACACACGCACGCACACACACACACACACACACACACACACACACACACACACACACACACACACACACACACACACACACACGCACGCACGCACGCACGCACGCACGCGTGCATTTACTTAATGATATAGCGTGGTAGTGGTGAAGAAAGCCAGTGTTATTTGCTATAATTCCTGTTTTCATCCATTCTGCAACGCCGATTAATACAAAGCTAATTAATGAGAATGGCTCATCAGATTTTCCGAATTGCTTAAGGCATTGGATTGTCGAATAACGCTTTTCGCACGCATAGATCGAGTCCTTTCATGAAGCTCTCTGCGAACACAAAGTGGTATTGCATTGAAAACAAACATTCGGTACGATTTCCTTGTAACATGTACAGATCTAATTGCCGGTGAAATTATCAGTACCTTTTTCACCCAAAATTATACCTTACTCTGAAAAAAAATATCCTGGCGCAACAGACTGATTTGATTGAACATGAGGGCCTTCGCGCTTTCTACCTGTGCCAGCAGCACCTGTGATGCTTTGGTGACATCTAGATACGCGTTCTTAGCCGATGAGGCGGCCGCAAGAGCTCCCAAGATGAGACTTTGGTTTATTTAATTGTCATGAAATATTATAGGCTAGACTAGACAAGTAGCTGCAATGTAAAAACAGAAAGTAAAAAGCTACAGCGGGAAAACGTCAACTACAACTGCAGTCGACAAGGTCGGCGCACAAGATTCAACAGATGCTTTAAACTCACATTGGTTATTTATTGCAACACCTCAAGGGAGCAAGTGGGTCGCCACCTAAACAGTCTATGGAATGAATGAGGGGAAAACGTGTTATTGGGGTAGCCCAGCAAAGTAGCCTTTGCTTCAGTTAGGACTCGGAAACACGGATAGTAAGAGTAAGTTTCCAGCGGTTATAAAACAGGGTCCTCATCCGCGTCCACGAAACCTCTCAATGCTGACATAGGCTCTTTCCTGGTGTGGCGCGGGGCAGCTACCCCGACCAGCTTCTTCTGGGTTGCTCTAAAATGTCTCCCTCGTATCGCGCGTGTCTGGCAACGGCGCGACACCAATGCGGTGGGCGACGCTCTCGCACGACCCATAAGCGGCAGCGGTCACCACAAAAGGTAGCGGGAGTCTGCCGGCGCTCACGTTTTCAGAGGTCGTTATCGTTTCGGCGGTCACGCGTGAAACGGCCCCTGACGGCGCTTCTCCCCCTCCCCTCCTCGTCTTCTCTCCCTTAACGACAACGGGGCGGAGAGCCCTCGTCGCTATTTGTTGGCTCGCGGGCAGGGGAAGCGAGCGGCACTTGTCGACAGCTAGGTTGCGGCTCCTTGCCAAACGTGTTGATAAATCGCTCCGCCGCGGCGTCCCGCTTACGTGTGTCGCCCGTGGTTCGCATTACAAAACGACGAGGGGACAATTGGGTGGGAGTGTTCTTTTTTTCCCTTTGTTTCTTGCCTCTCTGCACCTGTGACACCGGCAACATGGAGTAGCTGTGTAAGGAACAAAGAAAAAATATTTGGAAAAAGTTTCGGTGCTAATTTTCTTTGTCGCGTCATACAGGTGAATCTAAGAAAACATTTAGAGCGACTTTCGGGAAGCGCGAACACTGGGTATGTTCAGGATTCTCGAAGAAAAGAAAAATATCTAGAGCATATATTCATATACGCCTCCTTTAGCGATGAACTCTTCGCTTCAAGGTGGTAACGGCGTTATCAATGGGCTGTTCGACTGTTGTAACCCGAGATAAATAATGACAACGCGCAGCTAAGTGCCTTGAGAAGTCACCTTTAGTCCAGCCAAGACGCTGCACAGGCCATACTTCGCGCATTCTGTAGAGAGAAGTTTCACGTTCATGTCGTATTGAAAAATTCCCGGCGATTAAACACAGCGACGATGATTCTGTGAGTCAGCTGGCGTGCTCAAACTCGCCACCAGATACACTCCTCATCATTGTAGAAGCCACCCTTGTTTTGATGAGAAAGGAACACGTCCGGCACCGCACACACGCTCGAGTTCCTCTATGCAGGGTAACACTCTCCTCAGAGTAGTACGCATGTAAAAAAGTTGTGCTTCGGAAGATCGCAGTTGAGGTGACCCTAACTGTGGCTGTCACTCAAAAGTGGCCTTGCTTTTGAGGCTTTCTGAGCGATTCTGGATATTCTGTGTGATTTTGCCGCGACGTATATTAGCAGACATCCGCCACTTGCTAGACCCCGGATCTCGGATCAACCAGGATCTGGCACCGGGTTGCAACGGGCCTCTCTTTGGACAGCGAAGCCCGATATAGTGCGCAAGCATAGGGGCAGAACTATCAGTTCCTGTTGAACATTATTCATTCCGCTCATCTGTTTCCACATAATATATCATTCATTACTTAGAGGCCGGGTACTGTGCGATGTCAGTGCACGTTAAAGAACCCCATGCGGTCAAAATTTCCGGAGCCCTTCACTACGACGTTCCTCATAGCCTGAGTCGCTCTGGTACGTTGAATTGAATCCCCATAAATCATAAACCATACAAATAGTCTGCTCATGCTTGAAGCGAAAGTAAAGAGGCTTTTAGCACGTGAAAGTGCGCGTTACATACCGGAAAGGGTGCTCACCCTTGCTGGCTGAGCAAAAGTAACTCGTTCGTGAGCGTGTAAAGAGGACAGCAGCTCAGTATCATTGGTCGGTGGCTTCTGCCCTTATCATGCATGATTTGCTCTAGAACTGGTTTTAGGCGTAGAACTTGGCAAGGAGAAAAAAAAACTGCAACACTTTTTATGCTGTAGGTGTCATATTTCTACTCTCTGCAACTCCACTGTGCCCTTTCTCGCCGACATATGCCAGCAGAGCTTAAGCAGCTCCACATCATTCCTTTATGCTCCCCCTTCTCGCCTTCATTTTCATTTTTCTTAACACATGCGAATAATATTATTGTCTACAAATGAAAAAAAAAACGGTAGAGAAAAAAAGCTACCTACAACACTGTTTGCGCAAGAAAGTAAAACACGTACTTCTAGAACTCGCTCACAGCAAACATAGGTGTCTGCGAGAGGTTGAGTCTGCTACCAATGCACGTATTATCCATGTATTATGCACGTATTCTCCATGTGTTATCTATGCATTAACATGTATTATCCAGCAGCCGTCAGCAACTGAGAATCATGAAATTCACATTTTTCTGGAGAGCGGCCCCCTCTATATCAACACGGGAAATCACTCGCTGCGCACGCAAAGTGGATAACGTGGGCCTCGGAGTGCATCAGTCGGTGCCTGGGGCAACGCGCTCTCCTTTGCTGCGCTGATCGTACACCTACATTGTTCACCAACACGCTACCCGTGGTTCACCCCTACAGAGAACAGATAGCCTCTAGCCAGCAGCTACTGTGTTTCCGCTCGAGCGACCGAGGAAATGAGAAAATTTGCCTCGTGCTCGAACTCCGAGATAAGAAGCAGCCACGTTTCCCGTTAATTAAATTCTTATTCCTGCCCGGACCGGAATCATGAATGAGCGCATTCGGCACGAAAGGGTCTCCGAAGCTCGGTCATGTTTTGGTGTACCTAAAGATCCCCGCGCGCCTGACTTTAGTGAGCTCGCGCGCTTGCAGGCTAACACCGGAAGTGACGCACGAGAACGCCACAAATACAGCAACGAGAAAAACCCCAGAATGGAAGTAAGAGCGGCCTATAAGCAAAGTCAGTGCCGCCATGGTTTTCCGGCGCGACCGGAAATCACGACCTGTCGTCCGCTGCCTTCGAAAAGGCAAATTAATAGCGCTTCTCTCAGCGGTAGCGGCCGAGATAAGGTTATCGCAAAAACGGCTCTTAACGGCAGCGACACGCGGCGGCGCAGCTCACAAACACGTACACACGCGCGCCGATGCAGCGCCGTCGTTCGCGGAACGTAATTTGTTTACTGTCTCCTCATGCGTTAGTATCCCGGCGTCGCTCACTTGTTTCTTCCTTTTTTTTTTACGTTCCTAGGTTCGCGTCGACAGCGGACAGGTCTCTGCTTCTTGTCTTGTTCGCGTCCTCCCCCTCCACAATGGACGCGTAAAAACGCGGGCTAGGCGCTGCTGTACGCGTATATGTGGGGCAACAAAACGAAGGGCACTCAGAGTATACGCGGCGGAGGCCGTAATGGGTGTTATCGTGATAGGAACATTCTCGATGAGGACGCGACCTTGGCATTTTCCAGCATGGCGGCGGCCGCCGCCATGGCGGTAATTTCCAGACGAGAGCCCCAGCGCTGACTTGGGGAGTTTTTGTGCGCGCTGTGACACGGTGCACGCAGTGCGCGATGCGGCTCTGCGTTCTCTGCGACTGTCTTTCCGCACGTGCACATACCGCTTTGCGCCTTCAGCACGAGTAATTTGCATAGAACGCTCATCGCGCTCCCAAACGAGGGATAAGTAAACAGGTATGCGGAGAACCTCACTAAGACGCGGTTTCTGATGTTTGCACGTGAAATGTTTCGGTCAATCACCAAATCTGCGGCAACGGGGAGGAAGTCATGTTATTTTCCCCGTTGAAAATTGCATTTGCGACTTGATTAAACGCCAGCTAGCCGTTTCAGCTCTACGGCAGCATGCACGAACTGAACACGAGGTAAGCTTTGCTCACTGTTGGAGCTGAGATTCAATAGAGCCTCGTCTCTGTAAACCAACTAGGAAGTAGTCTACCTGATTGATTTGTGCGTCGGACAAACGAGCTTGAAATTTTCTTGCGTTCTTCCCCCTCTCTCTATCAGCTCTTCTTTTAAATTATCTTGCAGCAGCGACATGTTCCCGCTGCCCGCGTCACGGCGACACGACCTTCGACGCTGGACTTAAAAGCGAACAAAACTGGACGAGCTGAGAGCCACGCGTGACTAGTTCCGATCTGGTTAAGACGCCTTCGCGTTTATGAATTCCGTCTGCCTGTGCTATACCCTTGCCTTATCGACGTGACCGACTGCAACTTGAAATTACACCCGGTTCGCTTCTCTGCCTCCGCTTTTCTCAGCCTCTCTCTCGTGGGCGACCGCTATTACGCGAGAACAGGGAGCACTTTTCATCAGGGCGAACAGCAGTTCATTGTTAGCGGGCGTTGCATTGGGCGTGTACTTCTTGAGTATTTCATTAGTTTGGTTCCTGCGGCGCTGTTGGCAGGGATTTCAGAGCATGTATTAACGGCCAGTGTCGTGTGCGGCTCCATTTCCCGCACGCCACGCTAGATTCGACTTAGTGTGACGGCCAGTGACGCAGAACGCTTCTTCGCGTTTTTATAGGATGTCTGCATAAAGCGCTTGTTAAAGGTACCCTCTGATTACCTATGCTCCGTTTACATATACTCTAAACGCGAATAAGCCTACATGGGAATAAGAAGGAAGGAAGCTGTCCTCTACTTTTAGATCACTAAGTATACGGAATGATTATTCTCGGCGACTGAAGTTCATTCCCGGTGCAAAGCATAGTAACTTGATGCAGTTAGCAATGGAAGGAGGCTTTTATACGCGGAACCGGAGGTCTTGAGGTCAGCAAATAGAGGAGGTTGAAAGGTCGGCTAAAATCTTCGTAACTAATGGAACTTCGCATGTTTTCAAGAGAGAATTTTTTTCCGTTGCCAACCGTAACTATTCAGTGTTTTTAACGATGGACATCTATCCAAGGGTTTGGGCAGAATTAATACCTTGGTGCTGGCTATTTGGTGAATCATCATTTATAGCGGCAGCGCTTGTCCTGTGGTCTCGTGTCTCCCTTTCGTCCTTGTTGCTTCGCGCTGCCGCTTTCCATGATTGGGCAGAATACCTTGCCCCTAAAGGGAGTCCGCTAGAGGGCTGCTTACTCTCTTTTTACTCCTTTTGTATGCAGAGTGTAGGCGCCTGGCCGCTTTTGCCTCCCATGTGCAGGAACTCACTGCCTCTTGTTAGCACTGGGGATCATTCCTTGGCCCTCTACACGATACGCCGGACCGAGCGCGGCTCCTGCTGCTTTTTTTTTCTCCTGTACTCCTCAGGCAGACCTTTGTGCCCAGTGCACAGGAGAACCCTGTCACCGAAGGCACTGCTCACTCCCACCCTGCAGAGTCGCTGTAGCGATCTTCAAAGAGATGAAGCCCCTCAAACCGGGCGCGAATGACCACGCCCTCGCCCCGACAGGAATGGGCGAAACGCTCTCCGGCTTAACGTGCAAATAAGCGCCTCTTGCCACCCATCTTTGAGTGCTTAGAGCCAGTCGTGACGACGGCTGCCAAACGCCGCACGAAATATGCAGTAGCTACGTACTCACTGCATATTACCAGTGAAAGACAGGGCAAAACTTCAACGCTGGGGAGAGGTGAACATCTCCCGCTGCCCCAACTGCGGCTAGACTGCAGCAGTATAGTTGCAACGCTGTCGCTAACTACTCAGTTGCAAAATGTTTGTGGCACATAACATATAGCCCACAAAGTAGTTCCACGCTTAAACGTCAGCCCCTGTATCACATACGACTGCAGCACTTGTGAGGCTCTTGGCAGTCTCCTCATTGCAACCGTGGAGCTAGTACTGTGGCGTAACCGGTGCGAGGCGGTCACTGAGAACCGGAGCCTGCTTTTGTATCATGGCCGTTTTTGGCCTGGTTGCGCAGGAATCTCGAAGTTAATTTGCAGACCTAGTTAGTAAAGCACGGGAAAATAGAGCTGCTGCATCAATGGCCGTGCCGCTATTTCTCTATCCAACGAGCCGCCGTACGCCTGTATGTCAATTTTTCCCAACTCGGGCAGTGACGCACGGTGCGAGTGACACTGCTTCGGGTGCAATGCGCAGAGACCATTCTTTACTCTACCTTTCCTTTCCTCAAGCTCCTGCCCTGCTTGTAATGACCACTCTGATACAGGGGCCCTATTTTTGCGCCATTCAAATCCCACGTGGCCTTTCCGCATGTGGTTTTGTTTCTTATTATTTTAAACGCTTTCAGATCATTGGTGCCGTTTGATTAGTCTACTTGGCTATTCTTCCTTTGCATTATTTTCTACTGCGCGTGAGTTATGACAGTGTCTCGTTCACGCCCCCTCCCCTCACACACACACAACGGTATCGCTTTGAAGGGTTACTCCCCTTGTAATCTAAGGACCTCGACTGGTAACCAAATGTTGACCCGTGTTCAATAAAATTCGGCATGTCACATAAAACATTTCCTTTTCAGCTCTCAAAGCATGTACAGAAGGCTTAACAAAGAATTAAACATTATCTTTTGAGTCGAAGGAGATTACATGCTAGTGCAGGTGACTTTCTGTTCGAAGATGTGATGACAGACCTTCGCAAATGATAACGAATTTCGAATTTATTCGTTATTTAACCACTATTATATTTGTGCTATTATGCAGGCGTTTGAATCGTGGCATTCACATTTTGATTGGCGCTGGCAGTACGCGCTACAGAGAACAAATGAGCCCCTAGCAGGAAGTTTTAAGCGCGAACGTGGGAAACATAAAATAACAGTTGGACGACAACCTATTACAAACTGGGCTCGTTATCACTTTTGAAAAGAGGTAGTAGCGCTTAAAATTATAACTAAGCATTTAAGTGTTTAATCTTCATTTACCTAATTGTTCTAATTTTCCTGTTAAAGTTTTATTTCCACTTCTGCATTTAATTTGTCTCTGATAACACTGCGTGTTGAATCATGACCACAAGCGAAGCCGCCAACGACTAACACGCATATTGAAGAAACTTTATTCATGACTCTTTCGCAGTTAAGGGAATTACGTTGTAGCCGAAAAAAAACCTTCATTTCGTGGTACCAGGGTCTATGAGGAGTCATTTTATGAATTTCCGCAATCTTGTTTTTCTGTGTGCCTTTCGGGCCCTGTTAGACGAACGTGTTCGTTTACGTAGTTCCCGTAGTTGCCCCATTGGTGAATAATAATAGAAAAAAAAAACGCTTTACTTCAACACAGATTTTTGAAGCCTTGGTTTGGCATTAATGCAAACGAGGAAGGACATAAAAAGGGCAGGAACAACGCAGACACGGCGCAGATACCGGTTCTTCATTTCACAAAAAAAGATTGAAATTCTTAAACAGCCAGCAGCTCCCTCGGCATCATTCTGGAATGATTGCTGCCTTCTTAGACCCCACGTTTGCTCACGAGTGCTTATCGCTCAATTTTTCATTTTTGTTTTGTTGCGTGAAAGTTATTCAATGTTTCACCATTACGACAGGGGTTTCGTTGGCCGACTGATTACATTTCAGACCAACAAAAGAATAACGCCCAGAGTCCACTCAAGCGGGGGCTAACTTCACACTTTGAAACATCTCATTTCTTTAGCTTCTGAATCGTTGATGACCTTTTCCTGGTCGGAATGATGTGAACTTTCACAACTCTGAAGAGCCTTGGGCCGTTGAGCAATACGACGACGTCCTTGAGAGCACTTGAAGGCTGATGAACTTTTTGGCAAAAAGAAGGAAGGGGCTTCCCTTCTTTTGAGAGTTTGCGATACGTATCGTAAATGCTAATATCGGCGGCACGGCTGAGTTCCGACAGGAATTCTCGCGTCTTATCTTTATTCTCCACATCAGTGATAAAGAGACACCAGACGAGGTTCGCCGAACGACCCACACATGGGGAGGTTTTGAAATTCTGTATTTGGCGAAACCCATCTATCAAAGCCATCGCGTGGTCTCAGTGCGTCGAAGCTGTAAGTTCAAAGTGCCATGTAGAAACTAGAATGGCATGCTGACATGCATGCGGGCATGACGTACGCTAGCGCTAATCCATTTCAGTCATCCAGCAGATGATTCTAAACACGGCTCTGGTGTGACCGTCGCTTGCGCCACGGTCACTGCGGTGCCGCGTTGGGTTGGCGTGAATTTCGACAATGCTCACACTGTTGAGATAGTTTTAAGGCATTGCCAGCACCGTGTCATCTAGCGGAATAACAGTCCCGCCAATAAATTGAGCGTGTATATGTAATCATCAAGATAAGATGCAAGATGCAGCAAGTCAATATATACTGACGGACTGTAGCCAGTTTATGTCCTTTCACGTCGAATCTCACGAAGTCTGCCCTCTGCAGAAACTCTGATGATGTCGCCCTCCAAAGTCGTGAGTGTGTTTCCGAGTGTGTCGTTGTTCATGTCGCGCGCATATTACTGCCTTTATGTATAGTTTACTTTTTGGTCTGATTTAGAGCGTGAAGGCAAGTGCAGTTATATTTCGTTATAACGAAGTTGAAACAATCCGGCGACTACTTCGTTATAGCCGTAGCTTCGTTATACAACGTGTTTACCGAGCTTCCAAGGGGTATCGTCATTCCTTCGTTATATCCATTATTTCGTTATAAACCGTTTCATTATAGCGATGTTCGACTGCACTACAGAAACGGATTTGCGTTTGTTAATGGTTAGCCACTCGACTGAGAGACGTGAATAACGTCGTTTTTGGAACTGCGTGTTTTTCATCCTTACCAGTTTAATCACACAACCTCCCCTTATACCCTCTCGCCCGACTTCTTTATTGTCATTTTTGAAGACTAAATGAGCTGCGAAGTTATCGCAAAATGCATTTCTTCTTGGTGGATGTACACGCGAACCAAACAGGCTCGCCTCGTTAGTGCGCTGGGACGTTGTGCTCGAACCTGCAACTGACTGTAGCAGCACTTTACTCAGAGCCAAAGGCATAAATACAGCCTGCCGAAAACTCCGTCGTTTTTTGTACCGTTTCCTCTGCGTACGTCGCGTACATTTCAGCATAATTTAAGCAAGACATGCTATTTCTGTGTTCATCGAAGCAGGATAGCGATAACGTCGTTTGTGGAAGAAGACCAGCTTGCTTCGAAAGAAGTTTGCTTTCTTTCTACAAATCCACCACTATTTAAATACTCTTACTGGGAGCAACTTCAAAATTATGCACATCTGAAATCATCTGCGATGACTGCAGTACCAGTCCGCGATCACAGGTCAAAGATATTTGCGTGATTTCTATGGGAGATGGTAAACAGATTTGCTGAACGGGCAATAAGACTTCCGAAGAGAGCTGAGATTTTGACCGTGGAATATGCGGACTATATTAGCTCCGCAAATGACCATTGGCTTCCGGCCGGTTGTGCAGTCCTGCAATGATGGGATATGGACTGCAGGCTGTCAGAAACAGGAGGCTCCAACCAACGAACGAGGCGCAACCAACGCAGAAATCAATGCTGCAGGTGAGAAAGAGATTTAAAAAAAAAGAGTAGCCTCCAAAAAGCAGACTCCTGCAGTGTAACTTAGGTTTTAGAAAAAAAAATCAAGGCGTATTCAAACCAGCATAGCTGCCCACGTGAGAGAAGGGGGCGCAAAAGCGGGGGACCAAGTGTAAGTGAGCGGAACAGTCGGGAAGTGCTGATGCCGCCGTTTTCCCTTGGCGCATATCTCCATTTCGTATATATATACACACACACCTATTCCTCCACGCGCATAGCGCCGCTCGGGGTCGTCGGAAAACCGCGAAACGGCAGCATTCAAATCGGAGCTCACGTCTTCCGCAGTCAGAGGTTGGTCCCCTCTGGCAGGCAGCCTGGAGGCGTAGGGGCACCTGAATCCTTTTCACTTCTTTACATTTATTTGTTTTTCTGATATGATATTTATTTCAGCTAGGCGGTTTTCAGCCAGCCCAGTTTTCTCTTTCACAACTTTTTTTCTTTTTACTTTAATAAGATGACTATTCCCTTCTTTTTCTTGTTAGCTTGCAGTTTCTGCGGCCGCCCTCCTGTATGCATACATATCTTCTGGGAGGGCCGGTGGTAGAGTGATGGGGGCGCAGCGGATGGGGGAGGTGGGGGAGGGGAAATCGCAAAGTGCACTGAAAACAGTCACGTGGATTAGCGAGCATTCCCATAAGGCGCGATTTCAGGCTTGTTTAGTTTCGCTGTTATGACGTCCAGAATCGCCTGAATGGACTTTGTGCTTACAACCTTCTCACTCTGAGCCTATTTTGAATGGTTACGTACGCATTTGCCTAACTATGTAAAGAGGTCGAACCATTGGCGATTCCAGGCGAAAATTGCGCGCCATCAAGGAGTGAAAAAGTGTAAACACGACGCACCTCGGCTTCCCCATTTCCTGTTCGCCTTAGCTGAGAGAAACGCTTCCCATGATCGCCAGAATGCGCGGTGAGTCGCCAAAAAGGCGTCTTCGGTATAGAGAGTGGAAAAGCAGCAGCTAAATGAAAACAAATGGAAGGATAATAGCTCCTTGCTGCTGCAGTTAATGTGGAACAAAAGGACGATTGAAGTCAGGCATTGCGGGTAAATAGAAAAGGAAACGGAGTGCGACAAAGAAATAGGATTCAAATGACGTGAAAAGAAAAAAAAAACACAAAACACTGTCACTCGGTAAACAGTCGGAACTTGACCCGAATGGAAACGCTTAGGAAGGGGCGATTAGTAAAGAACAGCAACGACAGATACTGTTCTGACAGAGACTACGTGATTACGAAAGCGTAAAATTAGGAGTCGGAAAAAGAGGAAGATAAAATAAAAAAAAAGTGCCAGCAGTGTTCGCGAGTGGTGGGAAGGAGGCGAAGGAGATGATCTGGATGCCTCTCTAGGCGGCAGAAGGGAGTCAAACAAAAAACCACGAAGCCCAGAGATATGCAGGCTAGAGGAGGTATGACTGATCTGCCGAATTTAAATGTAGGCAAGCGCGAGGAATCAATTTGTAATTTAAATAGCTCCGCCGCTCCCCCTTCCTTTGCCCTCCTCACGCCTTCAGCCCCGTCAGCCAAACCGCTGCGATACTGCCTCTGCAGCTTGAAAATATATTTTTTCTTCGATGCTGTTATTATTTTATGTTGTATTTTTTTGTTTCCTACACGCTCTTACGCGAGACTTTGTGTTTTGATTCTTTCTCCTACCCGGCCCCAACGCTGTGTTCTCGCGGGCTCTGCGGTTCTCTGTTTGCCATGGGTCCGGACGGGGAAGAGAGACTCGAGCCCTTTCAGCGGTTTTGAATGCGGTGCGAAAAGAAGAAGAAAATGAAAGGCTTCCACGCTGTCACCTCTGTCGCGGCGACGGTGGCGTAGACCCTTTGCCTCCCGCGCTTAGGAAAAAACACATCCGAGAGTAGACGCCATAACCTGCCTGACAACCAAGCAGAGCGATCAAAACAAAAGACAAAAGCAATATGCAAACCTATCCGAAAGCAGTGGAGGAGCGATATCCCCCCCCCCTCCTCCCCAGCCTTAGACACATAGAGACGGCATTTCTTTTTCCACCCCTATTTTCTTACTTCTTTCGCGACCGGTCGCGTTAGGGCCTGCAAACGCAGCCCTACACTTTAAAACACTTTGCTTTCCCCTTTCTTCCTATAAAAAACCCAGTTTTGGAGAGAACATGGCGGCCGTTTTCTAAAAGCGCGGAATCTAATTTCGATTATATCTGCGTTCGACCCGGTCTGGCGCTTATGAATTCAGAAGGCCTTATTTCGCCGAGTTCCGTCTGCGGGGCCCGAAGGAGGTGGAAAAAGAAATAAAGGGGTTCGCATCGCCTTGTGACAGCCTGGCATTATTGCTTTCTTCGTTATGCCGACCTTCATTTCTTTTCCTTTCTTTCTTTCTCCTCTTTTTCTTGCATCTCTCGCTTTTCCTGTCACACTGCGAAGCTCTCTTCCTCTTCACTCTGCGCGGACGAAATGAGTTTTGTCCCAGTAAATCTCGGCTCACCCGCTCGGGTTACCATCAGCCTACTGATGTTTCCACCAAGGCGGCTCGCGCAGTTTTTGAAATTGGGCTGCGCCCAACACCGACAACCGCGGGCGCGAGCGCAACACGCGGATGAGGAGCCGTTATTTGGGGCAAGTGGGCGACATGGAACTCGGTTCTGGGAAGCCGCCGTTTGCTATGCGCCTCGAGTAATCACTAACACGCGCGGCGCGGCGCAGTCTCTCGCGATGCTCCGGTGCACGCGGCGGGCTTTGCGAACACGCCACAGCTTTTGATGATGCATTCAGCGTAGAGGGACATGGGCGTGGTGGAGAAGTCGATACAACGAGCGCTAATGCATCGACCACGGAGTTGGAAAATGTTCGGAGAAGCGTGGGCTTCGGGCAATAAACGCTTCTCAAAGTGTTGAATTTTGTGTTGGTCTGCTACAAATGCGCTTTCAATGCATAGTTTTTAATGCAAGTGTTTTGCACATCCGCACCTTTCGCACGCACAAAGCTGCAATGTCGCGGTTCTGTTCCAACTAATTTAGAAGCGCGTTATTCAGCGGCTTTCGATATCTCTATAGGGTTGCCATCAGGACCTACTTGTTTAGTCTTTAAAAACTACCATGTTCCTTTCCGCCATTGTTTCGTCAGGTACCTTTAAACTTCGTCTGCTCGATTTTCGCGTCCCTTTCAAAAACCGGAAATAAAGTATTCCGTTGTTTAACATAGCATTATAGTTACCACATATTTCTACAGTTGGAGTGGTCTTCTTGACACCAACATCAAAACTGTAGCGATCAGTGTACCCCTTAAAAGGTGAAAAAGTTGCCGATAATCGAAGCCACGTGGAGCAAGGCATTTCAGCTGAACAATCTCCTCTGCCACATACTCCTCTTATTTTTTTAGCGCCAGCTAATTTATTCAGTCCGAAGAAATCCTCAAAAAGCTGGCGGAGCAACCCGAGCTTTCAAAAACCTCTGCAGGAGGAGCGAAGAACAGAAAAATAAAGAAAGCGATTGCCAGCTTCTCACAAAGCCCCTTGCGCCGCATGCATCAAAATGAATTAGGTAATGCCCGACCTCACCTTCATCAGGGAAAGCGCGCGTTTTAAGTAATTGCTGCAGCCGTTTTGAGTCCTTCATCCGACAGCGCAACTATACTTACTATGCTTGCCTGTTCGCACTTTTCTGAAGCGTCTAGAATGACAAAGTGGAAGCAACAGAAACGAACAAAAGCAAATAAATGCGAGGAAAGAAAATAACTCTGCTTAAAAAATGATTAAAAGAAAAACAACTTTGAGTACGCTTTTCAAGTGCAAGTGAACGCGTAACCTTAACTCCAGGTTCACGCCAGGAAGAGGAATTGAACCACTGGGGTGGCTGCGAACAGAAAATAATAAAAGATAAAAAAGAGGTATTAGTGCGGCTCCAATTAACACCCTCATTCAGAGCGGCTCAGGGAATAAAATGGCAGAGTCACTGGAGCCAGGGAAATCGTTATCGAGGCAGTAAACCGGCGAAATTATACGCCCACCTCCGCTTGAAAAAGTTTTCAGCATTTTTCAAGAAAGGATTTTATGAATTAATAATTGGATGCGTTCGCTATTGCCATTTTTCTTCTCTCTTTCTTTAAAGTGATTTCCCGACATGCCTAGTTTCAATAAAATGTAAAAAAAAATAAACACCTGCTTATGACGTCAGAAGAAAAGATCTGGAGAGCCAAAAATACTACAAAAGTCGATTTTATTTCTATGCGATTTTTATGGCTCCTTATTACCAGCAAATGTCTCTCAGATTTGCCTAATCACTTTCGTCACCAGGAAGATGCGGTGTGAGTGAACAATGTAGCAGCAATGCTTGATTTAGGATTGCGTTGCACACTTAGATTGAACTTTTCATTTCTTTTTCCACGAAATGCACTAGCGTATAAACAATACGTCTTAAGTTCAAGGTAAAGGCTGGGCTTTCAGATGTTAACGAAGTGTGTTTTAGATACGAGAACAGGTACTGAAAATCGAAATTTACTGTGCAAGGCCGCAAAAAGAAAAACGGTAGTAAACTATTTGTTGAAGGCACACAAGCGATTTTACGGCAGTCGTTTAGCTCTTCATATGGTGACCTGCAACTAGGCTCGGCACATGAGAATGACAGTGATGTGGTCGGTCATCAGCGTATGTTAGACACCTTGTTGTTTAGGTAATAGTATGCTCAATAACTATTTCACGGTAAGCTATATTTAACGACCGCACATGCCGGCTTAGAACTTGTATGTGGTGACCACGCAGAGAAAACTTCAGCACATGGCCCGTGTGCCACATGGCCATGGTCCACAAAATGGGTCAGGTCCCGCTGGATCTAATTATCGGAAACCCCGCAGCCTAATTTCCAGCATTTTTGTTGTACAGAAGGACCGTAGACCTGAATCAAATGACTAGTGAAGATTGAGTAATAGGGAAATTTTGGCTACGACACTATTGACAAATGAACAACAATGAAGCCGTAATCCTGGAGAAGGCACCTCATACCGATGTCGCAGTAAAAATAGAAAAACATAAACCCAGTGCTTGAGACATTGTGAAATGCTCGTTGTAATCGAAGCATTTCTGCGTTCCAATGAAAGGAAATGGACAGAGGTGTTCTTAAATAGTAATGGAAATAGGATGCAACGCGAGACGCGAGACTATACTAAGAAATTCGGCCAGCAGTCTCGCAACAGCAGACAGCTGTCTCGACGAGCATGCAGGTGCTAGCTAAAAAGTGTTAGGCATTGTGTAACGACAAGCTTTAGGCTCCAGTTTCAGGCAATGCTCAAGGCTGAAAGAATGGAGAACAATTTCACAGCGTGGTGCTAACACAGGCGTAGTCTTGATCTGCTGAGCACAAAGAAGTTCACACAAAGCACAAAGTTCACAGAGCACAAAGAAGTGGTGGAGGCGCTGGGTGGGATGAAAAAAACGCAGGATGAAAGAAACCAGGAAAATGTAGCATGAATATTTTGCGCGTGCTGCTTTTATTTTGCCTTCTTTTCTTTAGCACTAAACTTTACTAAACGGCTCAAAAGTATTCGGATATGAATGGACTAAATTACTAAGTGTTGCTGCAGGAAACATCATACATTAATTTAAATGGAGTTTCTCTGTCGCTATGATTGCGACTGATGTAATAAGGAACGTCTTGCAAGGCACTGCGTCGCGAACAACCAGCGGTACAGTCCAGGTACGGACCAGAGGCAGGGGTCAGTCCAGAGCACGCACGAGGGACGGAGCGTTCGGCGCTTGTCGTTGTTTTCGTCTTTAAGGGCCAGCCTCTTACAACTTCAACTTAAGGCCAGTCTTACACAAAATTTAATTCCGTTAAACCTAGAATTTCGTTTCATAATATAGAATATAAAACTTTATCATATTCGATTTTAGCCTGCTTGGAGAGGAAAAAATGTACTGGATTAGTTCTTTGAGATTTGTTGCCCATTTGGAGAATCTTTAGAAAATTTACAACAGCAATGTAGCAACCTGGCAACAATCATATATATGTATATAACCTACACATGGGAACAAGCTTAAAAACGCGGATTCAACAGTTCTTAATTTTGCCTCTTTCCTCCTCGTTTGCTTTGCTTGCTTCTGAATAGAGACGGTGCATGTAGTTTATTTGAAGCTTGTATACATTAGAACAAGTCTGTCTATTCAACCAGTAATAGAGTCGAGTTTTACACGCGAAGAGCGCTGGTTGTCCAAAGGCGTTTTCTTACGCTCACCAACACTATATTTGGGAAGGTCAGAGCTAGCAGCGTTCAACTTTTTTTGCGACTCTCTCTGAGCGGACTTGACATCGGTGGGTGGGATGTGTGGTTCTTGCACCTCTATATACTCTTTTTCAGGAGTTTTCGGTGCTATAGTTATAGCTACGACGTGTGCTCAAGTGTTTGAGACTGCACGTAAGTAATGCTGATTAATTTAGGGGTGTGCGAATAGAACTTTCACAAAACAGAATCAAATACGAATAGTGTAGCTTTTCTATCGAACACGAATAGTGCAGTTAAATAACATATCGAATACGAATCGAATAGTGAGAGAAACTAATGGAATATTAGTGTTATGGTCCGCTATTTGTGCGAATATTCGTAGAAAACGAATAATCGTGACAAATAGCCAACCTCTTGCGGTGGTGCTATATGTTATGTATATAAAGCTGTAGCAGACGGTATACTCAACACTGATCTCCACTGAGAACACCTAACATGAAATCAGTATATTAACTCTGTGACCGCCATCCCATACGCATCAGAAAATTACCTTTTGCTACTGATGGCGACCGCGAACAAACTAGCATCAAATCTCAGTTGATTGACACGAGTGTTTAAGCCATGCCTGTATAAACATACTGCAGAGCCGGTTCCAGAATACGTCAAAAAATTTTGTCCTCTCTTTACGAAAAGCTTTTCTGTAGTATTGCGAAGATGCATGTTGTGACGACAGAACAGGCTCTGTCATTACGACAGGGCACTGCACAACATACTACGAAAAATTCTGTTGTTATAACAAGCCTTTCTGTTGTCAGGTACCAAAATACTACAGAAAAATTTGTTGTGACAACAGAAAATTTTTTGTTGTGTTTTTCTATACGGATGGCCTGCAATACAAGGCATGAAATCAGGGTTTGCTAAACATCGTTAAATTCTGTCGCGTCGTTCAATCTTGAATGCCATTTGAATGAGCATTATGAAGGCCGCCGCTTCAATGTACCGCATCGTGCAGCTAGACCCTCCTTCCCGCGTAATCTTCCCGAATATCTGTTTTTTTTTTAAGAGCTTCTGAAAAAAAAAACTACAGTGCGCCCCAATTGAACTTCGTGCCAGTTATTCGAAAACTATTGAAGAGCTTGAGAACGATATTCGATTCGCTATTCTAAAACTGAGAATAATTGCGCACCCCTGCTTATCATAAACGATTTTGCCTCTGTGCTTTTCGCTGCTTACATATTTGCGTACACTCATTGGTCTTACCATCTTCTATTGACCGAGATGATAATTTTATTACTCCTCAATGACGTTTTGCCATGGAGACAAAAGTCCCGCAGGGATGCAGTGAATAATCATGATCGCGGACCTGACTAAGTGTCAGATGCTGTAGCTCCTCTTCAGTCTGAAGAAGTTGTAAGACAGAATGCAGATCTCATATGGCGCAGATATTAGGTATATGGTTTATCGGGGTTTAACGTCCTAAAGCGACTCAGACAATGAGGGACGCCGTAGTGAAGGGCTCCGGAAATTTTGACCGCCTGGGGTTCTTTTACGTGCACTGACATCGCACAGCACACGGGCCTCAAGAATTTCGCCTCGATCGAAATTCGACCTCCGCGGCCGGGATCGAACCCGCGTCTTTCGGGCCGGCAGCCGAGCGCCATAACCACTCAGCCACCGCGGCGGCCCAGGCGCAGATATTAGGAAACACCAATAAGCATTTCTGATGTCACAAGCTAGGCGAGAAAAAGCTGAAATAGACGTACTACTTTTTTTTGTCTCAATTTACAGATTACTCCATGGTTTTCAAGGGTGTAAGCTCAAGATCATCAGTTACAAGAGTTATGAGCGAGTGTAAATATACTCCACAGCACTTAAATGGCGCCTCACTACGGATAATTTCGCTCAAAGAAAGGATTTTAATGGAAGCATGCTTTTCAGAAGGAATAAAATATGCCTGCACAGCGGTACCTCGTCGTTTAATGCATCTGCGGAAATGCAGTGCGAATAGAGCGTTACTCTCGTTCTTTCGACGGACATGTTACACTTTGACATAAAATTTTTCCAGCGGGTGGTTCACATAGGCCATGGAGATTCATGTGGGCACACTCAAATTATGTTCAATGTTCGCACTTGAAGTTCTGTCTGCCCTTTAAACTTAATTTATAGCGTTCGCTCGAAATTAAGTTTTTTATTTTGTATTTGATTTTTCTTTACTCGCAAATCAAAAATTTGCGTGCAAGCCCGGCCAAGACTCCTTGACAGGATCATCTCGAATCGATTAGCACGAGCCTCTCTGACTGAGGACCTTTACTCTTGAAGGAACCGCTGATGGCGATTTTCACACTGGAAACCTAGCTTCGTGTGCATCACCGAGGCAGGAGGCCTTCGGGTGTCGTTTTTTTTTACCTTTTCTTTTTGTCATTGTTCAGGAGTCTAGAGAAATTTGCTGGGAGACTCCAAAGCATTAACCGTATCAGGTTTCACAGCCAGTCAAAAGTGAAACGTCGGTCAGGAGTGACCCTGCGCCGTAAAACAGGCGTTTTCACGCACTAATCTAAAATAGACATCATATTTTGGAATTTATAAGCACTACAACAATAATAAATCTATTGTTAACGCTTATGTCGTGCCTGCTGCATTGAAAATGTACAGCACGAACACTGGAAAGAAACTATGCATTTACCTAAAATCCTTCCTCTAATTGTAGCAAACCTACCTGCCATACTCTCTGCGCCAAATAAGTCAAAAGTTCGCGAAAAGTAAATAGGCTTAAGATCGAGATCGGAAAGAAAGTACGGGCCGAACGGAGAAATCTGAAATGATTTGAGTATTTCTACTCACGTTCCGTACAGTAGTGCTTCTATTTTCGCCTTTCTCGTCGCGGGAGGCAGCAAGAGCAGTAAAGGCGAAGTCGTTCGAACGGTTTAAGAATTAAGGAATGCGAAGAACAATAAAGTCGATCGATTATCGGGGGCAGGAATACAAGCAAAGCAGCGGGACTGCAAATTTCGTCGTGCGTAGTTGTCGCTTTAGTGCGTACCGCTTCTCGCGCAAGAACACCCATAAAAAAAATGTCACCTAAGCCGAAGCTACAGGTTAAGACAAAAAGAGAAGTGTTCGGCAAAAGAAATAGTCTCTTAGCCGGGGGCTGAAGAGGAAGAAAAGTAAAATGAAGAGAGGATTAATGAAACTCGTCGAGAGAATGCAGAAAAGGCTGAGCTCAATCTGAATATTGAAAAGAGTCTTTTGTTCTTTTCTCCAAGGTACGCTGCTGACAAATAATTTTCTAATCCGAAAACAGAAGGTCCTTCAACAGCAATCAAATGGAGAGGCAATTGTTCGAGGCACTTTAGGCTTCCTTTGAGCGCCCAGCGCCGACAGGTCGGATTCCATGCCGCACCTGCGCTCGATTTTGTTTTTGTCGACGAGCTCACACAGCAACTTTAACCTAACGAGAATAAGAAATAGGCCAGAGAATTTGTCGTGCCTAACAGTTTTTCAGAAAGTTATGGAAGTAAAGAGACTTTCTCTGCCATTAGGCACGTGTGCAAAAAAACAAAACAAAAAGGAAGAAATATGCTAGGAAATAGCCACGCGCCATGACATATCTTGGCCGAGGAAAACGCGTAGGTGGTGCAGCATGGAAACCTGCAATGATGCATTCGTTGCGACCGCTGTTTGGTGAACCCGAGGGAAGCCTTAGTTGTATGAAAAAAAAAAAACGGCGGGCCTGTCTATTTCGATGCCCACTTTTCCTTTTCCACGTTAATATGCGACGTCCAAAATACCACAGTTAGTGTTCACAAAGTCGTTGTCACGTGTGTTGATTTGCAATCTGCCTGCACCCTAGAGCCGGTCTTGTCTACTGTGACGGGAAAGATAACGGAGTGAACTTACGAACAGCTTTATCATGACAGTCGTGTGAAAAGAGTGGGAGAGAAAGTCGAAAAGAAAAATCAGGTTAAGTTATAGAGACTCAACTAAGTTCAACTGGCTGCTTTGCTTAAATGCCCAAACATCTAGCACGAAAAGGGAGCTTAATGCGGACAGCACGTGCGCACAGCAGCCTTCGCCTGGAGGCTGTGAACGGTCTCTCAAGCCCGTCTACGGTGCAGACTGTAGCAGCAGCCTCCGCAGCGAGGCAGCAAGGTCAGCTGATGTACCGTAGTGATGGGCGAAGGTGTGGTCTGAAGTCTTTCACTTCCGACATTAGTGCAGGCGGTTTAAGCTACACGCAGCCATTAGGTTCTCAAATTCAATTGAAAGATATATTAAGTGCAGCTGAATACGCATACTCGTTGCAATACGCTCAGCAGGCTGAACTCAGGCATATGTGTCAAGGCATTTGCCCATGCCCACTAGCTAAGTGCAGCTTCGGGTACTGATAGTCATGTCCATGCTTTAGAGATAGTCGGTGCAACAAATTGCTCCTCGTGCTGCGGCAAGCCTGCTCACAATGGCCACTTCCGGAATAAAGTCATCTCCAAGGATGGTTCATTTATCAAAGTTTCTTCAGTGCCTTTTCGATTCAGGTTCACTTGTTCTTCAACGACGACGACTTCGGGATCATCTGCAAGCCGTAGCGTAGTCTGGTCTCCCGTCTCTTATAACAGCTGGCACCGGCGAGTGACTTGAGCACGATACTGGTGAGCGCATCTCGCGCGATGGTTGACGTCGGTGCGTTGTAACGACGCCGCTTTGCCGAAAGGCACGTCGTCCACGAGGTAAATAACACTTACTCGAACTCAGCCTCAGCTCGACGAGACCCGCTTTCGGTGAAAGAACGCGACGGGGGCCACGCGAGATTGCAGTCGTTGCGGCCCCTCTTCTCTTGTCGCTCTTTTTGCCTGGCTGCGCGTTATTTCATCTACGCAGCAAATTACAGAGCGAGGCACCACGTGTTGTTTCAGGCACTTACTGGAGGCGGTTTCATCCCATGCCACTCCGTCTCTCTTTCGCTACGCTTTAAAAACCAGCAAAGATGGATAACCGGGGGAGGAGGAAAGCGAAGGAGAAAAGAGTCCTGCCCCGGTGGAGTCCCCGTGGCTGCTCGGTGAGACTGGGTTTCGCGGGAAACGAGCGTCGACCGCTGAGCCCGAGGAGCTATTTGGCTCAGCCTTGAAATATGGCTCGGATTAAAGCGTATATCTGCGCGCTGGTATGCCACTCCCCCCCATCTGGTCTTCTTGATTCAAGCCGGTAATTCTTGCGCTTTTTCTTCGTCTTCCAGCAAGCGGATATAGAAGGAGGGAGGGCAAAGAGAAAGAAAGTTCAGCAAAGCACGAGCACCCTTTCTTCATTCTCCCTCCCTCTCAAAATTTTCATTTTTTTTCTTGTTCTTCTCTTACTGGCGAATTGTAATGGGCTCCAAATCTCACAGAGCTCTTGAGGCTCGCCGCTACACACTGAGGGGAAGCAGAAATAGCGAAGGAACGTTGGCGAAACAAAAAAATAAATGAAATTCACGTATGTCAGCTTTTTTTTCCCTGTAATTTAGCCTCAAAATTTTATGAACCGTCATCTTTCTTTTGATTTGCACGCGGGAGCACACAGTGGAGCCATTTTTCCCCCAGCTCTCTCGGCCACTAGCGCGCAGTAGCCCGTTTTCTCAGGCCTGGTTTTCCCAGCAGCATTTCGAAGGCGCATTTGGCCTCTCCTTCTGACGTTATCCGGAGAAAAAAAAAGAGAGAGAGAGAGCGATGAACAAGAAGGCGGAGGAAAGAAAAGGTGAAGGGAAAACCGGCGGCCTAAGCTCCAATTTGAGCGAAGGTGCGCGGCCTGCAACGTCGGTCGGGTGGCGACGGCTTTCGGCCAAAACTTATATGGCGAGCGGGGAGCACTGTACGGCTGCTGCGCCGCGTTTTGAAACTTGGCCCCTCGCGTGAAACCGCACTCTTCGTCAGACCGATTCTCCTGTTACGGCTGGTTGCGTACTTAGCGTTTCTGCGGCAACCGCCTCTGAAAGAACGCCCTGTGTATTCTCTCTGTTGTCTCTTTGTTGTACTTCGTAATCTTATTCTCTCCACCACGTTCTTTTGCTCCGCAACAAACTTGCAGCAGATGACTCGAAATAAAATAATAAAAAACAAACACACACACACGGCCAGAGCTAGCGCAACAAAAGGTAATCGAATCTACACAGAGATCGCGGGATCTTATTTCAACTCTGGACAGAGTTTGCGCAGGACGTTTACTCGACCGTTCCACTAGTCATCTTTGTATTTTTACTTCATGTCTTTGTCGGCAGCCGTCGTGTAAGAAGGGTGGACCACTGTCGAAAGGTCTAGTTCCAGCGCGACTCGAAACTCTGTGAAGAAACGCAATGCGCTGCTCTTGGTCGGGCAGCGCCCGGGCTCCCGTTAGCGGGAGCAACAGGAAGAGGGGAACAGAGCTGCGAGCTCCTGGGGGCTGTCGCATGGTGTAAGCCCCGTGCAGCATTTGTGATTGCGTACATGTTGTGTGGTGAGCAACGAGAGAAACTGTGTCTCGTCGGAATCAAGAAAAGGTGCCTGTGGTTAGGTCAAGCTGTTCCTAACTGAAGGCCGAGGGAACGCTACAAAAGAGGACAGGAAGATGGAAGGTTACGGGAGCTACACGCAAACAATGGTGGTATCTCGTTCCGGTAATGCACGACAGGAGACCAAATCTTGTTTACTTTTTCTTGTTGCTCTCGGATCAATAGAAATCAAATAGCGGGAATGGAAACATTTCGGCAGTTATCTTACTGGTCGGGGAGGCGAATTAGAGAGAAACAAAGAACTGTGACGCTGCGATTGAAGTATGGTGAGAAAACCGACGTTTCGCCTCCAACCCGCCATATAGTTCAGCGTTGACTGGGTGGAAGCAAGATACACAGCCAACTTTGATGAAGGTGTCGAGTTTTTATTTATTTATTTATTTATTTATTTATTTATTTATTTATTTATTTATTTATTTATTTATTTATTTATTTATTTATTTATTTATTTATTTATTTATTTATTCAATACTGCAGGCCTTTACGGCCCAAGCAGGAGGGGCATACACTTGGCATCAGCGTATAGAACGAAGATAGCAAATAATAATTTCAAAACACTTGTTCTATGGGCAATAGAACATGAGCAAAACAAGGACTAAACGAAATGCAAACCGAGCTCTTCATTTGGGAAAGTCAAACAGAAACAAACAGAAGTAAGCCAATGAATGAAATATGCAAAAATGAAATGTCAAACTTGCAGCAAGGCAAAAACACGATCAGTTTGGGCAACCAAAAAGCAGACAAGAAAAATATTCAAGAGCAATTCAAGGTTTCAATTGAATCAACGCTGGTTAGAAGAGGCAGAGGTAAGTTGTTCCAATCTGTTATCCAAAACGTTGGTCCTCTCATGAACCTTTGTTCTGAGTGTCGCAGTTCTTTCTCTATAATCAAATAGACTAAACAATTAGGGTAGATAGTACGAGATGATAGGTCTACAATCCTGTACCGTTGATATTTGAAAGAGATCGTGCAGCGCTGTAGAGATCTTAGGCACGTTTGCTCTGAAGTGGCAGCCGAGGGCTCTTTCCCTTGACGCCTGAGTATGCGCTTTATTCACCTTACATTGATATTGTCGCCGACAAACGTAGGGCGGCACGAAAAGGGGCTTTTTTAATCCGAAGGCCAGAAACCCAGCAGCACGCGTTCGAACGGGAACGTCCTCTTCTTCGCTCCCACACGAGCCCAGTAATGCCGCTCGGCCGCATGGCGGCGCTCGCAGAATGTGAGCAGTGTGGCAATATATCATGCAGCAGTTTAAAAGCTGAGCCCTTGTCTGACAGTGGTGTAGAAAAATCGCGGCACAAAGAAGATGAAGACATACTGAAGAACAGGACAGGTGTTGCACTTGCAACTGTCGAGAATTGAAATGTGAACCGATGTTTCAGTAAAGGATAGTTTCTAGAGCCTGCAAAAAGACAAGCTTGAACGAGAAATCATTGAAACTTTCTATATTAAAAAAGGCTGGTAACGTTGCGTCAGTATTCCGTCACTGTTGCTGCCCGGAAATTAAACAAAATTTTTTGGAGAACTGCGGTTAGGTTGTACGTCACGAACACAATGTATTTAAGCGCCGAGGCTTTTCAATAAAAAAACAGTTACAAAGCAGTACCTCTTCGCTATTTGATTATTCGATGTGTTTGGTTTTATGGGGTTTAACGTACCAAAGCGACTAAGGCTATGACGGACGCCGTAGTGGAGGGCTCCGTATAATTTCGACCACCTGTGGTTCTTTAATGTGATCCAGCATCGCACACTACATGGTCCTACAGCATTTCGCCTCCATCGAAACGCGACCGCCGCGGTCGGGATCGAACCCGCGTCTTTCGGGTTAGCGGCCGAGCACCATAACCACTGTGCTACCGCGGCGACCCTTAGATATGTATTCATTTTCACTGTGCTGCAATATTTCTGCATACTGTTCGGAAACAACTAGCCCGAATCACTGTGTTATTGTTCGAAGACGATAACTTCTGCTGTGCTGCTTCCACTGTTCAGTGATGGCAAGTTTCGGGAAATTCCCACGAGGCAAGGTGGGCGGAATTCCCGTGAGCAACTCGGCACACGTTGAGAGCTTGTCTCGGGCGTCTTAAGTGGTCGGCGAGCTAAATGCGTGGCCTGTTCACTACTTCGGGGCAATCTAAACACGTGCTCTAGTTGCCTAACGGATCGGCACAGGTTTCACAAAATAGGCACGAGATGGCGCAAGCGCTGTCGAGGCCCTTAGAGTGTCCTTATCACATGGCGACCGTTATGCAAAGTTTTTCTGTACGCAAGGAACCACTCTACCTCTAGCAAAGAGTGTTCTATCAGCGATTGCAACTCCTGCCAAAGGGAAGCAGTTTGCAAGAAATACATGAATATAGCAACTTGGGGCACGAAAGAAAAAATGACTTTGCGCAAGACTTACACGGAACCCTGTGCGTGTGTTATCAAATTAAACCAATGTTCGTACTTCCAGTTCCTGCGCGTTGCTACCAGTTTGCACTGTCATGTTTATGCTGAAGAAACGTGTACGTGAGCGTACGTCTTTGTGTGCGCGCACAGCACACAATTACCCAGGCGGGCTTTCTACTGTTTAGCCTTGTACATTCGTGGGACTCCGTTCGGAAAGCGTTCTCGCTTTTCTTCTTTTTCGAGCTGCGAACAGAATGTTTCAGGACTATTTATGATCGTGAAAGGCTTCTTCATTAGTTACTTCGCGCTGTTTTAATTAGGGCAGGAGTAAATTTAAAACCGATGTCGTCTTTTTACTCAGAAACAAGCTTGCCATTAAAGATGCCCAACTCATCACATAAATTACCGCCACTGTTGTGAGTTAGACTGTCGTCTTTTTTGTTGTTTTAATCGCGGTAATGCTTTTTTTTTGTAAAAAGTACGACTTACTTCACTTAGTTCACTACATGAGACATGTTATGCAACGCGAAAGCAACTCTTTTTTTTCCTTTTTACGTGCAAAAATGGGTTATGTGCGCACTACTTCATCGCGCACGCGGCCTCAGTTCATCACATCCTTTCTTCATTCGACGACAGTTTCTCTTTATTTGCTCATAGTTTGACTGCGTTTCTGTGAACTCAGAAACTAGCTTCCGAACTTCATAACCTTTCTGCACAGCGCTTCTTAACGCGCACTGCGCTCCAGGAAAGCGATTATTCGAGCTGACAAAAACTGAAACTGAGCATTTAGCAATTAAATGTGATGCAACATACTGCCGGAACAGGAGGCCAAGCAGCGCAGGAAATTTGTTTCACGACTTGTTAAATCTGTGAAACTAACTGTGAATTAAGCGTTAGCTGATTTGGTCGCCACTCCTGAAGTGTCTTGGGTTAGAAGCGATTCTGTTAAGTAAGATTAGGTCAAAAGATGTAATTGTAAAGTAGCGTGTTGCAAAAAAAAAAAAACTAGGTGGCTCTATTGCTGCAAAGTGAATGCCTGAAAGTTAAGAAAACGCTTGTTTAACAGTGACCACAGCGCTTCTTAACGCGCGCTGCGCTCCAGTAAAGTGATTATTCGAGCTGACAAAAACTGAAACTGAGCATTTAGCAATTAAATGTGATGCAACATACTGCCGGAACAGGAGGCCAAGCAGCGCAGGAAATTTGGTTCACGGCTTATTAAATGTGTGCAACTAACTGTGAATTATGCGTTAGCTGATTTGGTCGCCACTCCTGAAGTGTCTTGGGTTAGAAGCGATTTTGTTAAGTAAGATTAGGTCAAAAGATGTAATTGTAAAGTAGCGTGTTGCAAAAACAAACAAAAAAACTAGGTGGCTCTATTGCTGCAAAGTGAATGCCTGAAAGTTAAGAAAACGCTTGTTTAACAGTGACCACAGCGCTTCTTAACGCGCACTGCGCTCCACTAAAGTGATTATTCGAGCTGTCAAAAACTGAAACTGAGCATTTAGCAATTAAATGTGATGCAACATACTGCCGGAACAGGAGGCCAAGCAGCGCAGGAAATTTGGTTCACGGCTTATTAAATGTGTGCAACTAACTGTGAATTAAGCGTTAGCTGATTTGGTCGCCACACCTAAAGTGCCCTGGGTTAGAAGCGATTTTGTTAAGTAAGATTAGGTCAAAAGATGTAACAGTAAAGTAGCGTGTTGAAAAAAACAAACAAACTTGGTGGCTCTATTGTTGCAAAGTGAATACCTGAAAGTTAAGAAAGCGCTTGTTTAGCAGTGACCACTTGCTCTGAAAAGTGTTCATTCGTCTTTTATGTTCGTCTGATTAGCTATCGTTTTTGGCAGTGGATCAATAAAACTAGCTAAGCCTTTCGTGCACTTTAATAAGGTTTACTAAAGTTAGCACAGATTGCACGCCTTTGCGCAGATTGTTGCACGTCAAGTAAATAATGGGAGCAAACTGACGTGGCTAATAAGAGGTAATCACACCAAACAATAAAAATTATCAGCCACATGACACGGCTTATAAAGGTTAAAATATTTACTAGACGATTCGCACCGAAGTAGTTGCAATCTGATTTGATTAAAAATTAGTTAAAAGTGTACATTTTAGGGTCACGAGTGCCTTTTATTACTATTATTGTAAGTAAAATTTAATATTTCTTGCTTGAGAAGGAATGGAACAGAGCGAAATATGCAGCTTTTATAACCTGATTACTTGAGCAAGCATGCCAGACTGCGTTAGATGCAAAAAGCACCGCGACTATTTACCATACAATGTTTCATTAAGTTACACTGACACGTGTGTATCACCTTTACTAAACTTGCTCTTCTACGCCAATCACCGCGCGTGCTATATTGGCTGGCTAGAATGCACGCCTTATCATTGGCCCGCATGTGGTCGAGTGTCGTTGTTGCTTCTAGCAAGCACGGTACTTTGTTCATGATGTCACAAAGCTTTTGGTCACTAGCACCGACAACAACTCAGCATACCCCATCTGACATCCCTCATACAGTTTATTTGTGTAGAAAAAAAAAAAAACCCCATCGACAAAATTTCCTCCATCTTTGTTTTTGCACAAAACGAATTAGTACGCATTGCCGCGGTGAGTTTGTTACTGTTTACTGAATTCTTAAATAGCTTACCCGCCTCAAGAAGAATCGGAACGAGGGGAAGTTAAAGACTCGATTTTCCTGTGAAGCGCCCTTGAAGTCGAGTGTAAATACTTAAGGGCGGTTGCCGCTTCTTCTCTCCGTAGCCTCCTTTTGTTGGGATGCTAAAGCCGTGTCAGACGCAACGCCCACACAAAAAAGAATTAAAGCGAGAAGTGGCTGCTAAAGTTAGGAGTTCAAGCTGGAGCGCTCGGAGGCATTCGTGAGTGAAAGTTGCCTCCATCAGTGTGGCCCCAGTCAGATGTAGAGGCCGGGGACAATCAGGGGCTGCCGTGGTGCTAAACAGCAACAAAAAAAGAGGCTCAAAATAAAAAGCGAGCAGTAAGCCCAGTGACAGTGCGACGCACAGGGAGGCCTCGCAAGCTCGCTCAGGAATCGGTGGAAGGACCTCGTTTTGGTTTTAGAGACTTTCCGCGCAGGAGCATTCGAAGTCGGCTTGAAGAGACGGCCACCGTGGCGTGGCGGCCTAATTGCTTAATTAGGCGGCGACGAGCGGCGGCGGCCACTTGTGCTTTTAGACGCTGCTGCCAGATGTTCCTTCTCTGCCTCGTACTGCTCGGTTCCCGGTGCTTCCGATGTGCGCGGGCGCGCTTCCTTGAACGAATCAGCCACGTGACGCTCGTTAAGTGGACCGCCAAAAGCTTCAACCTGACTCTCACCGGAGCTCGCGTGCACAAAAGCCTTCCGCTTTCTGCTGTGCTATCCTGCAGCACTTTCTGTAGTGAACTGGCCTTAGAGCGATAGGCTGTTTATCGCAAGCGAAAACTCCTTTTCTGGAGTAGCTGCTCTTGAGAATACTCCTTTTGTGGAGTGGTTACTCTCTCAAAAATATTCCTTTCGCGGAGTAATCGTCCTCGAGAAAACTCTTTTTGTTGATTCGGCGCTCTCGAGAATACTCTTTTGTGGCAAAGTAGTACCAGATGGGATTGGGAGTAGGTACTCATGTAAAACCCTATTATGGGCTAGTTGGTACATGAGATTTACAAAAGAAAACGACAGACGAAGACAAATGGGGCACAGAGAACGACAGGACCGGTGCCACTCGGACTTCAGCATTTTACAGCCGTGCTTGACATGGCCCCAGGATGGCTCCAAACCACCAAAGAGACACTGAATGAACTTCCAAAGGAACCAGCTTCCGTTTCAAGCAGTAGGAAACGACTCGGAACTGGCAGTACGGAGTCCAACTAGCCCATACAAGTCCCATACAAGTCCCCTGTTCGTTGTCTCCTTGTCTCTTTTCTCTGTGTGATTTTATTTGCGCCAAGGTGGATTTTTTTTTCAAGCTTCCAAAAATGCTAAACCAAGTAGCCCAGCAACATGCCTTACTGACCCATACACCTAGCTCCTGCAAATCCCATCTAGCCCACACAAGAGTTCTGCTTGAAAACATTTCTTCTACAAAGGGCCCTTTACTTTTTCGAAGCTTCCGCACTGAACCTGCCGTTGTCTGTGCCAACCTCATCGCCGTCTCTACTTGCCAATCCCGAGTCGTTTCCTACTGCTTGAAAAGGCAACTGGTTCCTTTGGAAGTTCTGTGTCTCTTTGGTGTCTTGGAGCCATCCTGGGGCCACGTCAGGTGCGTCTGCAAAATACTGAAGTCAGGAGTAGGCACATTTGCGAATGCGGAAGATGATGGGTGGTACCACTTCTTTGCCGCAGGAAGAGTACACGATCGTTGAATACCATTTTTTGTAGCGATATCTACGCTACGCCAGCCACTTGCGAGGTCAGCGTGGCTACGCGCTGAGCGGTGGCACCACCGCTCCGCCAGCTGTGCGCATGCGCGGAATGACGTCATAGTCCGCAGCTGGTGTGCACGACGCGCACCTACATTACGCTAGCATTTCAAGCCTTCAGCGTGGCGGCGCCGTGGCCACCGTGGCAGCTGCCGGAGGCGCGGCGCGCCGGCGAAACCGAGTGGGGGTGGAGTGGAGAGGGAGGAGAGAGTGTATCCACGTCCAGGGACGAAGATGAAGAAGGAACGCCCAGCGAAACGCAGTGGCGAAAGACTGACTTTGCAATTCGACTGAGCGAATTCCACTCGGCCAGATGTAGGTATCGCGTCCCTGCAGGCTTAACCAGAGCTAAACCACCGCAATTTTCTGCTTTCACTTTGCATATGTGCATCACTGAACGCCAAGGAAATACTTGCGCTCTTCAGTTTCTTGCAGCGAATCTTGCAGCTGCGTGGCTTGATTCCAGCCTGCCCTACACACCTTCCCTTAGCGAGCTGTTTCAGAAGCTGTTTGTCGGAGCCACTCCGTTCCTTCTTGATTTGGCGAGGGTGCCTTTACTAAAAGGGGCAGATTGCTTCCATTCCATAGGCAAGCGGATCGTATCTATGCAAACCAGCTTGATACTTATATTTTACCGCTGACCGAAGGGTGCTTAGCGGCTCAGCACAAAAGCTTCAGGTTTCACCTTGCCAGCACACTGCGATCAGAAACGTAGAGCAGCTCACCTTTTCTGCAATAGCAGAAACATGGAGCCGTGCTAGCAGGGTTGTCCCGCCCTTTAGGGGAAGAATGAGGTTGCTTGTGATGCGCCCGGAAGAGGTCAGTCGCAGGAAGCACTCATAACTTTCAGATACATTTTGTTTGTTCATTTTTGTTGTGAGTGTTTCCATCTCTATTCGCTTGTTGGCGCTGGGGTCTTTTGAAGAACCGAATGCGCAGCTTTTTGGAAATGACTAAACCTTCCTTAAAACGGACCACAGAGATACCCTTAGCGTAACAAATCGTTCCTCAGCGCCTCGCCTCTCCCGCAGACCACGCGGACCCAAGGCGCATGGCGGACGCCCGGCTGCTGCAGCGGCGACGACAGCAGCGACGCGTCTGTGTTTGCACAGCGTTCATCCGGCACGTGGCGACGCATCCTCGGGTTTCCAACTCCGGTTGGCCGCACGCAAACACACGGCGGCGGCGCGGCGCGGCGAGAGCTATCGCGGGAGCGCGAGCCCGCGCGCGCGATGACAGGGAGAGAGGGGTCTGCGGGGAAATGGGGAGCGGACGAAAGGGAAGGGAGGTGGAAGAAGGGTCGCGGAAAGGCGAGACGGGCCGCGCGCGCGAGGGCCGTTGGAGATCATTACGTTGGCCCGGAACACGGAAACGCTTCGCGCTCGTTGCCACGGTGGTCGAGAAGACTCCGCCTTGGGACAATATTGACACAACTCCGTCAACCCAACTTGCGCGGCGAGACCGGCCAGCACCTTGTATCGCGCACCGACCCCTCCTCACCCTTTACCTTCCATGCTGCCCAAGCAGCCTATTTTTTCTCTTTTTTTCCTTTGATTCTCCGTTCCCTTCTTTCTTGCTCCGTATACGCAAACGCAAGGGAGACCGGCATATTTATCAGCGGTGTTCGCTCTCTCCCCCTCGTCCTTTATTTCCTCTACCTTCCTGCTTGTCTCCGTCGCTCGGCCGCTAACGGACGCCGCGGTGTAGGCTTGCACTCGTGAGAAATGAACACATGCAATCGAGCGAGAGGTATAGGCTAGGCTGTGACCAGCCCATAGCGCGCGAGGGCGGTTTTCACTTCTTGTTTTATAAGTTTCAACGAAATGAACGTGCGTACTTAAGATACGTGTCGCGAGGGAGGATGAAACGAGGTCTTCTGAGATTATTCAGTCGGAAAAGTGGCGCGTCTTCGGGTAATTTGCCGGGAAATTGCGCGTTCGACCAGCCCTAAACTAATTAACACGTGTCGACAGCCGTGGTCATCGGTAAACATGTCGCGACGGCCCGACTTAAGGCGCTCGCTGGGCGGAGCTTTCAGAGGAGGACTATAATTTGCCGTGGTTCTAGAGAAACGTAGTACTCAATTAGGCGTACTCAATGTTTTGTTTCTCGATGAAGAAGGTGTGTTCTCATTTCCGAAGATTTTGTCACCAGTTTAACTGCAGACTGATTAGCTTTCACCCATTAGTAAACTCAGTGGTGCAGCATCTGGTAAACCTGCAAGCGATTCCAATTATGACAAAGAGTAAGCTCCGGAGCTATGCCGTAGCAAACTTTTCATGAGGAGACATCACACTCTTTAATGTAGGGTTTATGACACCAGACGTATGCATCGGTATGTTTACCATAAACTCGGGAAGCTGTAGAATACCGTCTTAAAGACAGTTTTCGATCACCCAAAACTGTAGTGTAGTTTACATGTGTATAACAAATATTTCTTGAGAAAACAGTCGTACCGGAATATCTTGCAGCATGGAGCTGGTTTTCATCAAGGTTTGCGCGTGGCAATGCCGCTGCAGCGCAGTTTGCCGTTTCAAACAATAGCAATGGGTAAGTTGTCGAGTGAAAAAAAAAAAAACCGACGTTATCGAGTTGTGCAATTTTTTTTGTGAGCGTGGTACTTCTTCAGATCTTTAAAGTAACTGCGATGGTGCTAAGGCATCAGATGTACAAGCCGTTGCTTGGAACACAACGAGCTCTGATTTGAATGTTGTTTTTGTTGTCGTGGTGTGCATAGCAAGGCGATCTTAGTCTACGTTGATGTCAACTGCGCTTTAGATGAAGCATTATAAAGCTTTGCTCAGTTACCATTTTTAGAAAAAAAAAACGGAACAAACACGCAAAGTGAAACTCTTGCGTCGTGCCATTGTACTGGCACATTACAATCTCTTTAGACTCACAATAGAAATTGATTATTGATTAATGTTCAAATAAATGTATATAAGGATGGCACCTTTTCGGCGACTTGACTTGGATACGTGCGAATTCATGTCTTGACATCTGTTTGTCCCGCCTGTAGTGGATGATAACGACGGCGCTCAGCAAAGTGAGATAGTAATGGTGGTGCTTGTCCTTCACTAGCACTGCAACCTCCGATAGATTATCCGAGATCAGAGAAGAACAAATGCACTTTGTATAAGGGGAGTCTTTTTTGAAAGACAATGTCTGTAAAGACTGTTTCGCTTTCTCATGCAAAGCATGAACATTGCAGCATATTACAAGCACCGGAATACCACCAAAGGAAGCCCTGAATGTCAAGCCATTAATATGGAGAGGATGATTATTCGCCTGGCTCGATAAAGGTCCCGAAGCAGTACGAAAAAAAAAAGCTGTGGCTCAACCCGGCTGAGCCTACTAAGACGAGGGAAAGCTCTTTTAAAAGCACACGTCACACGCTTTTATATAGCGAACGGCGCGTCACGCGATTTCCGGCAGTTGCGAGAGTGCCGTCGGCTCCGCATACGCAGCTGTGGCGAGGCGCAGCGCGTCACGTGATTCGATAGTTGCGAGGCGTGGCGAGTCACGTGTTATGACGACAGAGACAAGCCTCCGCTTCTCCTGGTTTGAAGGTCAAATTTCATAGCCACATAACCTTCAGCTTTGTACGGGTGTGGTAGAGAAACAGTTTTGTCCTCTAAGTAAGAAGCGGCCACAATAGGCCTCAGCAGGATTATTTGGAAGGAACAAGCCGCGCTAGTTTATGTGGTAGACGCATTTAAAAAAAAATCTGCGAGATATTCAGCCGTTTTACGCGGCTCGCTTATGAGTGAGACAGAGAGGAGGTAATAATTGAACGAGAATTTGGACAACTTGCACTGAACATGACGCTGTAGAAGCCGCCACCCGCCACCGCTGTTGCATCGTTAGATTGTTAAATAGAAAAGAAAAAGCACTAACCCAACCAAGTTTGTTGGAAGCGAACAAAGGCGCAGCCAGAGCTTGCTGAATAACATTCAAGACTCCAGCCTATCGTCCAAGTTGGGGGCGCTGCTCGCGTCTCTAATGCGGGCGTGCTAAAGAACACGTCGCCGGGATTCTAATCCGAGGGAGAGCAGCGAAGCCTGGCTCTTTCCCTTACGGCAGTTCCGAGATCCTCAGAACGGCGGTGGGCCGCGGTGTTGAGTGCTGAAGGGAAGGGAAGGGAAGGGAAGGGAAGGAAAGGGAAGGGAAGGCTAAGCGAGAAACGGAGAATGCCGGGTAGGGAGCGAGGGAAACTCATCGGGGACCCGAGCAGCGCGTTCCCCTTTAAAACGTTTCAATCCTTAAACAGCGCTCTCCGGTCTCGTTGCGTTGGGGCCCTGATCCCCAGAATCGACACTCCAAGCACGCGCTGCCATCTCCGCATGGCGCCCGGGAAAAACAGCCGACCTTCCACGGCCTCTGGGCCAATTGGGAGCGCTGCGCTCGAGACGCTCAGATGGCCCCCGCGACGACGTACACTGTTTTAGTTCTTTCCCTAAATGTCTGCCCTTCATAGACGAAGAGCTTTTTTTTCCTTCTGGTCTGTTAAATGAAACGAAGAGCCAAGGCCAAATATCAGACCAGGGACGTGGCGAAGAGGTCACCCGACCACTGGCGCCGGCGTCAGTGTAGTGAGGGTTACGACCCTCTTTTGGCAATGTGCTTGAAGAGCATACGGCACGCGGCTTGGAAGCGGTTACGTAACGGCTCGTTTCTCAAGAAGTGAGGACGCAC
Organism: Amblyomma americanum; assembly: GCF_052857255.1. Taxonomy (NCBI): domain Eukaryota; kingdom Metazoa; phylum Arthropoda; class Arachnida; order Ixodida; family Ixodidae; genus Amblyomma; species Amblyomma americanum. Next base: position 211,451,009 of record NC_135499.1, read on the forward strand.
TGGACAGAGCGAGAGCGGACGCTTCGAAGGAGAATGTGGCTGTTGGAAGGCGCATCAGTACTGAAGCAGGGTTCGCGCAGCCTCGCGCCCTACGCGGTTGATTGCGCCCTCAGCTCTCAGACGACTGGAGGCGGCGAACGTGACATTGGAAGGGTCTTAGCAAACAGGTCCGTAAACTCTGGTGGGCCAATAAGATGCAGGCTTTTTAGTGACAACGCTTTCACCCATATATCTGCTTTCTTCACGCCATTTTAAGACGAGAAACCCTGCTACACTGCCGTACAAAGACCACAGTTTTAGACGGATTAAGAGTTTGAAGGTGTCTACAGAAATAATTTATATGAATCGGAATCCAGCGATTTGTTAACCAGATCGTTCGCATCATTTATTTTAATTTGCTGGTTATAAAAATTATTAGATGTAAGATTACCGGCATGGAGAATTAATCAGCGAGAGCTGATTGGCGTTAGCGGCCGAAAGGTGTGGTGTGGCAGGCCCATTTTGACGTTTCACCGGCGACTGCCCGGTTGGGCATCTGAACGCCCGTTTTGACGCCTATACGCTAACGTGCATACTCGGTTTTCTTCCGCTGGCGATTTTCGGTTCGATCGCGTTACCGGCGCACTTGACGGACTGCTTGCATGAGGGAAATAGTCTAGTTCTGTGTTTTCTCGTTTGCAGTAAGCACTCCGTTGTTTTTTGAGGAAAGGAAGGGCGAATAAATGGCTCACTGGGTCAGTGGACACGTCAATCGCGGAGTGAAGTGGCGGTGCTGTCCACCTAAAAATTGAGGCAGTTATGCGCCTTTCGTTTTCTCAAAACCAACGTACGGTTTAGACCACTGGCTTCGAGGAAAGAAAAGGTGCATAACAGTCTCCCTGGGTCAGTGGACACCTCAGTTGCGCTTTGAGATACGTGGCTGTGGTGTCCATCGAACATTGGTTCTATATTTCACGACTCGGTATGAGTCAATGACGGACGAGAAATGTGCTCATGACAACCGCAAGCTTAGCAAGCCCTTTCATTAAATTGCTCATCACAGTGTTCCTGCTGAACGTTCCTTTGAAAGGGAAGCTGAAATACTTTTTGATAATTCGAAGTGATTAAGCAATTCCAGTGCATGAAGCTACGGGTTTCGTGGTGGCTCGTGGTGGTTATATGGCGCTCGGCTGATGACCCGAAAGACGGGGATTCGAACCCGGCCGCGGCGGTCGAATTTTGATGGAGGCGAAATTTTATACAAAGGGAGGCCCGTACGTGTACTGTGCGATGTCAGTGCACGTTAAAGAACCCCAGGTGGTCGAAATTTCCGGAGACCTTCACTACGGCGTCCCTCATAGCCTGAGTCGCCTTGGGACGTTACACACCTATAAACCAAACCAAGCCAAACAAAACCGAAGCTTCTAGGTAAAGCATGCGAAGTAGTTTTGCGTTTGCATTTAAAACAGTGGTGTGAGCGCCAATTAAAACCGTGACGATGTTCAGGCTTCTCATCACTTGTTTGGAGGAGTGGGGCAAATCAGTGATGACGTCATTGTTGCTGAAATTTCAGATGTCCACTTTCTTCGTCCACAGTCTTGCGTGCGTCGTCCGGTGCCGGCAAACAATGCTTCGTGGGCTTCACCTTCGGTGACATTGGTCTTCTTCCCTGAATTACCCTTATCTTCGCCGGAAACATAGCGCTGTCGTACGTGACGTCATCACTGCGGCTTCTGCTCGTCGCTGTGCAATGCAGATACGCCTGAACGCCGCCGGGGCTTCATTTGGCGATTACGTGACCATTTCAAATTGCAGCGCAAAAGAAGATTTTGCTTGCTTTACGTGCAAGTTTCACACATTCGACCACTTCAACTCCGCGAATTCTAAATCCTCTTCAATTGCCCATGAATGATTAGCCTGCCGGACGGCTAAATAACTGAAGCATTTCGGAATAACTGGCGCTGCCGCCGACTGGAACATTGATTTCCCTTAGACGAATCACAGCTGTGTTCAAAACTAAGCCCGAGACGGTTTCCAAGCCTGTGACCTTCACATTGCTCCAAGAACTGCTCGTTTGATGTGCAATTAAATTTTGAGCACTGCTAATATTGAGTCCACGAGCATGTGAGATTCTCGGCAGAATTCCTCTAGGATAGGCTCAGAGCAGAGGACTCATAGCGTCATAATTTTCATCGCGTGTGGCTCGTGTTCGTGCGTCACTTCTCATTTAATTTTGGTCATCCAAAGTTACTTGCGTAGGGCCTTGCAGGCCTGTCCACTTTCAACAAAGTATCTATTTCTCGCTTTCCTCGAGCCATCACAAGTCCGTGAGCTGGTCCAAGGCTAGCCAAGCCCTCCACGTTGGGGAAGAAGGGTACGGAAAATAAGGGGACTGAATGGCAACGTGGCAGGAAAAAAGGGAATGTGCTCAATTTGCATAGGGTTCAGGATCGTAGTCACGTGCTGTTAGAGTGTGTCGCATAGATGCAGTTTGATAAAAAAAAACCAGAACAATTTTGAGTACTACGCATGACAGGGAGATCTCAAAATGCTGCTTCTCAGGGGGGAGAGAGAGAGAGTAGAGAGAAAGAGATGCTGGGGAAAGCGATGCGAGAAGCGCAGAAAGAAACGCCAATATGTACCAGAAATCGGTAAAGCCAGAGCAACAGACTTGCCGAGACAGAGACGTAGATCCTGTTCGGGAATCAAAAAACGCACGAACACCCACACGCGCTAGCGCAGGGGGGTCCTACGTGCCGCCTTCGGCCGGTGCCCGTCATTTCCTGAGCCGATGTGCGCTGCCCTGTTCCTCCTTCGGTGCGCGCGTCTGTGTGTGCCTGTCCGTGTGTATGTGGACGGCGTCGCGGTCGGCGTCTTGGATCTTCCGCGCGGCGGCCGCCAGTTTCCCTGATTGCCATTGGCTGATCGATATACGACTGACCTCCTGCCGGTTGTGGTGGCGGCGGTGGCTCCCGCAGCAGCCCCCCCCCCCCCCCCCCCTCCATCCGCGTCATGCCGTGGTTGGCGGCGTTTTTGATGGCTTCGGCTTCGGCTATGAAACCCAGAATCCCGAGCAGAAGCCGGCCCGCCTGCTGGCCTGCCTGCCTGCCTGGTAGCGCGGACAATGATAATGGCCGCTCGTTATTTATTTACGGCTCGGGAAGTCTCCGCGCGCACCCCGCCGCCGGCCGCGCGCCGCTTAACCCTCGCTGAGGTCTCCTCCTTCGCCCTCCTCCTCTCTCCATCTCTTATTGCCGGCATCCGACATTCTACGGCAGCCCCCCCCCCCCTCCCCCCGCTTGCCTTTTCCCCCTTTCCCTGTCTGTGCCTGCATCTTCCCTTACCTCTCGGTACGCCGTAATTTGTCTGTTGGACGCCTGTCTACAGGAACGCGGCAGGGATGTCGGCCATCGTCGTGCAGTGCTAGGGAACGGTAATTTCCTTATCTTTAAAAAATAAAAATGAGCAGATACTAACGCAAAGAAAACAGAGCGCGGTACGTTTCGTGTAACTCACTCCTGTCTCAAAAAATACAAAAAGGCTGCGACTGCACGCCGCACAAATGTGCGGGGTTTACGAGGCAAGCTATCCCTAATTTCAGAGATCTTGCTGGTCAGTCGTCATGAATGGCTTGTGCAAAAAAAGGATAAAACATTGAGGCATTTTTGTTTTTTAGAAACTGTTGTACTTAATAACTAAGTCATCGATTAGGAATGACGATGAAAATGAGCATTATTACTGAAACGTACTTTTAAGTGGCACTACGGAATGTTACTTGGAGTAAATAACGATTGTCTACAAAAAAAAAAAAAGGTCTTGTTACTCAAGCTTCTCTTGCCATAAAACACAATGATATATAAAACCAAGCATGAGGCTAAAGTACATGCTAAGAAATAGGGGCCCGTGGTATAAGTCATCCGAATGTACTTATCGCTCTTAGCCATATTTTCAAAGTTACTCCTTACTGTTACCCTTCGCACTGCATGTCTAACGGTCGTGATTCCCTGAAAGGCACCAACAGTCATTGAAACCAAGGAGAGCATAGGGGAGCGTTTTTATTTTTATTTGTGGTGTTGATCCACGGGAAATTAGTAGTACTATCATTTTCATCTGAAAGTTAAATGATAAGAAAGTGGATTCAAGAGCATATACCACAGCAGGACAAAGATTTGGTTTTGGTTTATGGGGGTTTTAACGTCCCAAAGCGACTCAGGCTATGAGGGACGCCGTAGTGAAGGGCTCCGGAGATTTCGGCCACCTGGGGTTCTTTAACGTGCACTGACATCGCACAGTACACGGGCCTCTAGAATTTCGCCTCCATCGAAATTCGACCGCCGCGGCCGGGAAAAAAGATTTGGTATTGAAGGCCTGCTATGCTTTTAAGCCTCCCCCCACCCTGAAATTACTGCCGATTACTGCTGTTTTTAGCCAACAAAACTAACTGTGCCTACATATGTCTCTGTATGTCAACAAGTCTAAGGACAAGCACTGATATGCTATTCATGAAGAAACCACCCCAGAAAGACTGGCTCTGGTACAAGTAAAACGCTTCCTCGTCAGAACACTATATTCGTCGCCATTTTAGACGCGATGGTCTTAGGTAAAACAAATATTACTTACTTTTGAGGCGCCACGCATCACGGAATTTCACGAAGCATATTCGGTAACACAGTTCAAAACAGCCACAAAATATATACTAGAAAAAAAAACCACAACAACAGGTAGGCTGTTCAAGTGGTATAAATGAAATAATGTGGATAATACAGCGACTGCCTTCGTAGCTTTGCTGGTACCAGCAACAATCTCCTTGACGTGATTCATCGACATGGTTTTTAGGTGCTTTCAGAAAAGTGAATTTGACTCTGGCATTCGTTCGCATTAGCAAGAAACACGCGTGAACAGGATTTAACTACATCTATATAGCGCAAAAAAGTGCTGATCTGCATCCGTTAGGGTAATCGTATTATGAGCCTTCTTAAAAGGATCGTTTGCTTGCAGCGCTCGCAGAATTAGAGAGGAAAATGCGCCAGCGATCAAGCGTTGTTGAAAAAAAAAAATGCGCCTCCAGTAATCCTCATAGTGACGGCAACAATAACTGCTTATTGGCTGTACAGTCATGCTTAATCCATTTTGCTTGTCCCACGTTCCTTCTACCTTGCTAATAAACAAAGTTGAGCAACTGGGAGCAAATGCATGTTTCCCGCCACAGCCACGCGCCCGATTACTCCGACCTATCACGGCGACTGGGCGCGAAAGCTTTTGCACTTGACCAAATGGAAGGACGTACGCAGAAAAACAAACAAAATGAAATCAAGGAAGAGATGATGGAATGGAAACTGAAGTCAAATTAACCACAAATCATTAAATAGGCTGCAATATCGGCGAGCAGATACATGGGCTGAGTAAAAAGATCGAAAGGAGTGGATGGCTAGTTAGCACCACAACAAACAACGCGCAGAGGGCACCTTTGCAGCAGCCGGTCGACCGAGTAAAAAAAAAAAAGATAATGAAAAAGAGAGGACGTGTTTTGGTGCGAAAGCACTACTTCACGAGATCTAACCGCCTCACCGAGTTTGTGTGAAGGTTGACCTTGAGCGTGACCTTGAGCAAACAATAAATAAATATTGCCGTGCCTGGGTTCCTCTAAACCACGGCGGTGCGAACAGATCAGCTTCGCTGGCCACTGCACGAGAGCACTAGGCTACCGGCGCAGGCGATCACGCCTCGTGAACTGGAACATGCTCTCGCGCTGTGCTTCGCGCATCGACTTCTTCATAAACTAACACTGCTATCAAACTAATACCGCCTCCAGACGTGCCGACGATACAGCAAAGCAATACCATGACCTAACCAGGCTAAACTAAAGCTTTCGCATGTCTAGTAGGTTCAACTACGTTAAAACCCTACCACTTTTCGCTTGCCGGGTTCGAACGAGATGGTGGGAAAAACGTAGAAGCAGCCAACCTCGCCGTACTTACTATTTATCTTTTTTTATAAACGTCTACCGCAGTCGGGAAATGATACGCTGACAGGAGAGTCGGACAGGCTCGCGATGTTGAGCGGAAGAAACAAACGCCGGCCACCTGCGGAAAGCGGCCGTGCGGCCTGGAACCGCATCTCGAAGCGGCCGCAGAAAATTGCGAAGACAATCCCGGGGGCACCGCGCAGCCATACGTTGCAGCGCGCCTGCGAGATTTGTTCTTGAAGCAGGGGGAAAGTATTTGTGAGAGCCTAAAATGCGCGCTTCAGCGCAGCGGGGCGGCCGAAGCGCTCGCGCTGTTCGCGGACGGAGCCAAAGGAAACAACACACGTACACACAAAAAAATGATCGAGGGATGAGGAGAGGAGAACAGGCGGGAGGGAAAGGAGGAAAGCGCGGAGCGATAGAGGGAGGGGAAAGATAAACTCCGAGGCAGAGCGACATCATGTCGGATATAAACAATCAGTTTTGGGCCCGCGACACTGCAGCGCGCGCACTCAGCCGGCACAGCGGAGGCAGCGAGGGGAAAAGATAAAGCAGCGGCAGTGGTCTGGCTCCCAAGAACGGTAGAAAGAAAAAAAAGAAACGTAACAGGGAATGAGAGCAAAGAACGGTAACCGAGTAGAAGGCAGAAGGAGGGGGTAAACGCTGACTGAAACAATCACGGAGGCTCCGCAAGGCAAGCAATGCCTTTTTTTTTTCTGACCCTCTGGTATTTTTGGTTTTCGCTTTCCTTTACATTACTTTCCTCCCTGAAGTATACTCAATAATTCTTCTTTTTTGGTATGCACATATGTGTGTGGTGGAGACTCTAAAACGTTGTGGACTTAATATATAAGAGCAGCCGCGGATATCTGTTCCGGGATAATAATCGTGCAAACAGATATTGTACGGTTTTAGGCAACGGACGATAGCTGCTTTTCACCCCACTCATTAAACTTGAAAGTTTTCATCTTAATTCACGGAGGAAGTAAACAGACACTGACGACACTACTCAATGACTGAGGCTGCATGGGGATGTAAAAAAAACAAACAAACATGAATTCTGCTATTTCACACGCTGAGGCCAAACATTCTGAGGCTTGAACCAACGTAATTAACTGCTGCAAAGTTCTTACCGTTGAAATAGAAGCCTGCGACGATGTGTTCAAACAGGCGCAGAGAACGACGCGTCGTGCCTATTTAAGCAAGTCAAACTTGCAAAAAAAAAAAAACGTGAAAGCAAGGAGACGCCAAGAGCGTTTGTAAAGATTCTCAAAACGGCTTTCTGGAGAATTAGAACCGAATGTGTATCTATAACTTTTTTTTTCAGAGCTGTTGGGTATCCTAGCGTTCATGGTATTGCGCTAAGGAAGACGAAAAATCCCGCTAATCGAAAGTGACAACCAGACGTGGCTGAAAGCAACTGGGACTTCTTCATGCCGGCACGATTACTACATCGAAATTGCTGGCGCATATCGGTGAAGATTCTAGAAAGCGAGAATTCTCGAACTTACAGTCGAAGGTATTTTAATACTGAGTACGAAGAAGGAAAAAAAAAGAATAAAGGCAGAACAGTGGAGGGGAAAAAATAGGACGTTTTTCGTATAGGAACAAAATTCGCAGTAGATTGAAGCGAGAGAACGAAAGATAGAAACAAGAACGTGGAGATAGAATAAGAAAGAGCGGCTACAATAATATTCAAGTTAAAGACTGTGCGACTGCAGGCTTTCGCAAAAACATCCACACACAACGCGCGAACATTGAAATGAACGTGAGGGTAAAATAGTGAAATCTGAAGGATAAAGAAGAAGAGACGAAAAAATAAGCTGACTAAGGAGCAGAGAAGAGCGATAGAAAGTTGCCACTACGGCGCGTCTAAATTCGGGGGGCCAATAAATAGAAGGCCCGAGAGAAAATTCTTGTCCCACGAGAAGCTGCTCTTGCCTCCGCTGAACCGCGCGCGCACACACACGCCCGCACATGCTCTCCGCGGGCGTCGGGCCAGCGGCGTCAGCCGACGTTAAGAAACCAACCGGCCGTGCCTGAATGTATGCCCAGTCGTTTGTCATTGTACGACGTCTGAGGGAGCAAAACAGACGCGGTGCTCGAACGTCGCGCGGCTTTTCGAGCAGCAAACGTCAAAGGATTAGGGACGGAAACGAATGAAGACAGCGGCCGACGAAGACAAAGTGAGCGACTTTATCGTTCGAGAGGATGAGGGGAGAGAAGGGAGGGAAGGGAACGGAAGAGGCTGCGGCGGCCTGAGCGGTTCCTGCTCTGGGCGCATTCGGCGCGGCGCCTCAACTCTGAAGCGGCAAAAAACTTCCGACCGGCCATGCCGGAAGTCCCGCACGAGGACTCTGGCGCGAATATCCGGAGAAAATACGCCGTGTTTCCGTTTTTTTTTTGCCCCCTTTGGAAGATCTTATCGCCAGCATGCGCCTCATTTCTTTGTATGTGTGTGCGTTATTTTCTCTTCTTTTTACACACTTTGGAAAAGCTTGGGATACTTGAAAAAAAAAAAAAGAAACGCCACGGGGAAGTATCTCTGTTCGACCGCAGAATAGACACGTTTCTTTCCTTCTATGATCAGTGTTTCGGGACGGGAAGTGTGTGTGTGCGCGTATGTGTGTGAGTTCTGGGTGAGGTCTTTCAGAACTAGTATTTGCAGATTATCAAGCTAAGGACACGTAACTAGAAAAACCCCACTAAGCCACCTGGTGAGCGCGGAAGAATGTAGACATATGAGCGAGGCTTGCCCCACTGAAGTAAAGCAACGTTTCTTACTGAATGTGACCAGCACTGGCTTATTCTGCCAAACAAGGTAGTCTAGTGCCGGAACTAGCAGTAAAGTATAATTGACAGAAATATTCGCTGCAACATTGGTTCTTGAGCCTCTTGACCACTGTCGCAGAGGTAAGGTCATATGTGCGTCTGCGAAGTTGTGCACGTGCGAATGATGCGCTATTTATTACCACTACCTTGCGAACAGACTTAAGTTTATCAACACAGATACACGCCCAACATATACACACATCTAATAACAAGAAGACAGGGGCCGTACTTTAATAGAAGAGATAATTCCGCACAGTTGAAATATTTTCAAATGAGCGAAGCGGGAAGAAATACGACGCAAAAAGAGACAGAATCATCAAAAGAATTAAATATGTGGTGACTTCGAAGAAAAACTGCTACTTGGGTCAAGATCAGGCAATGGTGTAGATTAATGTTCAACCAAAGAGCACTCAGGTGTTTCTTCCTTGATGGTAGACACTTGATCAAATATTCTAGCCAACTTCTCATGTAAATTTGTGTGACAAACTACCAATATCACGCAAAGAAGTTATTTTCTGTTGCACCTAACTATAATCATATCGAGGAACGAAATGAGATGAGCTCACTGCTTCCTACAATTGAGGTTATCTTTGTTTAGGATTTTCATTCATGCCCAGTTTTGTTCATTTTCATTCATGCACTTCGAATTTGCACTTTGGCGCCTGTTAACGAAACCTTGAAGGGGCTGTGGAGGGGGCTCTAATAAAGTTGCGGCATGCCTGGGATATTGAAGCACGCCGCATCACGAATATTGTCCAGCAAGGATTTTTTAAATGCGCTTTGTAGAAACTGAGTTATCTGTAGTTAAAATTTGAATTTCAGCGTCTTCGCGCCTTTCCCTCTCCTCTCGTCACTTTTTGCACGCTGGAAGGTAGGCGCTCCTTCGCCGACCCTCCTCTGGGAGCGGAGCTTCTCGACCCGCCGGAGCTAAGCGGCTTATTGGCCGCGCCCACAGTAGCTGCCTGACGTCTGCAAGAATCTAACCAATGGCCGCCTCTCACCTTGTTTACGCAGATGCGGAGGACGGAGGAGGGTGCGAGCATGAAAAAGTCGCCGGGAGGGGCTCGCCAACTTTGATGCGTGATTGTGGGTCGTCTGCTGCGTGTAGAAGAGTATTATTTGGCTCTGGTTTTCATGGCAACACATTGCAGTGATTAAGTGAGTTAATGTGCTCTCTTCGGAAGGCGTTTCAGAGCCCCTTTAAGGCGATCTTCGTTGGATCGATTGAATGCGTTAGAAGTTCTGTTCATGTCGTTATTTGCATTTTTACAACACTCTAGATCGCTTCTTTTATCACACACACACACTGATTGCTCTTTTTCTAGTGGTGGTATACTTAGGTTGACACGCTAAAGTTCATTGCGTATGAGGTGGTGTACTTAGGTTAGTTATAAACGAAGTGCACACACGAAAGTTCATTATATATGAAGTGGCACACTTAGGTTCCTTATATCCGAAGGAAACACACGAAAATTCGTTATATCAAAGGTGACATACATAGGTTCTTTATATCTCAGGATCACACGCTATATTTTGTTATATCTGAGGTAGTAAACTAAAGTTCGTTATATCTCAGCTGGCCGCGTGTTACGGCGGTCGCCATGTCCGCTTGAGCAGAAGCTCTAATGCTAACTCATTAATAAATCTGATGCATACTGCGTTAGCTTAGGTCAGGTTACGTTAACTGAGGTTATGAATAAAGGAAAGTCGCGGTAACTCTGCCATTCTGAAGGGCACCAGAAGCGTGACGTGAAGAAATGTATCATGTGTGTGAAAACGGAGGCGGGCGGAGAGAAAAAATACAGATACTGACCGTGCAGGGCTTAGGATATGTTTCGATGGGCTCAACTTGTGTTTTCCCCTAAATATTTGACTAACAGCGCAGGCACCCCTGAAGGCTTGCAGTACGGTCTGTCAGGAGTAAATGCAGTGGTAATGGGCAACGAGAAATATCAGTGGTCCAGAAGCAAGCAGGGGTGTCTCACCTGTTGCCTTTCCCGCAAGCTAACAAAAGAAATGAGCTGGAACGTGAAGTGTGTGTGACACCGAACGGCAACAGTACCATGCACGACTTGCGGATGTCTTAAAGGGAGACTAAGTACAAACAGAAGTTGCTGTGCATGCATAGGGTACCGTGTTGTAATCACAAAGAGACTACCCGGTCTGCAAACGTTGCTGTTATAAGGTACACTCCAAACAAGAATCCGCCTAAATGGGGTAAAAAGGTAGTAAGCTGTCCTTCAATAAAAGTGAGTAGGCTAGAGGACAGTTTACTCCCCTTTTTACTCATTTCTTTTTAAGGTGTGGAAACGACTCAGAAAAGAAAAGCAGGTGTCGCCATCACCGGCCGATTTCCCAACTAAAGTACATGCGTCAACGTCGAATTTTTTGGCGCAGATCCAAGAGGCTTCGCTACACTGCCATTCATTTGAAAACGGTGGCAACCCTTCCTTTTCGGCAAGGACGTCACGAGTATGAATCGACAGGCGGGAAATTTAAATGAAATTTTTTCTAGGCCATAAATGCATTTTTTTTTTGCTGCCGTAAAAATGTCAACGTATCCAGAAAGATGCAGAGAATGCACTTTTACCTGGAAAAATAATTGCATGAAGTCGTCCCGACTGTCTCCTAAAGGACAATAAAAACAGTTCTTTTCGGTTGAAATGAATATTACTATCCCCATAATTGGCATTATATATGCACTGCAACACTAGTGCAGTTCCTTCTACTGAATTCAGTCGCACCGTTTTGCTGCACCTTTAATTTCACGGTGTTCAGGAAATATAAAGCTCAGGAGAACAACCCTATTACCGATTAAAAAATGAAGAAACTAGTTAAAATTACAAGAATAAAATTAAAGGATTAAATGATTAAAGATAAGACTGCACCGCCCTAAATCAACGCAAAATAAGTTCTAGAGACGAAAAACGAAACTTCTGCTTTGCTGCTGATAGTGAACTTTGAGAGACATAGCAGTGCAAGGTTACTACCAGCAAACAGAACAGCTTTCTCGAAAGGTTTTAATAAATCTGCTGTCACGCAGCCATACAACAGTAAGGAAATGCAATGCGTTGCACAGATCAGAAGGTGAGCCGTGCATATGCACTCAAAGTCACCAGTCTTACCGTTCACAGAGCAGTCTTTTTCAGAGCACACAGAAACAGTCGGGGGGCACAATTTCATTCCGCCTTTGAGAAAGGAAAAGGGGGAGGCAAAACGAAAAGAAAAAGAAGAAAGATCTTAAAGTGGGAGAATTAGTTACGAAGTCCACCCTGAGAAAAGGCAACATACAAAGATGGCGCCACGGAAGTAGAAGTAGAAGAAGAAGAAGAAGAGAGTAAAACGCCACGGACGATAAATGACCCCAGAGCTTCTGAGAGGAGGAAACAAGAAAAGCGCAGGCGTCGATAGCAACGCGGCTCCATTGTGCGAAGGCCAGTGGAGGGGGCAACTAGACGGCGTGAATGGCCACAGTCCCGTACAGTTTCCCCACGCACTCACGATGGAGCTACGAGTCATCACCTCCGGCTCTCGGTCGAAGCCGAGACCAAAGTTCCCGATTTTCGCCGCCACTGTTTCCGGGCCGTTCCTGTTTCCTATTTATTTACTTCTTTTTCCAATATCACACCTTTCGCGGTGGCGCTGCAGGTTCCTCCACCGAGAACTCTCAAAACTCTCAGGTTTCTTTGGGCGCCTTAACAATTTAGTTTCCGGCTGCGGTTCTAGGACAGGCAAGAAACCAATAAAGGAAGGTGTCGCGAGGAGTCCAATAAGGAAGCTAGAGAGAGAACGGAATGAGTCAGCAAAGTGAAGGAGGTAAAGAGTGTGCAACAGCACCTAAATGTAGACGCCAGAGACATTCTAGCCTCTGCGGCTTATACGCTTAAAATGGCGGTACTGAAGATCGCCTTAAGTGTCAGTTGCGTGAGATTGTCATATTCATCCTGAAGTCCTGACGAAGGTCAGTTACCTTCGGGAATGGAGGAAGCTGAAATGTGAAACAACAACCTCAGTGAGCATGGAAAATTTTTTGTATAAAGATAACCCAAAATTAAGTTTTTATTATTTTTATTACTATTAAAAGTAGACTGCATATAGAAAAAAATGTCTATTGCTCATATGTAGATGTATGCATATTCAATGTTTTATTAACTGCACTGCACACTAAATTAACTGGTTTGTTTTCTGGGTTGACAGATAAGATTTGCAACTTGCTTTCTATTTGATTCATATTCAGACGTTCCACGAACAGTTGCAAATACCTGCTCCGTATACTTATTTTCCATATTTCCGTCCTTAAAGAGGTACAGGCACAAGGTTTTTGTGTGTCCATTTTTTTCTTCGAAAGAGGCCTGCGAGTTCATAACCATGAAAGTGAGCTCAAAACACCAGTGCGCCGCGTTAATAATTAACTACAAATGATTTTGTGCCGGTAGTTTCGGTCTCGGTCGGCGCCAACTCTATAGAGTGCACCTTGACGTCATGGTCGACGATTTGCCAACCTGAACTACCACATTCTGGTGACGTCGACGTTGTCGGCAAAAACTGGTTGTTCACTGGAACAACCATTGGGTTCGGTGACGTCACACTAATTAGGGCAAGTGCACCTCAACGTCACTCAATTAGAGTGGATTTACGCCAATGAAACAAATCATACGTTTATCTACATTCGAAATTTTGTGCCAGTATTCCTCAGAGCAGCCTGTCTTTGAGAAGTCGCCAGTATCGTCATCATTTTAGACTGGACGAAGCTCGCACAGTCCGTTGTGACGGGCCGAGTGCACACCTCTGCATTTCGGCTACAGACGGATCACTATGCCCAGTTTTCATAATCGGCAAACTGGAGAGCGCTTTGGAATTATCGAAGTTCCAGAACTGCATAAAATTCTGCTCAAACCCTCAGAGAATGAATGCTAGAGCGCAGTCATGTCTAGCACTTCTCAACATCCGGCCACCACCGTCGTCTAGTTCCGCTTGGTGACAGGCCCTCCTCATTAAACTCTCTGCTGAACAAATAGAATATATTAAGTGTCTCGAGTAGGTTTAGAAATGTTTTTTTTTTACACGCGCATTGCGATGAAGAGAAAATCATTCCTTTTTTCAGATCCGGCTTCAGCTACTTACTCATTTGGAATGTTAGCCTTATGTAAAAGAAATCGATTGACTTTGAAAAGTCTGAATCGTTTAAGGTATTCGGAGTTCCCTATGAAAGAAACATCAACTCTTGTGTGGTGCGGAACAGTCTCATTTAAATCTCGACCGGGAGTTTCAAAAGAAATATATGGGTTGGAACCGAAACGACTTGAGATGGAATGCACGATCGGTCCGAGATAGGCCGACAGGCAAGTACTGTTAAACTGTGATTGTCAGCAAGGCGTTGAATCAGGTCGAATTTAGGGATAACAGTTAAGAGCCTCCCCTTGATTCCCACAGGATGAACTTTTACTGAAAGAGGAGGAATTAAAATTTTGGGGCCACAGAAGGAATATTTATCTCCAGGTTGTTCTCACTAGGATCATTATATTATGCACATGTTTACGAATTTTGAATGTTGCGTATGAAACAAATCCCTCGGCAGATGCATTAGGTTTATTATTTTATATATTAGCTTCGTACCGAAAAACAGCTCTTTTCTTCTGCGTTCTTTATATAAGATAATGGCTGCAAGTAATTCTGTCAGAAATTTTCAATCCCTTTGATATGTTCATCGAATTTTCAAAAATATGCGAAGAGAGTCGCACTACTTTCGCGTTAAGTAATTTAGCGTGGGCGCTTTTGAAAGAGAAATTCAGGCCTCTCTGACTGAAATAAAGTAAAGTGCATTTACTTGCAAAATTGTATTAACGGCTACTGAGCCCTGTCTGAGCGCTGTTAGTGTTTGTCAACGGCGCGCTCCGGAGCACGGAGATAATGTTTGCGGGTAGATATGGCCTCTGGAATGTTCCCTTTTAAGAGTGCGCTGCCACGTTGACGATGATTTGCACATCATGTTATGGGAAGCCCAAAAAGACACGTATACAGTATGTGTCATACTTGGATTGGAGAGTACACGAGAAATGCGTAAACATGTTCTTGACTCTAGAAGAGTAGATTTCACCGTGAAGCGAAAAAAAAAGTTCCACGAGCTCGAGATTCACGCTCTTGCTTTGCTTGAAACCTATTTTTGTCACATTGAGAGCAGATTTAACCGTTTGCGTGCTCGCGCTATGTATGACACATACTGCACATCAAAAGCAGCTCACCACCGCTTTTCAGCGCTCATCGCTAGCACGCTGTGTATAGGCAAGACTGCCGGGTGCGATATGTGAACTTGTTCCCACACACTAAGCGCATATTCATCTACATCTCACTTTTGTGAGTGTTTTATAGCTCTCTTTGTTGAAGCAAACTTCGAAAGGAACTGACCAGCGCTAAATTTTCAGACTAGAGCACACAGGAGAAACTAATCTCCTTCAATTTCTCTCAAATCATTGCAGAAGAGACGCCCCAAATTTCTCAGTACGCAGCACAACGCGTATTTTAGGCCAGTTGATAACAACCTTTGACGTGTAATGTTTTCTGTGCCCAACCGTTGTTTCTAGAACACATGTACAATTATAAAAAAAAAGATCTACTTCATTCCTCTCAGGGGTCAACAGCAGGGGAAATGTCGGCTCAACGGCAGCGCAGAAAAGTTCTTTCGACGGTCCAGAAGTGAAGCCATTCGTTAAACGTGGCCTTTGGAGTTTTGCCAAAGTTTCCAGGCTTTACGGGTCCCCAAAGATTGTCGCAATGGCATCCACAAGCCCTGCGGGCTTCGGACGTTCGAGGCTTCGTCACTGTGTGCTCCGAATCAAAAGCAGAATCAAGAACGAAGACACAGACGCGCACTCACAACTAGCGAGGCCGACTCGGCCTCATATGAGGAAAGCAAATATCTTGCGCATTGTTACTTGAAGGACCTCCCGTCAACTTGAAACGATCCTAAGGAAAGTTCAGTGGACGCTTTGCTGTTCTGGCTGTCATTTGACGACGGCGCGAAGCTGTTCGTCGGGTGATCTCGTGTGCACATTTCCGAGTACATCCGTGATAACTATGTGGGGAATGGACGAACCCTTGGGCTGAAGTTTTACGACTGATCAATTGTAGCTACTTGTAACCGTAGGTGAAGAAACAATGTTGGCGGACATTCCGGGGATATTATTGTTCTGATGCGTCAGTTCCTCATGGCGTGGCGATACTTCGGAATCATAAGATGATATCATAACCTTAGGCTATCCTCCCCACACACACTGTAATCAAGTTACAAATCGCAAAAATAAATCGACACTACAGCTCCTTCGCTTTATTTCTTTTTCAGTGTCATTGCTCCTCTTTCCGCTCAATAAAAGGCCTCAAAGAGTTGTAAATCAGTGAGGCAAACATTTTTGTGCACCGGGTATTATGCTCTAGCTGTTGCTCTTGGCTTTCCTCCTGCGCATTATCTTTCACACATGCAAAAGAATGCGCGCAGTAAACTGCAGGTAGCGTGCACGTATGCAGCAGCGTGTAAGTCTGTTGCTGGTTCGCAACCCTGGTCATGCTGCACGTGGCATTCACGATCTAAAGAGATCCCCCCACATCCGCCGCTCAACTGACGCCCTGTAGCTCCAGGTACGCAATAATAATATAAGCACTCGCGAAGTTAGGGGTTAATTAAAATATACATTCATAGAAAACCGATTACAAGCGCGAGCAAATATCAGTGGCTCAATCTTTACCAGTGGCGTACTTTCGTTTGTATTGCCAGCTTCAATTTAATCTGTTTACGCTTCGCACGCTATTGCCTCCTTTTTTCCGTTTTATTTCATCATGTTTAGTTATGGGTTGTAGTCACTTATGGTTTTATTGCCTGCTCTACGCTATGCCTTGTATTTGGGTTCCCTGGACCTCGTCAAGCTGCGTTCGCAGCTTTTATCCAGGAAACCATCCAGAATATATCTGGCGAATAAAAAAATTAATTGACGACTGGCATCCGTTTCTCTTTATAACAGTGGCCGGAACGAGGCGGTAAATATTAAAATTACTACTGTGGCATTACAAGCAATTCTGCAATTATTAACTGCCACGATGTTGGCATTAAACATTCTGCTTCAAAAAGCTCTGTATCGCTTATTCCCGCTTAATGGTTCAGGCACACAAAGAACGAATCATAATTCAAGGCCTATAGTGCCGCTGTCATAAGGCACTGACTAATAGCGTGCACGCGGCTAGTCTGCCGACGAGATGTTTGATGTCACTGTCTCACGTGAACTGCGACATGTGCATCAGTCCTCTTACTCGACCTTAAAGCAGACTGCTACCAAGGTAGCAGAGCTGGTTAGAAACGGGGCGTGCGCACGTGCCCTAGGAGAGAATTATCTGGACGAGGGGACATGAACGATATCGCTGAAAACTTCGCGTCTAATTTAGCTACAGATTGCTGAAATCTACTCCTTACTTTAAAAAGTTTAAATAACTTAAATCCTAATGGCTGCAAGAAAAACTAAGAAAAGATATGACAAAAAGTGAGAAAAGGAAAATACGTAACTCTCAATTTATCACTCATTTTCGATCGATGTGCAAAGTGTGCCTGTTTTCGCATAGATGCGGGCAGATTCTGATCTTGCATTCCGTTCAAGGAATCGGGTTGTGAACCCTCCAAGGGAACGCTGGCTAGAAGTTGTTGACAGAGCAGGATCAATACCGTCGCGTTAAGCGCTGCCGGTCACTGTGATATGCTTTCTTCGAACTTCGTTATTGCAAACTGCTTTCTGGTTTTTTTTTCAGTAAGCTGGAACTATACTCTCTTAAGAAATAAAAGAATCGAACGCCGCTTGAACTTTGAATTCTCTCGCCAGCAAAACATTACGGTTTCAAGAGTGCAATTTTTCTGACATACTGCTCATCCCAGGCTCTGTATAGTTGAAGTTTAGGGACTTGCTCGTGGTTTAGAAAAGAAGGGTCGATAACCCAGGAAGACGTATCTGTGTACGCAAACTTTTCTCCCCTTTATTTTCCTTTCCAGGCACGGCCCCCTCGCCTCATTCACACAAAGGGGGTGGAGGGTCGGATGTGAGTGATTGAAACAACCGCAACGACCCGCGAGCTTAAATATAATGTTTCCATTTTATCCTTAGAGAATGCGTAAGCATCACGTACAAAATTTCGTACGAGAAAGCTGAAAAAAAAGGGCGCTCTCATTCCTTATTTCTAACTCCACGCGAAAAAAAAAGGGGGACAGAATCGGAGCCTTAAATGGGGCCGAAGCAAAGCGCCGTTTGGTCTTTTCACTCAAACGAAGAGATTCAAAAAAAAAGAAAGAAAGATAGGAAGACAGAAAAAAAAAACGAGCAGATACATACTGGGAAAAATAATGTATTTTCGATCTCCCTAATTAAAAGCATCTCTAAGAAGTTCAGAAGCTTACCTTTAGAACAAAGCAAAAATACAAAGATACGCATTTCAGTGCAAACGAAAAGTTTCAGAGCAATCCCTATGTCAATACGACCGGCAGCGAGAAAGCACGGGGAACTGGCCGGCTGGCTAAGTCTCAGCGGGAAATGCGTTTGAAAACACATCAGGCGAGCCACGTTAACGGACCCTGGCTCTGAGAGGGCCCCTTTTTGCAGAGTTTCAGCTCGGAAAAAGAAGTTATTGCGCTTTCTTGCTTTACTTTTTTCGGCCATTGGAAATGTGACTGACCTCGGCTACGGAAGAGGTAGCAGGAATAGAGAATAGAAGGAAAATTCTTGTAGAGAATCTTCGATTTTTTTTCCTCTCTAGGAATGAGAAGTTCTTGCTAGTGGCTTACAGAAAATATCAATGTAGCAGACTGAGATGCGTTAATAGGGTAATCGAAAAGTATAGCTAAACGTTAAAAAGACTGCCGTATAGGCGCAGTGTTTAAGCAACACTAACACTTCAGGGGAACGGCTTCAGATCATTGCAAAAACGGTCTACCGGAGGTGTAACCGTCACAGAGGCAGACCAAAAGCGGTTCGCTATTACACAAAGCGTCGACAACGTTAGCTCCTAAGCTGCACCGCAGGTTAATTCGTCTCCTGTGTCGCTTTTGGTCGTGCGAGTTGTGTCCTTTCCTTTTTGCCCATCAATTTTTCTCCTGATGTGAAACGCAATTTTTGCCTCACTTTTCTTTTCGAAAAATGTCCTACGTTTTGAAACCTCGGGGACCGATTTTATTTTCATTTATTTATTCATTACCACCGACCTTATTCACGTTCAAAAAGTATGAGTTAAAAGGCAGCAAAGATAAACGAAGTAAATGCAGCATTATTTTTTCAATTCCGCATACAAGAAAATTTAGAAAACTTGAATAAATCTGTAGGTGCAAAATGTGGCGCTAATGGACGAAAACGATGTGGCCAGCGTCCCTCGAGGTTGAATGAAGCGCCATATCCAGATATCAATTCCACGGGAATAAAAATATTGCAAACGTAATTTTTTTCTTCGCTGTCCCAGAGACTAAATACAATTCATCATCATCGCCACCATCATCATCATCAAAAGCTTGACTGCGCCCACTGCCGGGCAAAGGCCTCTCCCATGTCTCTCCAATTAACCCTGTCCTGTGCCAGCTGCGACTACCCTTTGCCTGCAAGCTTCTTAATATCATACGCCCACCTAACTTTCTGCCGCCCCCTGCTCACCATTGGGTCTCACCATTGGGGCCCTTCCAGGTCCATTTCCTATTCTCCCGTTTGCAGAAGGTATGCATGATCCGTAAATTATAAATGCTATTACCCCACATTAGTTCAGGGGGGTGGGTCACAGGGAACGAATGTTTCTTTCAGTCTTGAAAACATTGTCGAGAGCAGCCAATATCCCCGCTAAGTTTTGCTTTCTTTGTACGTGCGTGCGCGTTCCAATGCCAAGCAAAAGCACGTTTGCGATCGAAGCCTCTCCCCACCTCTGCCTTTCTTCAGTTTTTTTTTAAAGACAATTCTTGGCCGGCTTTTTGCAGAACAGCATACTGCAAAATAGGCATCGCTTTGAGAAAGTGGTCCCCATTAGACGATGCTCCAACAGAGATATTTTGATAAAATTATGGTAGGCTGGTCCTTGCAGTTTGATCCTTAAGCCGCATCAAGTGTGATTGGCTTACTTTGGGTAGTTAATACTTACGCCATATCAACCGAAACTCAATTACGCAGAGTAGATAATTGTTTATCGCTGTTTGTAATATATGGTTCAAAACATGAGCGATTCCTAATACATGCACTTGTTGGGAAGATTAGTTCACTGGTATTACCGAACAGCGATATTAAGCTTCAGCTGTTTGTAATTAATACTACACCAGCGTTGCAAAATGTTTGGGGATTCTGGTGTGTCTCCCGCTTTTATAAGGCGAGATCATCGTTTCACTGGTCTACTGGAGCACTACTAAACTTCGCTTCAAAAAAAATTTGCATCCCACGGACGGCAGTAGATAATACCTGTCCTGACATAGGTGTATGTGACCGTATAAACATATTGAAAAGTAAACAAGGCAAGAAAGAGAGAAATAAGTAATTATATAATAAATAACATTGATGTGGAAAAACAGAGCGCACGATTGCGGGATTTGAGAGTACGTGAAAGATCGGTGTCGAAAAAAAAAACGCACACTCCATCAAAGCAAGCGTCATCGTATGCGGCAACACGGCAACAGACCGCTAAGTGAGCGCAATCTCCATATTCATAAGCGCACGCCGAGAGGCGATCCGGCGGCTCATTACCGTACAGCGCGCAGCCTGTCTGCTCCCAGAGCGCGCTGTAAGCGTTTTCGTCGAACACTTGTCATCGCTGCGAGTGCCATGCGCCCTTTAATCCGCTAGCTTTGTAACGAACGTTTCTCTTTTCTTCTTCTCGGTGGCTTAATGGTCGAGGCTGATCGCGTGGCTTCCTCGCTGTCTCCATCCACGCCTAGTTCAATCCTGCCTGTGCAGGCTTGTGTCAGTTTTTTTTTTTGTTGTCGTCCGCGTTGTTTTGACGTTGTCCTCCGGTTCTGGTGTCCAAGCTCCTCGTGCCCCAACGCAAGAATCGATTTCTATGTCAGACAACGACGGCAACACGAATTAGGTGGGCAGACGCAGACGGCGCGCAAGGTAAACAAAGGAATCAAGGTGAGCGAGCCAAATCAAGAGATAAAGCGGAGAGAAAAGTCAGGCCGGAACGAACGATAATGAGAGAAAGAAGGACTGAGTCTCATGCAATGGAGGAGGAGGGCAGACCAGCATTAGCAGGTAAGGCGGCCTCGTTTAATTCGGGCTGCTGGGCAAGAAGAAAGAAAAGCGAATTATGCGTCGGGGAAGAGCGCACGCACACGCGAATGCAAGCACTCACTCGCAACAGAAAAAAATGCCGCGGTGGTGGCGGCGGCGCAGAAAAGCGCTCGCCGTGATTACGCACGGTTGGCTGGAGGGCGCAGGTAAACAGCGGCCATCACGTGCCGCCTGCTTGGATGCGTAGTTAGTTGCCGAAGCGTTTGGTGTGTGACGATTATTTGCGCGTTGCGAGGAGCGATTGCGCTAGCGCGGTGCTGTAGAGGCGGTGTTTCTCCTTTTTTACCCTGATATCTTCCTGGCATTGGTGAAATGGACCAATCGCGGCGGCGCTATTTGACCAAAGTCTGCCGTCGCTTAGCACAGCGCTGTGGTTTCTATCTTTCGCTGCAACCGACGGCACATCGACGGTCTCTATATGTCAAGGACGGATGTGTGGCAACGAGATGGAGGGCATGTGACGCAAGGCACGGTGTAATACGTAGGTAGACGGTAATGAACTTTGAATGGCTCGTCGTGGTAGCCTGGAATGCGGACCGGTATATCATGCGGGCTTATTTCGGGCACATAATTAGCAGAGACATAGATTCACATCAGAGTCACTGAGAAATAAAGTGCCCGTGAGCTCCTTTTTGTTTTGTCCTCATTTCATGAAATAAGTGTGATCCGTTACATGCACATGCTTTATTTTGGTTTATAGGGTTTAACGTTCCAAAGACACTCAGGCTATCAGGGATGCCGTAGTGGACTGCTCCGGATAGTTTCGACCACCTAGGGTTAATTAACTTGCAGTGACATCCCACAGTACATGGGCCTCTATAGCATTTCACCTCCATCGAAATTCGACCGCCCCGGCAGGGGTCGAACCCCCGTATTTCGTGTGAACAGCTGAACACCATAATCACTGAGCCCCCGCGGCGGCTATATACATATACATGGAATGGCTGTACCTGTTTTAGGTGTGCAATTCACGGCATGTGTATTGTGGGCGGAGACGTCGTTTGGATGAAAGTATCAAAGAGTTGTCACCATTTTTTTTCATTGTGCTAGGTATTCATTACCTTATCGGTGAAGAAGCGGCCGACTCAGATAAGCGGTGCCAGTGTTTCATCTCCTGAACTCACATCAAGCAATCAGAAGTATCAATAGCAGCTGAGTGACGCACAATTATACAAAAGTGTACGTGATGAAAGACTCGTACTTACGGCAGCAATTCTTGCTCTCAAACAAGGAGAACACGTGAAGAACATCGACAGAACGGGGCCGGAATTTCTAACTTTGCTCGGTATACCTGTCCGATTTGTTCATTTACTGGCTCGCCCCTCGCTGCTTCTATAGTCGCTCCCTCGTTCACAGTTTTTATCTGTCTCCGTGATTCGCTCCTTCGCTTAATCGTTCGTTCGCTTACTCAATTCAGAGGCATGCTTCAATGACTACGGTATTATAGGCAAGGGGAGTTGGGCGATTTCAGATAAGATCATGCAATAGTTGACTGTTGGAAATCTTGGATTCATTTAATATTTTATACCTCTTTGTCCGTTGACTGAAAAAAAAAAGATGCATCTTCAATTTCTGTTTTGTACAGAAAAAAATTAGCCACCATTTTACCCGGCTAAGTTAAATCCGACTTAAGTGCGCTAGCACGCTTTCCCTTGTTTAGCTTTGTTTGCCTTTGTCCAGCTTTTCATAAGCTTGAAAATTCGAATTGCACCCAAATGTTCTTGCAGTCGTTCCTCCGCTTTCCTCTTGCGGTAAGCAGCCTCAGCTGCTCGTTGCGATTCGAGTCGTCGTTCCCTACGTTAGACAGTCTCGGAGGCCACTTCGACTCGCCGGCAGTCGTTGTTCTGCTGTGTAGTTTTTCAGGCATCTCCTCTTGATACATAATCAGTTATTCGCAACCAGATTTGGCAAAAACAAGAATGTGCGCAAGCGTAGAAGTCCACATCTTTGTGATCAATAATTTTTGATGCTTCAAAATATTTGTTCTAAACAAAATAGTTGCAGATTTCTTCCATTCGTCATACGTCAATGCTTATTGGAGATATTTGCCTGGTGGTCAATCTGGCAGGCTACTCCCGGTGGGGGTGAAAAAGATGAAACGAAACACGTGCGCACTAAACCACCGCTCACTCATAAGCATAGGGTTCTCAGAGGGTTCGTATCAGACCCTCGTCCTTAAGGTTTCTTTAACAAGGCTTGTGTTCCACGTGACGGCGAAGCTGCGTCAAGTCCGGAACGAAGTATGTACTCCAGGCACAAAGTACATTCCTGTCGGAGACCTAAAGCAGTTTCCAGTGATCCGGGGAACACTAAAATTACAGTAGCTGCAGACCAAGAATTCAAGGTCCTCGCGCACACCCCATGTGGAGAACTTTTGGAGAGCCTAGTTTTGTGGATGAAGTAGTCAGTAGTGAGAAAGAGCAAGGCGAATCCGCTGAAAGCTAATGAGATCACGCCTATCAAGGTTATGCGGCATGTAGAAGTCACAAAGGGGGTGGACGCGATGGAAGGGACTGTATTGACGGTCTGGGTTCGAAAGATGTGCGTATTACTTTGTTTCAAGACTAAATCTGTGAGTGAACATAACAGTTTATCTCCTGCTAAACATGTCGAGAACCGCAGGTTGCGTAATCAATGACAGCTACTCCCATTTTGCGTTACAGGATGGAGGCGAAATGCAAAAATGCCCGGATCCGCCGGGGTGGCTCAGCGGCCATGACGTTTCACTGCTGAACCCATTTGTTGCGGGGTGAAATGCCGGAGGTGAAATGCAAACACCGTGATGTTCCTGAAATTAACATTGTGCCCTTCCTTACGGTATTCGTTATACCTTAAGTCTGCTTCGGGCTGTTCGTTCGAAATTGGTTCATAACCCTTCATCGCGGCATTTCTCAAAGCCAGAGCCGCGAGTGTTTCTTTTGTTTCACAATCAATCAATCAATCAATCAATCAATCAATCAATGAATCAATCAATCAATCAATCAATGAATCTATGCATCAGAAAATTAAATGACTGGTTACTCGTATATAAATTGATTTCTAAAGTGCTCGAAGGTAATTTACTCGTACGCTGGTAAACCAAAGCCAGCCGCAGGAGAACACGTGTTGGTGGAGGGAATGCTATTCAACGCCGCCACGCTGCCGCTACAGATCACTTGTGGCTTTAGAGACTACAAAAAATCCTGTATCCATCTTTTCTATTGTTCGCGCTACTTACAAGTAAAACCATTGTATTTCGTAGGCCTCTTTTCAGCTTATCGCCACTGTCTCGCTGAGGGAAATTGTCTCGAAGACAACGCGCAAGCGGCGCTTGCCGCCTGCGCACAAACCCCCGAAAAGCGCAGCGCTTTAAAGGCACCCGCCGCGCCCATCCATTATTCAGACGGTCTACAATAACGCTCGCATAAGCGCTAACGAAGCGCGACTCGTGGCGCATAAAAGCCTAATCTACCGCAAGCGAAGAAGCCCGGCCGCAGAACCAGCTGCGAACCAGCCGCGCATTCTTCGCACTTTCCCAGCCCGTCTGTCGCGACTGTGTTCCGAGTGTGCCACTTTTTTGCTTCTTCCAGCTCAACGCGAAAAAGAAGCGAAATAAACTGAAACTTAAGATGTGGGAAGCTAACCTTTTTTTTTTCTTCTTTTTGCCTCCTTTGACTTTCAAGTTCCATTTCTCAACCTGGTTTTAGCTTTCATTTTCATTCTCTCTCCCTTGCCTCCTTCAATACATGCCTGCAGAAAGACTTAAAAGCTGTTTCTTCATGCGAAGACAGTGTCTATGGCTTTACGGTTCTAGTTACCTTTCATGGTGGCGTTACATTTTTTCTTTACATTTCGACCGTTCCCGGAAGGCGACAGGCTATAGAAAACGAAGGCTGCTATTAAAAACAAGGGAGGTAAAGGTAGATGCGGAAATTAGCCTTGCCTCGGAGCCGGCCTCCGCCGCCGCCTCGGCTCTCACGAGCAGATGATGCTTGGCTGTTTCTAATTGTAGGCGGCAGATGACTCTGACAGCGGAGGTGAGGCGTTCCGCTTTGACGACGGCGACTGGGACCGATTAATAAGCGACAAACGAAAACGTACAAAGTACCAAAAGATGGAAAGAAAAAAACTGAAAAAAGTATGAGATGGAGTGAATTCGCCCGTGCGACTGCAGTCTGGTGCGCAGACGAACTGGGGTATGCGCGAAAAGAGAAGAATTCGGGTAAGCGAAACCCGCTGAGTTAGGATATAACGAAAGAGTAAGGGCGACATAACAAGAGAATACATGAGTGGAATTATAGCAGCAGCCCCTCATTAGCGTCGAGTACTTAAATTGAGCAAAAAGGTTTGGGTTTTCGTCAGGGCTATAGGATACGCGCACAAAAATGCACTCTAGCCAACGGGTATCCAAAAGCAGCCAACAACTTTGTGGACCTAGTTAAGGGTCTTTTAATTTATTTATTGCTGTGTTTCCACAAACTCAGGCCATATTTGCAAGTGGCCCTGCATTTTTGCAACCAGATTTTGATTGACTACCATGATAAGAATGATACGGACAAAGCAAATGGACCAAAATATCAGCGAAGAAAAAGAAACAAAATATGGCAATGAACAGACTATAAACTATAGTTTGGTTTGGTTTATGAGGGTTTAACGTCCCAATGTGACTCAGGCTATGAAGGACACCGTAGTGAAGGGCATCCGGAAGTTTCGTCACCTGGGGTTCTTTAACGTGCACTGACATCGCACAGAATGCGGGCCTCTTCGACCGCCGCGGCCGGGATCAAACCCGCGTCTTTCGGGTCAGCAGCCGAGCACCATAACCACTGAGCCACCGTGGTGGCAGAAATTCGTTAGTAATTGCGCTGATGTACATGAGGCATTGGAGTTTGTGCCGCGTAAATATCTCCCGTCGACAGGCGCTTGTTCGGAGAAATCTCATAGGGGGAAGTTATGGACTTGCGAGGCAGCGAATTACAGCGGTCGCGACTCCCCGTGTACGAAAAAGAGTACGCTTCCTCTGCAATCTCGTAGCAAACGTCGTGCTTGTATAAGCCTTCACGACAGTAAATGCGTCACAAGCGCAGCGAGCAGAACCCGAGTATCGTTTCCCAGTAAACAACGGGGATAATTTTAGCCCGACAGAAGAATAACCTTGTTTTAAAATTACTCTTTGGAGCAGCGAGGCAAGCTAAAAACAGTTTCAGAAATCATTGCTTCGTAATAAATAGAATCAACTGTGGCTTGTTTAAGAAAGCGAAGTGCTTCCTGAGAACATAAAGAGTGTCTATGTCGCGTTTCTTTTCTTTTCCTGTCAACGTCTTCTCTCGTCGTCTAGGCCATGTCGTTTATTTATTTAACGGCTGCTCTTCCCACGACGCAAAACTTTGTGATAACGCCAAGCATTAAAAGTTGCCGCTCGTGCCAGCAAAGTGTCTCTTCAAAAGCTGCAGACTCAGCCGTAAAAGTTCAGCGTCCGCTGCGAGCTTCTACAACAAGGATTGAGTGAGGTTATTGAACGTTACCCGTCAGCTTATGTGAGAGAGAAAAAGAAAACGACTGTTATGCGAGGAAGGCGAGACAAGCTTCCGGAGCAGCTAAATTAAATGTACCGCGTTCACTGAGAATATTTCAAGCCTTGCGCGTCACGATATTGAGCAGCTCTTAAACATGCGGCTCCTCGTGAGCGGGGAGACTGATTTACGCAGGGTGAGTAGGATCGTTAGACCGAGAAAATAAAGCTGCAATGACTTCGAAGGCAGTACCAAGAGAATATGCGAAAACACAGCTAAGTAACTTTGTTTCCTTACAAGAATTTCTAGTCTTTCATTAGACAAATCTTATAGTGTAGTCTATAGGCGATACAAATGCCATCGACACTCTATTGAGAGTCGATAAATTTATGGCCATACATTTTAGTAGACTTCTCTATAGTCTATAGACTATAAATAGACAAAATAAAATATATACAGGAAGGCAATAAAGTCTGTAAAATGTCTATAGAAATGTCTATAGACCATTTTTACAAGGGTTCCCTATTGAAAACCACGTTTATCAGATGCGGTGCTCTTTACATACTTATGGTTGATGAGGGGGAAAAGAAACTCCCCGAATTCCTCTCGAAACCTGTCAGAGCTTCATTCGTACAAGAACCCAAGCCAAGAAAGATGTGCTTGAGCCATCAGACCAGGCTCTACGTGAAGTTCCAGCCCGTGGGCTCC